>NC_079191.1:251590747-251964080 GCF_029499605.1 Hyla sarda | reverse complement strand
CTTGTTACTGTCCGCATCATTCCAAATGAAATTGCAAGCGGACAAGAAAAGAAGAGCTCCTCCATCTTTTTCTCCTGGCAACAAAGTCTGTCTCTCCTTCAAGAATATATGCTTTAAGATTCCCAGTTACAAGTTGGGGTCTCGTTACATGGGTCCATTTGTGGTCCTACAGAAAATCAATCCCATCTCATACAAATTACGTCTACCCTCCTCTCTTCGCATTCCTAATTCTTTTCATGTCTCTTTGCTCAAACCCCTGGTCATTAATAGTTTTTCTCAAAAAGTCATAGCCCCCACTCCTATCTCTGGTTCGTCAGACATTTTTGAGGTGAAAGAGATCCTCATCATGAAAACTGTGTAAAAAAAAAAAAGGTTAGCATTATTTTCTTGTTGACTTTGGTCCTGAGGAAAGATCATGGGAACCCGAGGAGAATGTTGTTAATTGTACCCTGGTGCGGGATTTTCTTAGACCCAAGAAGAGGAGGAGACCCAAGGGGGGTACTGTTAAGGGCAATGCTCCGGCTATCCATCCTGGCCGTGAGCGCTCCCCCTCCTCTGTTCCTGCCCTACCCAGGACTCGTGGTGCGAGTCACGCCTGCACACATGTCCCGAGCACTGCTAGGGGCAATGCTCCGGCCATTCCGTCCGGCCATGAGCGCACCCCATCTTTTACCCCCGGCGGCTCTGGGATTTGCTATGCGGGATGCGCCCGCATCCGAGTCCTGAGCATTCACTCACCTCCTTGCTCCTCTGCTGTCTGTGTCCTCCAGCTTGCGCGCCCCGGCCTCCTACGGCCCGCGCACGCTGGCTCTGTAGAATTTAGAGAGCCAGTGCACCATTAATTGGTGCTTGTATAGTTTGACCCTATTTAACCCTGCACTTCCTTTAACCCTTGCCAGACTTTCGAGCCTTGTGCCAAGAGAAAGCGTAAACTTGTGTGTCCCACATAGTGTTTCTGATCCGTCGCTTGTGTCCTGACCTTTCTCCTTTGCTACCTACCTCCTAACCTTGTGCCTGCGACCTGACTATGCTCCTTTGCTGCCTGCCTCCTGACCTTTTGCCCGTGACCTGACTACGCTACTTCGCTGCCTGCCTCCTGACCCGTGCTTCATCTGACTTCGCCTTCTTCTGTGCCAAGCATCACCTGGGCAACCTGTGTGGACGGATCATGTCAGGGGTAGCGACCTTAGACTCTGCTCCCTAGTACGGTTCAGTCATAGTCCACATAGGACAGCAGATCCACCTCTCCTCTGTCATTATGGTAAGAACCTTACAATACCTTTGCATCAATGGCTGCTATGGGAATAAAAGGAGAGAAAGTCATGGTGTGGCCTCCATCCTCTCCTGACCTCAATCATATTGAGAACCTTTGGAGTATCCTCATGCAAAAGATACATGAGGGTGGGAGGCAGTTTACATCCAAACAGCAGCTCCGGTAGGCTATTCTGACATCTTGCAAACAAATGCAAGCAGAAACTGTCCAAAAACTCAGAAGTTCAATGGATGCAAGACTTGTGAAGCTGCTATCAAATAAGGGGTTCCATGTTAAAAAGTAACATGACCTGTTAAAAGGTTTAAAAAGTTAAAATGTTGTTAAAAGTTTGATTGAAATAGCTTTTGATTTCAGTAAATATGCTGCAAACACAACGAATGACAATTTTCACTTCTTTACAACCTATAAATTGTTTTGAAACTTACAGTGCGTAATAATTTGGAACAGTGCATTCTAAGTTTTTTATGTTTAAAAAAAATACTGTTATCATTAGGAGGTTTGTTGAATAAAATTTGAATTGTACTCTTAATAGTTGATAACATGAGAATTATGCTGACTGTTATTTACATCAATTATTTAGGTAAATGAGAAAAACATAATTTGCATAACAATTTGGAACAGAGTGTATGTGCTCTGCTGAGACGCATGCCTCTATCCACACTGCTGAATATCTGGTTTGTTATTTGACTTCCAGTTAGTAGATTTCCTGTTTGGGATGTTACTTCCGGTTAGCTCCAGGAGTTACTGATCAGAGGCCTCTTAGGTTGCTAGGCAGCTTGTAATGTGTCACTTGTGCTGTCTGGCATTTTTAAAATAGAAACAGGATATTGAATCAGGCAACTGGGGTACTTTGGCACACATGCAGCTTACAGTGTCAGAGTAAACAAAACATTTAATTGTCCAAAGAAAAAAGTAGATAACATAATATATATATATATATATATATATATATATATATATATTTATGCCGGCGTATAAGACGACTTGGCGTATAAGACGACCCTTCCACATTAGGTAGGTAGTATAGTTCCCCCCACATTAGGTAGGCAGTATAGTTCCCCCCACATTAGGTTGCCAGTTCCCCCACATTAGGTTGCCAGTTCCCCCACATTAGGTTGCCAGTTCCCCCACATTAGATTGCCAGCTCCCCCACATTAGGTCGGCAGTTCCCCCACATTAGGTCGGCAGTTCCCCCACATTAGGTCGGCAGTTCCCCCACAATAGTAGGCAGCTCCCCCACAATAGGTCGGGAGTTACCCCACATTAGGTCAGCAGTTACTCCACATTAGTAGGCAGCTCCCCCACAATAGTAGGCAGCTCCCCCACATTTGTAGGCAATTCCCCCACATTAGGTCAGCATTTCCCCCACAATAGTAGGCAGTTCCCCCACAATAGTAGGCAGCTCCCCCCACATTTGTAGGCCGCTCCCCCACAATAGTAGGCAGCTCCCCCCACATTTGTAGGCAGCTCCCCCCCACATTTGTAGGCAGCTCCCCCCACATTAGGTCAGCAGTTCCCCTACAATAGTAGGAAGCTCCCCCCACATTAGATTGGCAGCTCCCCCTAACAGACATACAGCTTCCAGCCATATACAGTGTATGGCTGCAGGCTGTATGTCTGTACTGGTCTGCCCCCACAGTGATCCGATCACTGATCCTCCGGCCCGGGTCATCATCTACTGCTATGGCCTATGGACCATAGCAGTAGGTGCCGGGACCGGGGAGCGGTGACCGGATCACTTAAGATAGCACGGCCGGTCACTCACCAGGCCCCGGTCGGCACGTCCTCCTGTGGTCCTCCTGGTCCGGCGCTCCTCTGCCTCTATGGTTGTAGGCACGTGACGTCACTGACGTCCCGTGCGTACAACCATAGAGACGGAGGACCGGACTGCAGGAGGACCGAAGGAGGATCGCAGGAGGACGCTGGGGAATGGTAAGGGACCGGCGGACATCCTTATGTCCTGAAAATTTTTTCGGGACACAGGGATGTCCGGCATAGGAATACCTATGATTATCTGCCCGTGCCAGCTCCCGTGTGTGGCTGCAGGCGGGGGCCGGCCAGAGCAAGTTAAAAATAAATAATGTATACTAAAAACCAGGGTGCCTCCAGCTGTTGTGAAACTACAACTCCCAGCATGCCCGGACAGCCTTTGCCATGCTGGGAGTTGTAGTTTCACAACAGCTGTAGGCCCCCTGGTTTTTTGTATACAGTATTAGTTTTTACTTGCTCTGGTCGGCCCCCGCCTGCAGCCACACACGGGAGGCGGCCTGGGCAGATAATCAGAACTTTTCCTATCCCGGACCTCAATACCCGGCGTATAAGACGACCCCCGACTTTTCAGAAGAAAATTTGGGGTTAAAAAGTCGTCTTATACGCCGAGATATACGATATATATATATATATATATATATATATATATATATCTACAGCAAGCAGATTGGGTTATGAAACAGGACAGGCTGAGTCAGGCTGTTTCAGACAGGCAACAAAGAAGGATAGACAGGACATATTGGTAGATGTTACCCAGATTCCCAGAGATGGAGATAAGGGTAGTAGGCTGAACTAGGAAAGGGTGGTCCCTGCAATCAGAAACCATTTGGAGGTCACAAAAAGCAAACAAAGCGGTTTTGCTCATCCAGCCCCTGTGGTGCAACTGTTCTCAACCGATAAATCCACTTGATCTCTCTCTATTGGGTTATTTTATCCCACTCACCACCCCATATTGGTACCTGGACAAGGTCAATCCCTCTGAATTTGATGGCTGATAGGTCATCTCCCATTTATATATTTAGAAACTGGTTTGTCTCTAGACTAGGCAGTGTCCCCCAAATGCTCCCCTATATATATATGTCTCCTAAACTCCACTTTAGTTTTTCCTATGTATTCAAGCCCTTATAAACAATGCCCTTGGGATGTAGCTAGAGCCATTATCAGGTCCTTAAAGAAGGAATGTTTGAACCCCATTCAAAGATAAATAAATCTAACACCACTCACACTTTTGCGCAACTGGAGTACATTATGTAAATTATTTTGATGTAAACTTCTTTAAAAATGTAGTGGAATTTTTGCACTGCTTTTCATCGGATTTTCTAAAAATTTTTTGGTGAGAAATGTGATAAAAAGTGGCACAAAAATCACACTTAGTTGTGAATATGTCACCCGCTATCGTACAATATAACAAATAAAAAAATAATTGCAAAAAGTACTACAGCATAAAAACTATATGAATTTGATATAATCATAAACGGAACGGTGGCGCACTTGGTCCAAATAAAGGGGCATTCCAGTGAGTCACCAATATAGTCTATGAAGCACATTAGTTGGATGGAATGGCCAGCCAGGCAGTAAAGCATGCATTACCAAGCTACAACTTACCTTTGCAGTAAGTCTCAGGACTTATATTCATCTGAACAAAGTTTATACAAATGACTGTAACACTTGAAAAAAAAACAGACAAAAAAAGAAAGCCCTCATAAGGCAACATGGATGGAAAAAATATAAAAATATGGCTCTTTTAATGTAAGTAGGAAAAAACACTGCATCCTGAAGGCCAAATAAGCCTTGACATTACCTTTAGAAATGGGCATATTTTTCAAAAATTTGATTTGGCCGATTCGCCTAATTTTCCTTTGGTTTGATCCGAATATATTTGCGGCAAATCACTATTCAAACGGGCTATTTACGGGCTACAGAGAGCCTCAATAGGGGTGTAGAACACTTTGCCTTGCTGTAACACGCATAGTGAGTGAGTGAAATAATATTGTTATTCAGTATGACATGCAGATTACAGGCGTCGCTATTAGAATAACTGTAGAGCGGCACAATGACAGAGTCTGGATGTGGCAGCAAGGTCGGGAGACCATATGGCGTCACAATTGAAGAGTTTAAAGAGATTGACGTGTTTAATGTGCCACCAGCGGCATGAGATCATATGGTGGCACAGTCTGGAGGTGGCGGCAGCCTATGTAGGCCGCAGAGCAGCACAATGACAGAGTAGTGTGTCAGTTTGTCCTACCTCTCAGTGGTGCAGGCCTGACCAGAGAGGGCAACTGGGTATATGCTTCTCTAAAATATTAAGCATGCACATGTAAGTAAATACGGCTAGTACTTTGAAACTGCGTATGAAACTGCAAATGTGTAATATAATCAGTTATGGTTTATTTTTATCGCTCCAACCTGTTTACTTGAATTCTTGTCGTAATTCCAGAGCTAATATATGACGATGAGCTGCTTAAGAAGGGTGTGCTTTGTGGTGTACCAGTGGCTGAAGTGCATGCAAAGTTTCCTGGCCATTTTTAAGATGTCTTGCAGATGGGTGGAAGACTTAAGGAAACACTTGCCAACCAGATTGAACACCTGTGCCATGTTATGGTTTATTTTTATTGCTCCAACCATTTCATTGGAGCCTGGATGTGGCAGCAATCTGACGAAACCATAGGGCCCCACAATTGAAGAGATTAACGAGATTTTTTAAATGTCAATTGAAGATTTTGAAGAGATTAATAAATTGAATGTGCCAGCAGCTTGAGGAGATCACATGGTGGCAAAATTACAGAGCCTTGAGGTGACAGCAACATGACGAGACAATAGGGTGGCACAATGACAGAGCCTGGAGATGGCAGCAGCATGAGGAGTCCATATGGCGGTACAATGACAGAGCCTGGATGTGCGGCAGCAGCATCAGGAGTCCTGAAAGTGACCCGGTGACAAAGTGTGGCGGTGGGTGGAAATGCCAGTACCCACTGATGACGGTGGGTGAAAGAAGGAGCATTTGGCATCAGGTTGGTGGCAGGATCAGAATAGTAGCTGAAGCAGAAGCAGGTAGGCAGAAGGAACCGGTCTCTTTTGTCAAAGTGCTGGTGTGGCAACATGGATAATCTTGTCTGATGCATCAGGCATTAGTGGGGGAAATCCTGGCTAATCCAAGCCTGATTCATCTTGACAAAGGTCAGTGTCTCCACATTTTTGGTGGACATGCGAGTTCTCCTTGGGGTTAGCATGCCACTCGCCGCACTAAACACCCGCTCTGATGCCACACTGCTGGCCAGGCTGGAGAGCTTTTTCAGGGAAAACTCTGCTAGATACGGCCATACATTCAGTTTGGCTGCCTAGAAGTCCAGTGGATCTTCAATGTGGGTTGGCAGAGTCATGTTGAGGGATGCCACCACCTGTTGGTTCAGGTCCTTCAAAAGGTCTACCTGCTGCTGCTGATTAGTTGTTTCACTATGCAGGTGAAGGAAGCTACTCATCAGAACTGTAGACTCAGGCGGTTGCTGATGATGATGGAGCTGGTACTGCTCCTGCCACCCCAACCCTCCCCAGCAGCCATGGCAGTGGAACTATGTAGGATGTCTCTGTAGTACGTCAGTTTGTCCTCCATCTCAGTGGGTGTAAAAAAAGGCCCCCATTTTGTGACGGTAGCGAGGGTCCAACAAGGTGGAGAGCCAGATGTCATCCCGCTGCTGAATGGTGACAATTCGGCGGTCAGTACGCATGCAAGTGAGCATGCATCATGCCATTTGTGCAAGTGACTTGGAGGGACTCCCTGCCTCCATCTCCACTGCATACTGCCACAGTGTGTCTATGTCTTCTGTCTCATCTGCCTCATCACCCTGTAGCTCCTCTGGCTGCACTTTCTCTTCCTCTGAGTCAGCTGAGTATAAAACCACACATTCCGCTACACATTGCCTGTGCTCCATTATCTCCCTCCCCGTCCTCCCCCTCCTCTTCCAGTTCAGCCCCCACAGGGCTCATGTGGTCGTGAGATGTAAACACCACGTCTCCAGTGCCCTAACCAGTCATTGTTTCCACTATCTGTTGTAGGAAATGAAGCAGTGGAATGACATCCTTCATCCCGTAATCCTGGCGACTGACTAATAATGTGGCTTCCTCAAAGGGCCTGAGCAAATGGCCAGCTGCCACTGGTTGATATTGAAGTTACACAGGGGAGTGCCCTTATCCACTTGGATCCTCATGTAATCCTTTATGGCCTTTCTCTGTTCACATAGTCAATCCCACATATGGAGGGTGGATTTCCAATGGGTGGAAACATTTTATTTCTCATGAATCACTTTTAGCAGTTCCTCCCCTGTGTTACTCCATTCACCTATGCAAACCAGGTGAAGAACAGAATGACACTGCCGTGACCTGCACACTTGGTATGCTGGAGGTGCACTGTGACTTGTCCATGCAGTGGAAGCTGAAGACATGGTGGAGGCAGAGTCGGACATTGTCACAGGAGAAACAGTGTGAGAGCGTGGAAGTGGCATGACCTGGCCAAGTTGCTGGTGTGGCTGTGCAGGAACCAGATTCACTCAGTGGGCCGTAAAGGACATGTATTGTCCCTGACCGTAGTTACAGCTCCAAATATCGGTGCTGCCGTGCACTTTGGTAAACACCGACAGGCTCAAGGACTGGCCCTCCTACTGTATTACATATTTGTGTAGGGCTGGTACTGTCTTTTTCAAAAAGAAATTACGGCTTGGGACTCTCCACCTCGGCTCTGCACAAGCAATCAGTTCTCTGAAATGTGCAGAGTCCACCACTTAAAAAGGGAGGGACTGCAGCACCAGCAACTTGGACAGGAGTACATTCAACTTTTTCACCACTGGATGAGTGGACACATACTACTGTCTCTTGGAAATTGCTTTGTGATGGATTGCTGCTGGACTGACTGTTGAGAAGTAGGAGGAGCATCTGGACCAACAGAAGATGGGAATGACAGACAGCTTCCTTCGGCTGAGGTGGTGGAGCCTTGACTGGCTAAAACAGGGACTGGTGTGCCACTGGGTGATGTAGCGGTTGCTGCAGCAGGTTGGACCACCACACCGGAGACACGGTTCTCCCAGGCCGCTCTATGGTGACGCTGCATATGTTGATGAAGGGCTGTGGTGCCAACATTGGGACCCTGGCCACGCTTCACCTTCTGCTGACATATCTTAAATGTGGCCATGTTAACCTCCTCGGATGCTTGACAAAGAACTGCCACACCACCGAGTAGCTGATTAGCTGACAGTCTACACTTACTGACTGCTACTGCCATGGACTCTGGGAACCCCTGCTCCTCTACCTCCTGGGCAGGTAGGCTTCCCCAAAGCAGGTGGTCTACCCGGGGCATGTTTGGCTCCAGACTTCCCACTTCTGCCACCCTGCTGACTCCTAATGATGCTATCGGCTTGCTGGCTCAGCTGCTTTCTCATGGGCAACCTGCCACCCTCTTCTCCTTATGATGATGAAGCCCCTTTGGCACCCGCTTCCCAAGTCTGATCGGCTTCATCATCATTGAGTTGTGTCTGCACGTCACTGATGTAATTCTCAAGTTCCTCAACTGTTTCTGTTTCAGGAGCCTAAATGCTCGCAACACCACCTCCCATGCCACTCTTCTCATCACTACTTTCCCGCCTAGCAGAGGAAGCAGCGGATGTCTCCTCCACATCTTGGCTGGGCAGTAGCTGCTGACTGTGCTCTAGTTGATTGTCCTCGCTGTATAGTTGAGCTGAGCCCACAGCATACAATACTTCTCTGCATGAGGGAATAGCATAGGATAGAGGCAGTTGGAGGACAGGGACTGCTCCCGGGCCATGCCAACTGAGGGTTGAGTCTGAGGAACCAAGCGACTGTTGACTGTGGGTGTCAGATGTCACTTGTGATGAAATGGATGACAGAGTTAACCAATCAATGGCGGCTGCTCGGTTATTGGTCGAGACGCAACCGCTAGCTGACACCGGGAACTCAGACCTCTCGCTGCGACTCCTGCTGCCACGCACCTCTACTCTGCTGCGACCTTTGTCTGTGCCTGATAAATTTAGGTCTCTGCCACTCCTCTGTGCACGTCCTGGCACTTTTCTGCCTGATATACTTGTAGAACAGTGGTGTGCATATATATTTTACTTTTTATAGAGCAAGACGCCTCTATACGGCTGGTACAGAAACTTGCAGAACACTCAATGTGTGTATATAGTTCCCTGTTTTTATACTAACAGGCCACTTTACGCTTGAAACAGAAAACACGTACAACAGCGGAGTGCATCTATATTTTACTTTTTATAGAGAAATATGCCCCTGTACGGCTGCAACAGAAACTTGTGGAACAGTCAATGTGTGTGTATATATTCCTGCTTTTACACTAACAGGCCACTATACGCTTGAAACAGAAAACACGTACAACAGCAGAGTGCGTATATATTTTACTTTTCATAGAGGAATAGACCCATATATGGCTGCATCAGAAACTTGCGGAACACGAAACACGTGCAACAGCAGAGTGCGTATATATTTCCCTTTTTTTTAATAGTAATATGCCTTAGTATGGTTGCACCGGAAATAAGCGAAACAATCTGGTGCGTAAGTCTTTTAGTGCTTTTACACTTACTGCCCCCTTCTAGCTTTAACCAGAAAAAACGTAGAACTGCAGAGTGCGTATATATTTCAATTTTTTTTTTTAGAGTAATACGCCCCATTATGGTTGTACCAGAAATAAGCGTAACAATCTAGTTCGTAAGTCTTCTAGTGCTTTTATACTTTCTGCCCCATATTAGCTTTAACCAGTAAACACGTACAACAGCAGAGTGTGTATATATTTACCTTTTTTTTGAGTAATACGCCTTAGTACAGTTGCACCAGAAATAAGAATAACAATCTAGTGATTAAGTCTTTTAGTGCTTTTACACTTACTGCCCCCCTATTAGCTTTAACCAGAAAAAAACGTAGAACTGCAGAGTGCGTATATTTTTAACTTTTTTTTTTTTTACAGTAATACACCCCAGTACAGTTGCAACAGCACTATGGTTACTTGCAGTCTTTGAGTGGGGATTGCTCCCAGTTCTGAACTCAATTGGCAGACTCTGAAACAACTTCTGAACTGTCCCTGCCTGCACTATGGTTGCTGGCAGTCTTTGAATGGGGAAAGCTTCTCAATTGGCAGAATTAAATTACTTTTAAACTCTCCCTCCCTGCCTGCCTGCAGTGATGCGGGCTTGAGGTCAATGGATTTCCCCAGTGCTGATCTGTATTGTCAGTAATGCTGATTAGTGACTACACAGTGTCTGCTCTCTCTGTAGCCAGAACGAATGCGGGCTTGAGGTGAATGGATTGTGGTGGCTACTGAGTATATCGGGCTATGACATCAAAAGGCTGTCTGGCTGCTGATAGGCTGCATGCCGCCATGTGATTCAGGTTGATCCCGCCTACCCGCCTTCCCAGACTTCCTTGCCCCATGTCCTCACACGTGTAGCCACCATTTTAGCCCCCCGGACCGCACAAAGCATAGTAAATGAAACAATTTGTTACCACGAAGTGTAAGGAAATTTGGATTAGTTCAGAATCAAATTTTTCATGAAATTCTGAACAAATTCGACATCGTCAGCTTCGATTCGCCCATCTCTAATTACCTTCAATAATACATCTGCAGTCTATGTTTCAAAGAACATGTTGCATTATTTCTGAGTAAATCTCCAGCATCCCTGTTAAATTCTCATTCCTGGTATATCTATATTTTTATAACAGAGAAATGTTCTATATAAATGTTATTGTTGTATAAATGTTATTCCTCATGTTATTCCAAAGGCTGTTCCAGTGCCAACAAGTGGTATGTATTATGTAACGAAATATGCCAAATGCAGAGACTACCAAATAAGGATGAAAAATATGACCAGCAAAGAAGTTACATGTTCTTGGCTATCGGTAAAATGGATTGTGGGTGTCATGTCAGATCAGTAATTTAGTAGTTAGTAAGAGGACATCTGGTCATTTATTTCTGTTTCATAGACCAATAATACAAGAATTCTTGGATAACAGCTCATAAAATGTGATATATTTATTTAAGTGGAAGCGGAAACATTTGGTGCCATGCTAGGTAACTCTGTTATGGAAAGACCATACAGTAAGCTATATGATGGCCTAACAAAAGGAAGAAGGATAATATTGCCACATATAATCTGGAATCCATCACAGAGTTGCTCATTACTTCAACTACAACAAAAAAACATATAGATATAACATGTTTTTTTTTTCTTCTAGGCATCCGCATATTATTAATATCCATATTATAAATAATATTATACCATATTTTGACTGCTTTTAGGTAAGCTCAACTGCATCTAATAAACATTTATATTTCCTTTATTTTATGTATTAGAGCCTTCTAAAATATCCAATAGCAACTTGAGCAACAAAAGAGTTAAGTCATTACCTCTTACACTGGATTCAATCACTGTCATTTACAGGTGAATAAGCACAAATTTCAGTCTAACTTCAGCCTCCTCAAGGGCATAGCCAGGTGCATTTCTTAATTCTTTTTCTATTGCCTGTTAGAAAAGCATTATTAGGTAGAGCTGAGCAAGCTTTTTAAAAGTTCGGTTCACCAGGCTTTCAAAATTTTTCAAAAAAGTTTGGTTTGCACTTAAAATGTGAAACTGCATTGCACTAACCATCAAAACATGTGGGTAACACTGCCAACGAGCTCTCAATCCCTGTATAACACTGCTAGGTTACCTAGGAATGTATTCATGTAGTTTTAGGCTGTTTTTCTTTTACACCTAAAAAAAAAGCCAGAAAAACTGCCACGGGTTTTTCCTGCATTTTGGCAGTTTTTCTGGTGTTTTTTCTGGTGTGTGGTAACTGCTAATTATGTACCCTGTGGCAGTTTTTTCACTGCCTCCCGGCCCACAGAGTGTTTGGAGGTGAGGAGTGACAGGGGCAGACTGACAACACTCGGCACCTCTGGACCAAAAAAAGTCAAGGTCCCCTGCTAGGCTCTGCAGCGCGACAATCTTCTGCCACGCCCTTATTCCACCCAAATCCCACACACAATAAACTAAAATTTATAAATGTAAGAAACACTTTAACGTAGGTAAATTTCCATGACCAATAATACTGGTATACAAGGAGTAAATATATATCATTACACAATAACTGGATAATATCGCCATACTGTACTGAATAAAACCACTATACACAGATCAGTATACTATAAAGGATCTGTATAAGTGGTTATATACAGGACCATAAGGCGGTAGATATCAGCTGTACACAGGGTGTGTATACCATATAAGTGATTACAGTTACATTTTGGAACTCACAATTATGTCTTTTCTGATCAGCAGTGTCCTCTTTCCTTTTCTTCTCTGTCGGGATAAGACTGCCATGTGGATCTTTTAACATCTGCAGGACAAACATGTCAGACTCTGAATTTTTCCAGTGCCCTCCCCTCCTCTACACAATCTTTCCATATATAGGCCCACAAACTGTAAAAATGCTCTCCTTGGCGTCCTGCACAGTAAAAGGGCAGGTAGGTAGGTAGCCAGGTTACTAGGTAGGTAGAACAGGAAGCCAGATATGTAGGTAGGTGACAAACCAGGTAGGCAGGGGGCTAGCTAGGTAGGTAGTTAACTCCCTCTTCCCTGTAGGTGACGTTATTTAGGCTGGGGAGGGCCAGTAATAATGGTCTTCGCCTACCCTGGTAATGTAAGGCCATTGCTGCTTGGTTGGTTTCTGGCTGAGAATGAAATACATGGAACCCTATGCATTTTTTTTTTCAGAAATAAATAAATAAAAATGCATAGAGTTCCTTGTATTTTTATTCTTAGCCTCATATCAACAAAGCAGCAACAGCCTGATGTTATCAGGGTGGGCGAGGACCATTGCTACTGGCCATTTTAATGCTCCGGGCCTGTTGGTACATGGTCTTCCCAGTACCCCTGTGGCGGTAAGTACTGGAGTAATGTTTTGGGGTTAGCGCTAGCTGTTTTTGGAGCTAACACTAGGCCCTGGCTTAGTAATAGATTATGTCTATTAGACAGCTTCCACTAATAAGTCTGAAAATTTAATTTGAAAAAAAAAGGACACATTTGAAAAATTATTTTATTTTAAAAAACACTCCTCCATAGCCCTCATTAGCCATGTTCATCACCGTAGTCCACAGAATCAGACATAATCCTCTGCATTCAAGGATCTGAAACAAGAAGAAAAAAAAAAACACAAAACATGGGTTAGTACATTTTTGTATCTCTCCCTCTCTGCTGGGGAGAGTGCCCATAATGCAATGTCTTCCCAAACAGGAAGCCTCCAATTGTTGCAAAACTACAACTCCAAGAACGCCCAGACAGGCTTGATAAATTTCCCTCATAATTCCTTTACTCATCTTGTTGCTACAGCTTACTTTCTGTTTGCACGGTGCCACGTTTTTTGCATCTGGTAAGGTAGAAAACTATTTCTACTGGGCAGAATTTTTCCCCCTTGAGTCAACACATGTAGCAGCGACTCCATCACCTGCTCCTGAGCTGATAAGACCATTAAGCCTATGTCTGGCATGTTTTACAGATGTATTGGCCATTTTCTTTGCTGACAGTACCACTACCTTCCTCCTCTAAACACATAACCTTCTTCTCACTTGGTTCCCACATCCTGCCCAACACAACACCATAGTCCTCGCCACTCAGACATCAGAAGTTAACCTCAGTGTTAACTTTTTAGGTCTGATCATGGGCTCCTTGCTCCCCTCAGCATATTCACCATGTACAAATCACTGTACAGAAATTATTTAGTGTGTCAATCAAAATAATATCACCGAAAAACACTAAAACTTAGCTTTTAATATATATTCAGTTAAAAGGGGAATAAATCCCAAACCATCAAAAACAAAAATGGCACAAAGCCATAGAGAACAAATCCAATCACGATAGTTTGTCTGTGTCAAAAAATACCTACCCCCGATCAGGGTTTATGACAAAGACAAACAGCCAAGTAGATCTATACGACCGGTCCAGCAACTACAATAATTAGAGGAAGATTGCACACAAAAAATAACAAATTCAATATAGTCACCTGTGCTAAAGGTAGGGTGTGAGGTAAAGGTAAAAAGGGGGGAGAGGGGACTAGGGGATATTGGCCAAGTTTTGACAATAGGCCGCTAGCCTGGTGTCTCCCTAAATCGCCCTCTCTCTAGGCCTAGCCCTGGGCGGAGTGCCCTGATAAGGGCGGCCCCGCTCCGGAACCTAAACCTGTCTCTGTTCCTGTATACCCTACAATGAGAGGTATAGAGGGAGGTTGCTCACTGTCTCACTGGGGTCCCTGAATAGTTAGAGGGATAGGATAGGAGATCCCTACTAGTATACCAATGATTGGAGATATAAAGAAGTATTAGTGGGGGGCTGTATAAGTCCACAACCAGAGGTCTATAACAAGGGAGCCACTAAATGAATCGTCTATGTCAGGGGAGCCACTAGATGGATTGACAAGGTATCAGGTGTTTATATATTACATAAAAGATACAATATATATCAATTACAACGGCCCTGAAAGTAGTGTCAAGTGGTAAATATGACACTCAAAACAAAAGAACTTATTTCTGCCAAGATAACAAACTCAGAAATATATTGAGTAAATAATGAAACAGATATCAGATGGTAGTACTGACATATATATATGGTTTGCAGGATGACATATATCTTAATAGCAAAATACAACAGTGCCAGGTGGATAGCAACCTGTCAATTATAGTGGCTCAACATGATAGATGACTAGACCGACAAAATAATAGATAGATATACTTATCACACAAATGAGGACCGGTCTCTAACAAGGATGTCACAAAAAGAGTCCCATATTGGACTGATATGGAAAATGTCCCAACGCGTTTCATGTCCCCCTGCTCATCAGGGGATGGTCTGGGGGCTGGGTAGAACTGGCAAGACAATCCTTGGATGGTCAGATAGGGAGCAGTACAGATGGTGACACACTGCTGATGACCATGTGTCTAAATGAAAGTTTCCCGGTTTGAATACAAACAATAGAAATAATAGAAACCTCCCCCCTTACTTTGATAGCCAACAAGGTACGTTCCCCTGTGAAGGGGCCTACCTTATTGGATGCCGAGGTTCTGCTGAATCCACCTGAACCTTCCCCGTCAGGTAACCAGAACTTACATCAGACAGCAAAAGCATACGTCTGCTCCGGCTTCAGAAAGACTCAGCGCTACGGGAATAACGCGTACTTCCGGTCCGGGTGGAGGTCACATGACTCGTGTCATGTGCGTGGACCTCCGATGTAAACAAAAGGTCACATGCGCACACTAGCTGCGCGATCTATGTGCCTCGCTTCTTTGTAATGACAGCGATGTAGGTATACAACGCCCAGTGGATATCACATGACAAAGGTCACGTGAATCCACAAATATAAACAAGGGCACGCGTATACTTTATTGCGGTGGTAACCGCTGCTTTAGAGCCTCAATCAGCTGTCCAATTCACAGACAATCAAACAGCTGAAGGCACAAGCAGATATTCTTAAAGTGATAGTACCCTAAGTAAGGTAGGTATATAATAATGATGCTGCATGGACCTTATGATGAATGGGTTAATTCACCATGTACCTTACAATATCACCACCACTAGTCCCACTAGTCCAATGTTCGGCCACTGCTTCCACCTTCACCACCTCTTTAACACTCTCCAAAGACTGACTGTCCTCACAAAACTCCTCATGGCTAATGCTGCTCTTCTGCTTAGCACTTGGGGGGTGAAAGCAAAGGCAGAGTTCCTGTATCCTGTGTTGTAATGTTTCCTTTGCAAATAAACACACCTGCAGTAACTCAATGGTTAATTATTCCTGGTTCTGAGCTCTGTCATTATGCAGCTCATTTTGATAAGCTCATGAAAACCTGCTACATAAATCCAGCGAGTTCAATCATTATTTGCCTGAGTGTCATTGCAGATACTTTTGGTTACAGTCCAGTTCCTGTCTTGCGTACTGCCTCAAATCACCAAGTACAGTACCTGCAATGCTTTTTCCTTGTCTTTTTCTGGTTACACTGCTGCATGAGACCTGTTTCATGGCTGTTCCTGTTCTGTCTTTGCTACTGCATCTGGTTGCTAATTGGTAACTTTTCTGGAGTCTATGATTGCGTTGAAAACCTTCAGGCTAAGTGCGCTCCTTTTTCTGTGCTAGATTTCGCACACTGGTCTAGCCAGCACGAGACTGGTTGTAGACTAAGGATCCACTTTCCTAGTTAAGAAAAAAAAAAAAGTATTGGCAAAAGACAACACTTTTATGTTGGGGTTTCAACACTTTGTCAGGTTTACTCCAAAGAAGCTGTTGATCCTGATATTCTGTAAGATGAATAAGCACCATTCCTTTCCATTGATCAGTATCAAGATGAGGGATGGATACTGCTGGAGCAGAAGAAGACCCACACCAGAGGTGCCTTACAGCTACAAGTAGTTTCAGATCGCTTTCAGGAACAAGAGTGCTTTGGATTAGATATCCACTAGATGTTCTCTACCATGACCAGTCTGTGGAAAAAATAACCAACGTGTCTTGCCATCTTCAGTTATTGTTAGAGGCTATGGGGGAGATTTATCAAAAGCTGTGCAAAGGAAAAGTTGCCCATAGCAACCAATCAGATCACTTCTTTCATTTTGCAGAGGCCTTTTTAAAAATGAAAGAATCGATCTGAATGGTTGCTATGGGCAACTGGGCAACTTTCCACAGGACAGATTTTGATAAATCTCCCCTTATGACCATAAAGCTTTGTGCCGTCCTTGAGAAAAATATATCAAAGTATACGAGTCAACTTGCAGGAAGACTTTGTCATGGTCCATTTCTTTATTGCCCTCATCTAACTATGTCTTTATGGAGAGAAAGTTGTCACATACCAAGTTGAATGTTAACTCTCTTAACATCTGTATGGAAGGTAAGGATTAATATGATCTATAGCACATAACGAGATAGCAGGGTTATCAGTCAGAGTTCTAGCACTTTTAATAGATGCACTCACACCAAGTCACTTGCTTCTTTTACATCTGTAGGTACTAAAAAGATGTAGGAAGGAGGGGGTCTGTAGGGCAGGGTTTTTCATACTTTTCTGCATAGGTCTCACCAGCCAACCAAGCAAAGGTCTCAACAGTGAACACATATTACAATGCAGCACCAAATGCCACCCTGCAGCACTCATATTACTCTCTAGCAGCACCGAATGCCACAGTGCAGCACAGGATAGTTCCACAGCAGTTTCAAACAAATACCACAAGGCAACAAAAAATACCTTTTCAGCAACACAAAATAAGCACTACAGTGCAGAAAAAAATACCTCTCCAGCAGCACCAAATACCCCAGTTCACCACAAAAAACGTTTTCATCTGCACCATACACCAAATACTAGCACAAAAAACCTCCCAGAAGCACTAAATGCCATAGCGCAGCACAAAATACGCTAAACACTTTGGTACAACATAAAACAGCTCTTCAGAAGCACCACTGGAACAAATTATGTCCCCATTTCTATCCCTCCTCCTCTGGCAGCATTTATGTGTTCTTGTGTATGCTGGAAATGCATGTGCTCCCAGAATTGTATTTTCATAAACAAAAACTTAACAGATAAACACAAATGGAAATAAATTATACAGCTCCCTCAACACAAAAATAGAAATCCTTGGGGTGTTTGAATGCAGAAACAAAAAAAATATTAACCCCTTCCCGACCTATGACATACCTGTACGTCATGGGTGGCAAGGTGTTCCCGACCCATGACATACAGGTACGTCATGGACATTACTGCCGCTACTCGTGGCATCCCGCAGCGCCCGGAAAGATGGTGGCTATCACTGATAGCCAGCCATCTTACCGTGCGACCACGGGGGGTTTCATCCCCCACCCCCCCCAGCGATCGCTGCTATCAGCTGGTCAAATCTGACTAGCTGATAGCAGCGTTTCGCTATCAGAATACTTAGCAGCGCGGTGTGTCAGTTCCGATCACGGGGATCGGGACACACACCGCTCTGCTAAGTGTCCCTGACCCATCCCCCGGCGTCACTTACCCGTCCCTGACCCGTGTCCCGAGCGGTCCCGGCGTCCTCCGTGCGGTCCCGGCTGCGCTGCGTCCCGGAGGTGAGTTTCCGGCAGCAGTGCGGCATCTTCATTGGCAGCAGTGAGATCGCCGTAAAGCGATCTCACTGCTGCCTCTGAGAGTTTCAAAATTGCAACTCCCAGCATGCCCAGACAGCCTTTGGCTTTCTGGGCATGCTGGGAGTTGTAGTTTTGCAACATCTGGAGGTCCACAGTTTGGAGACCACTGTATAATGGTCTCCAATCTGTGCTCTTCCAGATGTTGCAAAACTACAAATCTCAGCATGCTCAGTCTGTCCAGGCATGCTGGGAGTTGTAGTTCTCTAACATCTGGAAGAGCACAGATTGGAGACCATTATACAGTGGTCTCCAAACTGTGGACCTCCAGATGTTGCAAAACTACAACTCCCAGCATGCCCAAACTGCCCAAGCATGCTGGAAGTTGTAGTTCGGCAACATCTGATCCTTCAGATATTGCCGAACTACAACTTCCAGCATGCCTGGGCAGTCTGGGCATGCTGGGAGTTGTAGTTTTGCAACAACTGGAGGCACACTAGTTGGGAAACATTGTCCGTTT
Organism: Hyla sarda; assembly: GCF_029499605.1. Classification (NCBI taxonomy): domain Eukaryota; kingdom Metazoa; phylum Chordata; class Amphibia; order Anura; family Hylidae; genus Hyla; species Hyla sarda. Next base: position 251,945,391 of record NC_079191.1, on the reverse strand, counting down.
CCTACCTCAGTGCCTCCAGCTTTTGTAATTGTTGCAAAACTATAACTCCCAGCATGCACTGACAGACCATGCATGCTGGGAGTTGTAGTTTTGCAACAGCTGGAGGCACACTGGTTTGGAAACACTAAGTTTGGTTGCAAAACACTTGAAAGTTTATTACTTAACTTAGTGTTTCCAAACCAGTGTTCCTCCAGCTGTTGCAAAACTACAACTCTCAGCATGCACGGACAGCCAAAGGGCATGCTCGGAGTTTGCAACAGCTGGATGTTTGCCCCCTCCCCCCAATGTGAATGTACAGGGTACACTCACATGGGCAGAGGTTTACAGTGAGTGCTGCAAGTTTGAGATGGCGCAAATTTTGCGCAGCAGCTCAAACTTCCAGCGGCAAACTTGCTGTGAACCTCTGCCCATGTGACTGTACCCTAAAAACACTACACTACACTAACACTAACCTAAAATAAAAAGAAAAAAACACTACATATACACATACCCCTACACAGCCCCCCTCCCCCCAAAAAATGAAAAACGTCTGGTACGCTACTGTTTCCAAAACGGAGCCTCCAGCCATTGCAAAATAATAACTCCCAGTATTGCCGGACAGCCATTGACTGTCCAGGCATGCTGGGAGTTTTGCAACAGCTGGAGGCACCCTGTTTGGGAATCATTGGCATAGAATACCCCTATGTCCACCCCTATGCAAATCCCTAATTCAGGCCTCAAATGCGCATGGCGCTCTCTCACTTTGGAGCCCTGTCGTATTTCAAGGCAACAGTTTAGGGCCACATATGGGGTATCTCTGTACTCGGGAGAAATTGCCTTACAAATTTTGGGGGGCTTTTTCTTCTTTAACCCCTTATGAAAAGGTGAAGTTGGGGTCTACACCAGCATGTTAGTGTAAAAAAATAAATTTTTTACACTGACATGCTGGTGTTGCCCTATACTTTTCATTTTCACAAGAGGTAAAAGGGAAAAAAGACCCTCTAAATTTGTAACGCAATTTCTCCTGAGTACGGAGATACCCCATATGTGGGCGCAAAGTGCTCTGGGGACGCACAACAAGGCCCAGAAGGGAGAGTGCACCATGTACATTTGAGGCGATTTGCACAGGGGTGGCTGATTGTTACAGCAGTTCTGACAAACGCAAAACAATAAATATCCACATGTGACCCCATTTTGGAAACTACACCCTCACGGAATGTAATAAGGGGTGCAGTGAGCGTTTACACCCCACTGGTGTCTGACAGATTTTTGGAACAGTGGTCTGTGAAAATGAAAAATAAAATTTTTGATTTGCACAGTCCACTGTTTCAAATATCTGTCAAACGCCAGTGGGGTGTAAATGCTCACTGCACCCCTTATTAAATTCCATGAGGGGTATAGTTTCCAAAATGGGGTCACATGTGGGGGGGGTCCACTGTTCTGGCACCATAGGGGCTTCCTAAATGGGACATGCCCCCCAAAAACCCTTTCAGAAAAACTCACTCTCCAAAATCCCATTGTCGCTCCTTCCCTTCTGAGCCCTCTACTGCGCCGGCTGAACACTTTACATACGCATATGAGGTATTTCCTTACTCAAGAGAAATTGGGTTACCAATTTTAGGGTGATTTCTCTCCTTTTACCCCTTGTAAAAATTCAAAAATTGGGTCTACAAGAAAATGCGAGTGTAAAAAATGAAGATTTAGAATTTTCTCCTTCACTTTGCTGCTATTCCTGTGAAACACCTAAAGGGTTAAAACACTTACTGAATGTCATTTTGAATACTTTGGGGGGTGCAGTTTTTATAATGGGGTCATTTATGGGGTATTTCTAATATGAAGATCCTTAAAATCCACTTCCAACCTGAACTGGGCCCTGAAAAATTACGATTTTGAAAATCTTGAGAAAAATTGGAAAATTGCTGCGGAACTTTGAAGCCCTCTGGTGTCTTCCAAAAGTAAAAACTTGTCAATTTTTTTATGCAAACACAAAGTAGACATATTGTATATGTGAATCAATATGTAATTTATTTGGAATATCCATTTTCCTTTCAAGCAGAGACTTTCAAAGTTAGAAAAATGCTAAATTTACAAAATTATCATGAAATTTTTAGATTTTTTACCAAGAAAGGATGCAAATATCAGTGAAATTTTACCGATAACATAAAGTAGAATATGTCACGAAAAAACAATCTCGGAACCAGAATGATAAGTAAAAGCATTCCAGAGATATTAATGTTTAAAGTGACAGTGGTCAGATTTTCAAAAAATGCCCAGGTCATGAAGGTGAAAATGGGCTGGGTCATGAAGGGGTTAAGTAAAAAAAAAGTATTATGCATAAGAAGAAAAACATTCAAAAATAAATATCACTTTGGTGTTGCTGTAATCCTAACAACATGCAAAATAAAGTTATTAATGCCTTTAAATTCAAAATAAAATATAACTTCAATTGAATATCTGTTTGTTTTTCCTTTCTATTTATCTCATAGTTCATATATAAAAAATAAACCTTGACATAGTCTTCCAGGCAAGATGTTTGCCAGACCTGAGTCACAACGTATTTGGCGAGCTCCTTGGTCCCAAATGTAATTTCAATGTGCATAGATATGTAAGATCTCTAACAAACTGTGGTTTATACAAATGTTTAGAAAACAAGTAGTAGCGTGAAAAGATGATCATCACTCTTCAGCAATGTATGACATATTGTGCCAGCTGTGTATCTGATGATAATAACTGATGTTGAAAGGTATTTCTTTTTTAGTATTTTTTTCAACTGATATTTCATGGAAAGAATCTGCTTTGTATTACTATCATTTTGGATGAAACTTGTGAGCTGGCAAAAAAAAAAAAAGGTTAGGAATATTAATGTTAAATAGTAAAAATGTGTCCTAAAATTTTACTGATTGGGTTAAATCTTGAGTAGGCATGTGGGTGTATTTTTTCTTAAAGGGAGTCTGTCACTAGTTCTTTAGCTAACAGTTGTTCTTTTTATTTACATTGAGCATGACTGTGAGGTTTTGTTAGTATTTTGGTCAGTGTTTAGCTAAATATTGTAAACCAAAATCAGGAATGGAACTGACACCAAAGAAGGATTATATATTTGTCCTTGTTAAAAAAAAAAAATAATATGAGACTTTTTGCCAAGTGGGCTCACAGTGGATGGGGCATGGCTTCAAGCGAACGGAGTGTGTATGTCTCTGTTTGCCAAATTTAACATAATTCACTCCTCTACATGAATCCTGTGAGCCTGTCCTCTGGCTGGGCATTTATATAGGTTGGCAGCAGAGATGCTGGTCTTTTTTGGGGGGGTTTTAGGCTTCTCTATGGAAAATAACTATAATAATTAAATGTATATGCAGTCAACATATTCTGTAGCACTTTATAATTCAGAGGGTACATATACAGATAAAAAGCAGACATTAGAGATAAACACTGATTATCAAATCAGTCAGGAGAAGTGAGGGTCCTGTTTGCAAAAACTTCCAGTATATGGTACGTATGTCATATATGTAATGTATATGTTTAGTGCCATTGAAAATATTAGTGCTGTGATTGATTTAGAATCCTGATCCATCCTTTTTACTTTGCTGTTGATTATTTTGTCTTGTGACAGTTATACCCCTCCTCCCCTTCTCCTCCTCCATCTGGAGTGAAGAAGGTGTTGATCAGACTCAGTAAATGCTTGTGCATGTTTATTTGGATAACACCTTTTTATCCCTGACTGAAAACACTACAATATAATGAAAAGGGGTTAAGACAAAAGGCACAAGGACAGAAGCATTTTTATTTCTAGGGTATCACATTTCAGACAACTGGTAAAACACAAGCAAAGTCTAAAAAACAGGAGTGAGATGTTCAGAATATGTTCATGTTAGTCTTAGGACATTGGCAAAAGACAGAGCCATGGTAGGGTTATAAACAGAGATTTGAGAGGAGATTTCGGGAGGTGCGGCACTGTGGAGAGCTTTGTGGGTGAGATGGAAGAGTCTGGAATGGGAGGTAGACAATAGTGTAGTAGCTGGACTAAAAGATGAGCCTAGCTGCTGAATTCAGGATGGCCTGGAGAGGGGTTCCTTTGGAGAATTAAAGGCATTAGTTTACAGTATAGACTGAATCAGAGCAGTAATAAGAGTTTTGGCTATTTCAGTGGTAAGAAAAGGGCAGATTCTAGAAAAGTTTTTGAGGTGCAGATGACAAAAGCGAGAGTGGTATTGGTGATAGGGAATAAAAGACAGATCTAAGTCTAGCATGATCCCAAAACAGTTGGCTTGCTACATAGGAGTAATGGTAGTACTATACACCAATATAGAAATGTCAAGTTAAAGTAGGTTAGAAAATATAAGAAGTTTAGTTAAAGAAAGTTAATTATCAGGCAAATAAAAAACACCTGAAAAAATTGCCACCTATAAAATTCTTTGAAAAATGCTCAAAACTCCTGGAATTTTTTGAAATCCAAAAAAGTACCATAAAAACCTATATAGACCTAACTCAGAGGTAATGCTATGGGGTTGCTGGAGTGTGGACTACACATGGATGAAACCCCCTAAGCAGAAAGTAATTATGCTGTGATAGTTTACTATACATGGTATACCCCTGAATAGTCATACAGTTACCTAATAATGCCACTATATGAGGAGCAAATACTATACATTTTATCATCACATTGTAACAGAACAAATCCCACTTCACCAAGACCAACTTTACTAATAATAGATAGCACATGGGCCAATTAATACACCATTAGCACATAATAACTACAACATTTCACCATACAGATACTTAATAAGGCACTATACAAAGAACAATATTCCGCCCTATACAGTAGAAAATACCAGTTCCATATAGGAGGAGATACTGGCCCTCATTTACTATTCTAAACCCGACTTCTTTTGTCGGGTTTTTTTGTCGCATCTTTGTCTGCGCCATGTCGCAGACATGGTGCGCCAGTCTGCGACACGATGCGACATTTTTTCCCGACGGACCCGATGTGGATACTCCCAAACCTGAAAAAGGGGCATAACCCGACATTTCTGAGCTTTCCCACGTATTTATAAAGGTTTCCAACCCGAATTTGTTGAATTGTTGTGGATTTTTTCCCGACAGCTCAGAGGAGTTGGAAAACAAAACGCACGTGCGACAAACAAGATGCAACATAATAATAAATACCAGGGGAAAAAAGCAGTCGGGTAAGAAAGCAAAATAGACTTACAACCCGATTTTCTAAGTAAATGAGGACCACTATGCGCTCTTGTGATTGAAGTTGTTGACTTTTCCGGTCTTTTCAATTGCCATGAAGGTTTCTTCCAGCCATGATTCTTCTCTCCAGGATTTGCAACAGACTGCATTATAGCATCTTTTTTCACACCTACAAAAACTTCCTACCCATGCTGAAACAGTAATAATGTCCCCCATAACACACCATAGAGTCCCAACCTTTATCATATTAAGTGGTTTGAATAACTAAAGTGATGTTTTGCTTTAAAAAGTATACGGCCATTGGCAGACCAAATGAATTTACCATCAGTCTATGTTAGGTCAATTTCATCCTACAGTATTCTGCTTATGCCAACTCTGGTATAAGTCAGAATACCTTTTTTAAGTCATCCTAACTTTGCTTGTACTGTGATGTGTACACGGCCTAAAATTTAAAGTATGATAAGCATAGTAGCTATGTAGCAGCAAAAAAGGGTTAAAATCCAGCTCCCAGAAAAAAAGGATAAAATCATCAAACTTTCACCCCTTAAAGAGGCACTGTCATTGTTAAAAACTTTTCATATATTGCAGGACTCATTATAATATGACATTTCACATTATACACCTGTTAAATTTTTTTTACATTTTCACCTGAAATTCAAGTTCAAAATAGCCACCACTAGGGTTCGCCTGTCTTTTAGCCAGACAGACTAGTCTAGATTTTACAGCATACTGGATACCGGCCGTAAAGCATACAGGTATCCAGTATAGGAGATTTCTATTGTGTATGCAAAACTACAGATAAAGGATGTGTGGACATGCTGGGAGCTGTAGTTTTACAACAGCTGGAGGCAACACTGCTCTAACACAGTTATTTACAAATATTGCCGCTTCAGTTGTTACTAAACTACAACTCCCAGCATGCTGAAATAGTCAAAGCTTTCTCGGACTCCTGAATGGCAAAGAAGTTGATCAGACATTCAGGAGTCTGTAAAAGATGAATGACACACATAGTGACAGCTATGCTGATTAGCATCCAGCTTTACTAGGAGAAGATAAAACAGATAGAAGTACAGCATTTTTATGAATACATGTTCTATCTAAAAAATCCTTGCACTAATTTTATAAAGATCTATTCTTATATTTATACATTTTATCCTGTTATGAATTCACCATAATGTCTTCTGATTACTGCAGGCAAGCTCCAAGTATCTTCCTCTGACACATGACACAGCATAAAACCAGAGAGGAAAGGGTTACAGAGTAGAGAGTACTGATTGGCTGACTGCCCAGGCTTGCTCCTGTGAGGGAGACAGACTGACACGCCCCCTCCAGCCTGCACAATGAAAAAGTAATTCACCAGCAGAAAGATGCTTATATCTCTGGATATATAGGTCCAAGACACATAAAAAGGATATGCACATGATCAGGATTGGGTCCTGAGTAACATATCACTTTTTTTCTTTTTTTTTTTTGCACTATGACAGCTATGCTTTAAGGATGCAGGGTTTTTCCATTTTTGCATTTTCATTATTTCCTCATCACCTTCTAAAAATCATAATGCTTTAAATTTTGCACATAAAATTCCATATGATGGCTTATTTTGCAGTGACATTAGTCATTTTACCCTGAAAAAAAATTTGCGCTGTAATCTGAAGTTTTTATTGGTACCATTTTTGTAGTGATAAGACATTTTTATTGCTTTTTTTCTTCATATAAAATGTGACCAAAATTACGCTATTTTGGACTTTGGAATTTTTTTTGCGCGTACGCCATTGACCGTTGCGGATTAATTAACTATATATTTTTATAATTCTGACATTGCCGCACGCGGCAATACCACTTATGTTTATTTTTATTTACACAGGTTTTTTTTTAATGGAAAAGGGGTTAAATGACCTTTATTAACTTTATTAGGGAAGGGGTTAACTTTTTTTTGCAGTGTTATAGCTCCCATAGGGGGCTATAACACTGCACACACTGATCTTTTACACTGATCCATGCAAACCCATAGCTTTGCATGGATCAGTGTTGTAGGCAGTCAATTGCTCAAGCCTGTATCTCAGGCTTGGAGCAATCAATCGCCGATTGGACATGACGGAGCAAGATTAGGGAACCTCCGCTCATGTGCTAGATAATCGGAACATCGCGATTTTATTGCGATAGTCCCGATCAGCCCAACTTTGATCGCCGCATCTAAAGTGTTAATAGCACGCGGCACAACGATCGGTGCTGCACGCTATTAGCCCAACCAGGTATGATGCGGGGTCACGGCTTGACCCCGTTTTAAATACCCTGACCGGGAGTAGGGCGTACAGGTACACCCTACGTCCTTAAGAGGTTAATGATCTAAGTTAAAAACAAAAAAAAGCAACATGTCACTATGAAAGTGATAAACACTGACGCGTTTCGAGCTCAACATTAGCCCTTAGTCATGGCAATGATACCAGGCAAATGTAACATTTATATACTTATAGATACACGGAAAAAAGAATCAACATTCAGTAATGACGTTTGCTGATCCTAGACAGGATGAAATACAAGCGTCATGTAGTCATGGTGACCTGATACGCAAATGGAAAATTGCTATGAAAGCCAATCAAATTAATCACAGTTGGAGTATAACTTGCATGTAGCACGTCCGCAGAAGACAAACTAACCATAGTAACTCCATTGAAAACGTACATCCAAAAATTGCTGCTTCACCATGATGCAATCTTAAGTGAAAAATAGAAAATATACCCGTAGCACCATGTACAGTATTACATTAAAATAATAAAACAATGGATAGCCTGACAACACAGCATCCAGTGATAATAACAATTTCATGTACATTTGCAAGTTTACCAGGAACAATGATTACATCGCACGTAAGGCATGACACATAGATAACTGTTCCGTACATAACAGATGAAAGAAGAAAGGTTTCAAGAATGAACATCAGACCATATTAAAGCACAACTGTCATCATATTTTGACCCCCAAGACCACTATCATGGTGTTCCAGATGATTATAAGATGACTGCAGCCATACCTTTATTGCTGTTTGTTCTTTTTTTACTAATAAAAACATTTTATCCAAAAGTCAGGCACAGTCAGATAGGCGTGGATTGAGGTTTGCCAAGCCCCGCTGCCATCACGCCTATCCTGCCATCCTGCACTGGGACAACAGTGTCTTACTACACAGTGAATCTACAGTGCATGCGCCCGTCCCGTTGGCTCTAATGTGCGCTCCGCCGCGTCTTTAATTGACAGAGCGAGTGCTCTCTCCCGACGTCTGTGCGCTCAGTGCACATGTGCTGTACTAGAGGCAGACGCTCGTCCGCTCACTGCCTGGTCTCATGTAGAGAGAGAAGCTTTTTGGATTTAGAATTTAGATACCTGTGCACCCTGGGGTCTTAATTATCGCAATGACCTCATGCATTTTTATTAATTACATTTTTTGTTATGCTGCTGCTTTTTCTTGTTCAAATTCGATATAATCATAGTCACTACGTATGCTACGCTTCATTCTCTAAAGCAATGATTTCAAGATCGTACCTTGTTTAACCCCTTAACGATGCAGGACGTATATTTACGTCCTGCGCCGGCTCCCGCGATATGAAGCGGGATCGCGCCGCGATCCTGCATCATATCGCTTCGGTCCCGGCGCTCATCAACAGCCGGGACCCGCGGCTAATACCACACATCGCCGATCGCGGCGATGTGCAGTATTAACCCTTTAGAAGCGGCGGTCAAAGCTGACCGCCGCTTCTAAAGTGAAACTGAAAGTATCCCGGCTGCTCAGTCGCGCTGTTCGGGACCGCCGCGGTGAAATCGCGACGTCCCGAACAGCTGATCGGACACCGGGAGGGCCCTTACCTGCCTCCTCGGTGTCCGATCGACGAATGACTGCTCCATGTCTGAGATCCAGGCAGGAGCAGTCAAGCGCCGACAATGCTGATCACAGGCGTGTTAATACACGCCAATGATCAGCATAGGAGATCAGTGTGTGCAGTGTTATAGGTCCCTATGGGACCTATAACACTGCAAAAAAAATGTAAAAAAAAGTGTTAATAAAGGTCATTTAACCCCTTCCCTAATAAAAGTTTGAATCACCCCCCTTTTCCCATAAAAAAAATAACAGTGTAAAAAAAAATAAAAATAAACATATGTGGTATCGCCGCGTGCGTAAATGTCCGAACTATAAAAATATATCATTAATTAAACCGCACGGTCAATGGCGTACGCGCAAAAAAATTCCAAAGTCCAAAAAAGCGTATTTTGGTCACTTTTTATACCATTAAAAAGTGATCAAAAAGTCCGATCAAAACAAAAATCATACCGATAAAAACTTCAGATCACGGCGCAAAAAATGAGTCCTCATACCGCCCTGTACGTGGAAAAATAAAAACGTTATAGGGGTCAGAAGATGACATTTTTAAACGTATAAATTTTCCTGCATGTAGTTATGATTTTTTCCAGAAGTGCGACAAAATCAAACCTATATAAGTAGGGTATCATTTTAACCGTATGGACCTACAAAATAATGATAAGGTGTAATTTTTACCGAATTATGCACTGAGTAGAAATGGAAGCCCCCAAAAGTTACAAAATGGCGTTTTTTTTTTCGATTTTGTCGCACGATGATTTTTTTTCCGTTTCGCTGTGCATTTTTGGGTAAAATGACTAATGTCACTGCAAAGTAGAATTGGCGACGCAAAAAATAAGCCATAATATGGATTTTTAGGTGGAAAATTGAAAGGGTTATGATTTTTAAAAGGTAAGGAGGAAAAAACGAAAGTGCAAAAACTGAAAAACCCTGAGTCCTTAAGGGGTTAATATGGTCTGATGTTCGTTCTTGAAACCTTTCTTCTTTCATCTGTTCTGTATGGAACAGTTATCTATGTGTCATGCCTTACTTGCGATGTAATCATTGTTCCTAGTGAACTTGCGTATGTACATGAAATTGTTATTATCTCTGGATGCTGTGTTGTCAGGCTAGCCATTGTTTCATTATTTCAATGTAATAATACCGTACATGGCGCTACGGGTATATTTGATATTTTTCACTTAAGATTGCATTATATTGAAGTGTTGATTCTTTTTTCCGTGTATCTATGAGTATATAAATGTTACATTTCCCTCTTATAATTGCCATGACTAACGACTGTTGTTGAGCCCGAAACGCATCGGCGTTTATCACTCTCACAGTGACATGTTGCTTTTGTTTTGTTTTTAACCTGGATCATTAAAGTTTGAAGATTTTATCCTTTTTTTCTGGGAGCTGGATTTTCCCCCTTTATTACTACTTTGTATATGTCACGATGCCGGCTGGCAGGAGGTGGATCCTCTGTGCCAGAGAGGGATTGGCGTGGACCGTGCTAGTGGACCGGTTCTAAGTCACTACTGGTGTTCGCCAGAGCCCGCCGCAAAGCGGGATGGTCTTGCTTCGGCGGTAGGGACCAGGTCGTATCCACTAGCAACGGCTCAACCTCTCTGACTGCTGAAGATAGGCGCGGTACAAGGGAGTAGACAAAAGCAAGGTCGGACGTAGCAGAAGGTCGGGGCAGGCAGCAAGGATCGTAGTCAATAAGGTAATAGCAGGAGGTCAAGTACACAGTAAGGACAACACAGTAACGCTTTCACTAGGCTCTAAGGCAACAAGATCCGGCAGGGGAGTGCAGGGGCAGAGGTCAGATATAGTCTGGGAGCAGGTGGAAGCCAATTAAGCTAATTGGGCCAGGCACCAATCATTGGTGCACTGGCCCTTTAAGTCTCAGGGAGCTGGCGCGCGCGCGCCCTAGAGAGCGGAGCCGCGCGCGCCAGCACATGACAGCAGGGGACGGGAACGGGTAAGTGACCTGGGATGCGATTCGCGAGCGGGCGCGTCCCGCTGTGCGAATCGCATCCCCGACGGCCATGACAGTGCAGCGCTCCCGGTCAGCGGGACCGACCGGGGCGCTGCGGAGAGAGAGACGCCGTAAGCGCTCCGGGGAGGAGCGGGGACCCGGAGCGCTAGGGGTAACAGTACCCCCCCCCCTTAGGTCTCCCCTTCTCTTTGTCCGGTAACTGCCTCCCCTGGGATGAGGACACCGGGAAAGAATGGAGGGATTCCTCAACGGCAGGCAGCACAGCAGGAGTGGGAATGGGGAGGGAGGGCAGAGGGCGAGGCCTGGCACGGGGCAGTGTGACACCAGGACGGGGGCCATGAGGAGGCACCGAGGCTTGCCTGACTGGACTGGGAGGGGGGGAGAGGCACTTCTTATGGCAGGCAGAGTCCATAAAGACCTTAGGGAGACCGGATACAGGGGGAACCACAGGGTCACGGCAGGGAGTACTGGGAACCGGTTTAAGGCAGTCCTTGAAACAAGAGGTACCCCAGCTCTTGATCTCCCCTGTGGACCAATCCAGGGTTGGGGAATGGTGTTGAAGCCAGGGTAGTCCAAGGAGAATTTCGGAAGTGCAATTGGAGAGGACCAAAAACTCAATTTTTTCGTGATGAGGTCCGATGTACATTAGGAGGGGCTCCGTGCGGTAACACACGGTGCAATCCAACCTGACTCCGTTGACCGCGGAAATGTAGAGTGGCTTGACGAGACGGGTCACCGGGATGCGGAATTTATTCACCAAGGACTCCCGAATAAAATTCCCAGAGGCACCAGAGTCCAGGCAGGCCACGGCAGAGAGGGAAGAGTTGGCTGAAGGAGAAATCCGTACAGGCACCGTGAGACGTGGAGAAGCCGACTTAGCATCAAGAGACGCCACACCCACGAGAGCTGGGTGCGAGCGTGCGTTTCCCAGACGTGGAGGACGGATAGGGCAATCCACCAAAAAATGTTCGGTACTGGCACAGTACAGACAAAGATTTTCTTCCCTGCGGCGATTCCTCTCCTCCTGGGTCAGGCGAGACCGATCCACTTGCATGGCCTCCTCGGCGGGAGGCCTAGGCGTAGATTGCAACGGAGACTGTGGGAGAGGTGCCCAGAGATCTAAGTCTTTTTCCTGGCGGAGCTCTTGATGTCTCTCAGAAAAACGCATGTCAATGCGAGTGGCTAGATGAATGAGTTCATGCAGGTTAGCAGGAATTTCTCGTGCGGCCAGAACATCTTTAATGTTGCTGGATAGGCCTTTTTTAAAGGTCGCGCAGAGGGCCTCATTATTCCAGGATAGTTCAGAAGCAAGAGTACGGAATTGTATGGCGTACTCGCCAACGGAAGAATTACCCTGGACCAGGTTCAGCAGGGCAGTCTCAGCAGAAGAGGCTCGGGCAGGTTCCTCAAAGACACTTCGAATTTCCGAGAAGAAGGAGTGTACAGAGGCAGTGACGGGGTCATCGCGGTCCCAGAGCGGTGTGGCCCATGACAGGGCTTTTCCAGACAGAAGGCTGACTACGAAAGCCACCTTAGACCTTTCAGTAGGAAACTGGTCCGACATCATCTCCAAGTGCAGGGAACATTGCGAAAGAAAGCCACGGCAAAACTTAGAGTCCCCATCAAATTTGTCCGGCAGGGACAAGCGGAGGCTAGGAGTGGCCACTCGCTGCGGAAGGGGTGCAGGAGCTGGCGGAGGAGATGGTTGCTGCTGTAGCAGAGGCAGAAGTTGCGACTGAAGTTGCTGCACCATGGTGGACACTTCCGACAGCTGGTGGGTTAGATGGGCGATCTGTCGGGATTGCTGGGCGACCACCGTGGTGAGATCAGAGATAGAAGGCAGGGGAACCTCAGCGGGATCCATGGCCGGATCTACTGTCACGATGCCGGCTGGCAGGAGGTGGATCCTCTGTGCCAGAGAGGGATTGGCGTGGACCGTGCTAGTGGACCGGTTCTAAGTCACTACTGGTGTTCGCCAGAGCCCGCCGCAAAGCGGGATGGTCTTGCTGCGGCGGTAGTGACCAGGTCGTATCCACTAGCAACGGCTCAACCTCTCTGACTGCTGAAGATAGGCGCGGTACAAGGGAGTAGACAAAGCAAGGTCGGACGTAGCAGAAGGTCGGGGCAGGCAGCAAGGATCGTAGTCAATAAGGAATAGCAGGAGGTCAAATACACAGTATGGACAACACAGTAACGCTTTCACTAGGCTCTAAGGCAACAAGATCCGGCAGGGGAGTGCAGGGGCAGAGATCAGATATAGTCTGGGAGCAGGTGGAAGCCAATAAAGCTAATTGGGCCAGGCACCAATCATTGGTGCACTGGCCCTTTAAGTCTCAGGGAGCTGGCGCGCGCGCGCCCTAGAGAGCGGAGCCGCGCGCGCCAGCACATGACAGCAGGGGACGGGAACGGGTAAGTGACCTGGGATGCGATTCGCGAGCGGGCGCGTCCCGCTGTGCGAATCGCATCCCCGACGGCCATGACAGTGCAGCGCTCCCGGTCAGCGGGACCGACCGGGGCGCTGCGGAGAGAGGGACGCCGTAAGCGCTCCGGGGAGGAGCGGGGACCCGGAGCGCTAGGCGTAACAGTATATGTATGATACGGCCCATTGATACTCCGTGCTTCCATATCTATCCAGTGCCTCAGACTCCTTTATTTAGAATATATTAAAATTAAATAGACAAAACTTTCCAGTAATTTATGCCAATTATAATAATCGTTTTAAAGTTAAAATACTAATACTAACAATTATCTGTCATTATATTGTTATGTAATAACATGATAAGACCCTGCAACAGAGTTTAGATTACAAGCATTAGACCACTTCTTCAAGCAGTCTTACAAATATGAATCATTTGCATCATGTGAATGCCCTGAGCAGTTCATGAGATTGTGACTCCGCTAATTATTGTTTTCTGGAGCTAAGAGAGTCAAAAAGTATAATTTTCTTCCATTAGCAGCTACTTTAGTTTGATATAATTATTTTAAATAGTAGGTTTTATATGTGAGGGATGTAGGAATACATTTGAGATTAGCTTTCATCTCAAGTAGTTGTAATTTCATGAAAATATATATGAGCAGAAAGGAATACAGTTTAACAGTAACACCATAAATACTGATGGGCTTCTTGCAATAATTCCTTTATCCTGTTCACAGATGACCCAGCAGATTAAACTCAAGGGAACAAATAATGGTCAGTTATCCTTAAACGGGAGTCCTTGCACCCCTGATCTTTTAATAGACCAGAGTTTTGGATGTGCAATCTCTATCTATTGGGCATTTATGGTGCATCTTGTTGATATTCCATAAGTGCTTAGGGTAAAAGTAACACTTTTAGCTAGATAGTGTTCTGTGCTTTAACTGATAGGGTATCTCTATCTCCTTTTTCCATCTCCCCCAAAAATGTTCACCGGACAACCCCTTTAAAGGAGTACTCCGGAAAAAATTAGCATATACCCTATCCAAAGGATACGGGATAAGTAGCTGATGATTTCATTCCATGTCTTCAATAAATAGTTATTAAGGATTATATGCAAAAGTTAGCTCATGTGTAGAGGTCAGTGTCAATCCCTTAAACTGGGCAGAACTGCATTGCCAGACACGTATGTGTGGTGACCCACTACAGAATAAAGCATCCTGCCCGCCTGTGTGGTAGATGTTGCCTTCAGTGTCTGTGTTGGGCCCACATTACTCAGGACTCTATATCTACTAATGTTATGCTATGGTTAATCTGTATTGTAATTTTCTGTAAGTCTGTAAAACCTTGTGTTGTGGTAGTTCAGAGTTCAGTTAAAGCTGAGGTACAGTTTGGAGAAGTCTGAAGTGAGTCTGTGAGGGGATCTGAGGAGGCCTCAAGTCTAATCCTGCAACCATGCATCTGCTGAAGAATAACCCCAGCGCCCAGGTGAATGTCAAGCCTAGCAATAAGCACTAAAGTCCCGGGGATCCAAGTCAATCATACAAGTCAGTCATTCAAGTCACTAAAGTCAAGCGTGGGTTGCTATACAGCAAGTCATTGATACACAGCACAATCAACTACAAGCCCCAGCAAGCCGATAAGCGTCCAAAGTTCACCCTGTACCTCTCTTTACACCAATCTGAGCTGTAACGGATTTTACCATCTAGCCTGCCTCAGTAAAGCCAGTTATCTCTAACCTTGCATCAGAGTATTTATTGACCCGTGCCTGGCGTAGGAGAAGCTGGCTCAACCTTGGACGGTGTATAGGATAACTGTGCTCTGGTGTCACGATAAGGTTAATTGCACATTACCCTCACCCTACACCACATACGGAGTAGATAGCTGACTCTAATAACATCATGGAAGAGTAGGACAGCTCAGAAACATCACAACTTTACCACTGACTTTGCTTAAATTAACTTATTCCCAGTTAAAAGAGGAGCTTTTTATTAGCTACCAAACTTCTCCACACAGCATTTAATCAATATAAGTTTTTTTAAATGCATAAAAAAACCATAGTGAAACACATATTTATTTCATAGCAAATTTATTTCAAATTATTTAAAAAAAGTTCCCAGATGAAATGCATGACAGTAAAACTCACGTTCATGTAGGTATACATGATCTGGTCTCCACATGGTAATATTCATGTCATATACATGTATTTTCAGACTGGTCATCATTTTTTTGCAGTCTTTATAGTTCTTGCCCTCTGTGGTGTCTGATTCCTGCTGCACTTGTGTAGCTTCAGTTTACTATCTGCTGCTTCTATGTCTTTTTTGTATCCAGTCTAATCCCCAGTGCTTAAAGGGGTTATCCACCATAAGGTGATTTTAGTACGTACATGGCAGGCAGTAATGAACATGCTTAGGAAGGATCTGTGCTTGTCTTGGGGCTAAATGGCTATGTCATGAAATTACAAAAATACTGTGGCTAGCTTTTTGTGAACTTGTATTTCCTGTTTGACTTTTCTTTTTTTGACTACAAATCCACCATTTCATTTTCCTCCCTCCCACACATCAGCCACCCCAGCCATTGAAACATAAATGAGCTGCATCCATCAAAAGACCTGTGGTTTTTAATCAGGGTGCCTAAAGGTTGTTGTATTAGCTGCAGATTGATCACTCTCCCACCAAGCGATCGCTCCACCCATTGAAGCTGACAGGCTCTCTGTCATCAGCTGACTAGTGAGTCAGGTCTCGGCCGCATTGCAAGCTGGGAAAAATGTAAGACAGCAGTCATTTTGTAAGCTGTTAAATATAAATATTGGGGAGAAAATCACAGAAGAATTGTGAGAAAACCCTCACACACCGGTACAGACACTATATTATGAACTGCACTAACTTTACAGCCCCTGTAGCATAGTCAAACAAAAAAAATTCCTGGAATACCCCTTTAACCCCTTAAGGACCAAGCGTTTTTCTGTTTTTGCACTTTCATTTTTTCCTCCTTACCTTTTTAAAATCATAACCCTTTAAATTTTGCACCTAAAAATCCATATGAGGGTTTATTTTTTGCGCCATCTATTCTACTTTGTAATGACATCAGTCACTTTACCCAAAAATGTACGGTGAAACGGAACAAAAAATCATTGTGCGACAAAATTGAAGAAAAAACACAATTTTGTGAATTTTGGGGCGATCCACCCCACTGGACCACCAGGGACAGGATAAAGGCAGATTTAGACGCCGCTGTCAGCTTTGAAGGGTTAATAGCCGGCTGTGGCGATCGCCGCATGTCTGCTATTAACGCCGGCCACCAGCTACAGGAATCAGCTGGGGGCCGGCTGGTATGATGCGGGCTCGAGTCGGGAGCCCGCGTCATACCCCATTAACGGCCATTGGACGAGCATAAGCTTCCATGGTCGTTAACGGGTTAAAGGTCCACTCATGTATAATACATGTAATACACACTTATATGGTGGTGTACTTTTTCGGTGACAAAAACAAAACTAAATTGATTTGAAAATAAGCTGTGTGAAAAGGTTTAAAGGACATCTGCAGCAAAAGACAACACAAGACAATCCACAGGATAGGGGATAAGTGTCTGATTGTGGGGGTCTGACCACTGGAACCCCCCGTGATCTCCTGCACGGGAGCTTTACAGTGGCTCTCCCATGCAGGAGGTGTGCAGGCCGCAGCATGACATTGCGGCCGACACGCCTCCTCCATGTATTTATATGGGAGAGGAAGGGAGGCAGCGTTCGTATGGGACGGGGCGTACCATCAACCTCAGAGAGGTTGACGTTACACGCATTAGCTGCTTACATAGAGTGGCAATGTGGGGGTCCTGTTTGGGAGCTCGTGTCTCTCCCTTCTTCCATGGCCAGCACTCAACTCCACCCATTCGGCCCAGGCGTTTTTAATTAGCAGGAGACTGCATAAGGGTTTTTCTCCTAACATTCTGCCAGCCCCCTGGTAGGGAGCACATGGTAGGTGTTCACACTGGTGTGGTGCTCTGTGGCGGCCATTGTTTCTTGGATGCTTTGTCTGTGGGGTGGTGTGGCCCAGAGCCAGGAGCTTGGTCGGGCAGCAGTGGGGCTGCCTGGCCACTGGGTCATTCCCCCTGTGGGCATGGTGTCTCAGAGGCAGTGGTCGCCGCTTGGTGCTACGTCAGTGTTATGTTAGGGACCAACTCTGACTAGGTGGCCTTGATGTAGAGAGTGGGCTTGTACTTTTTGATCAAAATGTATACTAACAACCTGTTAGTTTATTAAATTATGCTGAGCAGCAAGTAGATCGAAATACAAATGGTGGATGTGCGGCTATGTTTCTCTATTTGTGTTGTACAATTATTTAAACAAATACTATGGATTATTGGGTATTGAATATGCAAGAGAAAGAAGACGAAAATGACTTCAGTATTGTTCAAGGGAACATTTAGGGGATGGGGTGACCTTACTTCTTCTGATATTGCACTGGGGATACCCTGTTTTTTTTACTTTCTCATTTAGTTTTTCTTCTTCTTCTATTTGGATAGAAACATGTTCATTCTTTGTGCGGACACGGAAAATGTTATATCCGTGCTGGAAACATCTGGCATAGAAATTACTCCTTGTGCACAGAGCAGTAGAATCCCGTTGAATTCAACGGGACTCTGCTGCAGGGGAATCTCCAATGCGGAATCCGGCACGGAAATTCTGCCGTGTGAACATAAGCTTAGAGTTTCATCCTAAAGATAGTGGTCAAGATCAAACTTGACTTCTAAGGTAAAATTTGCAGTTTGGCACTCTTTAAACAATAGCATGTTTTGCTTACACATTCATCTGTAATCTGATGCTACCACGCAGTGTCTTATTATTTTCAAACTCATGGTCGAGCTAAAAAAAAAAAATATTGTTACAGCTGTGGTGGGTTTTTCAAGGATAGTGACTTCAGGTTACACGATAACCAAGATTAATTGTTCATGCTTAACATGTGAAAGCATAAAAAGGAATTTTACAATGGTCTGATATGAAAAATGAACATCACTTAACTGAATACTCATGATGTACAGCTATGAATGATATAATATGACTATTTGAGATGATTAAATACATTTGCAATTGAGTTACAGTAAATTTCTTAACCAGTTTCCTAATGAGATTGTTTTACAATGAAATTAATGGAAGACTTTATTCTATGGTTCATATGCACAGAATCTATTTTGCATGTTGGCAGTCACATGGACACAAGTGAAGAAGCTACGTGTACAGGGTTAATGCCTTAAATGGTCACAGTTGTTTCTGCAAACTTTGCATAAATCATAAAATGAAATGTAGGAAAATCTGTCATATATCTTATCAGAAAATACTTATTTCTCCTCTTCTTTTCTCCCTCATGCTAGACATTAATTTACTCTGCAAAAAAATGCACAATGCCACCATGTGTTTACAAGATGGACTAGCAGTGCACTGAAAGTTCAGTTTACACGTTATCAACACAAGTGTATGGAAAGGTGAGGGCTGAGGAGTGAGATGAAAGGGAAAGTGAATTCAGAGAGAAGAGACCTAGTAAGACTGGGAAAAAAAAGAATTGTAAGTATTAGATCTTAACAGTGCTGGATTCACAGCTTACACTTCTCAGTACTGCTCTAGAATGTTCTTCATGCGGCTGCTGTTTCTGAGAATGGGCTATAGCTATATTGAAAAGCAAGATCCCCTCTTCTGAGCGTGTGCAGTGTATGGGAGCCATCATAGTGGCTAGGCTCCCATCACTTACTTAAGGTTAACTGAAAATCTGTAATGGAGCTTGTAGAGCAGAAATGTACTCCTAATGTATTCTCATGACAATTTATTCTGAAAAGTAACAGGTACTCTTCCATGTAGTCATTACATCAGATACATGTCATCTAAATGCTTATTTACAGCTATCTCTCTTAATTACATTCAATTGCACACTTTACAAAGTCAATCATGAATGTGTTCTGAATGAGCAGAGGGGAGTTATATAATGTCAGACAGCTCTGGTAGGGGTCAATCCTCCCTGAGAACAAAAGTGTCAGATATATCCCAAGTATCCCCATACATTGTGCATGGGGATTAATGCTGCAGCCAATATGATGCTATTACTCTAACTGTTAGTTACATCTGTACATGCGCTAAGGCCAGTGATTGGCTGCACACTTAGTATCATCACATCACTTCTGCTGGGTAACATGAGCTGCGGTGATCCAGTGTTTTTCTTCTATTTTTTTTTTATCCTAGTCTTTGCCTGTAGGAATGTTTTTGGAAAACTTATTTAGGAATACAAGGGTAAAATTTATAACATTCCTTTTAATTTCTGGAAATATTACAGAAATACAACATATACAGCATTTACAGTTTTTAGACCCTTTAACTTTTTCCTTACCTTGTTATGTTGCAGCCTTTTGCTAATACCAACAAAAGTCAAGTTTTTTCCAATCTGCACTTAATACCCTGACATTGTGAACAGAATGTTTTGCACATTTATTTAAAAGTAAAAACTATAATTTTGGATGGAAATAAGTATTCAGACCCTTTACTCAGTACTGAGTTGAACCCCCTTTGGAAGTGATTACAGCCTCCAGTCTTTTTGGTTATGATGTCCCAAGGATTGCACATTTGAATTTGGGGATTTTCTGCCATTTTTCTCTGCAGATCCACTCAAGCTCTGCCAAGTTGGATTGGGACCAGTGGTGATATATATTTTTTGGTGTCTCCGATGTTATATCGGGTTCAAGTCAGAGCTTTGTCTGGGCCACTCAAGGCCATTGCCTAGGCTTGTCTATATTTTGCTCCATACAGCTTCCCTCAATCCTTACCACTCTCCCTGTCCCGCACACTGAAAGCCACCTCCACAAAATTATGCTGTTACCACCATGCTTCACTCTAGGGATGGTATTAGGCAGGTTATGGGCAGGTGATGGTTTCCTTCAGACATGTATCTTAGAACTGTGGAAATAAAGTTGCATTTTTGTTTCATCAGACAAGAATAACTTTTTCTTGTTTTCCTTTCTCCAAACTCTAGGGGAGTTTTCATGTAGATTTTAGAAACTTTGCGTTTTTTATTTTTATTTTATTACGCTGCAGCCTTGTGGTAAAATAGAAAAAAATATATATGTTTTATCCCAATAATCTTAACTCAATATCCAATAAAGTGAACACAGAATTTTAGAATTTTTTGCAAATGTATTACAAAGATAAAGTTAAAATATTCAGACTCTTTGGAATGACATTTGAAATTTAGCTCTGGGGGCCCTGCATGAAAGACTCATTGCCAAAGAGAGTAAAACTAACCCCAAAATGTTCTATATAAATATCAAAAAGGATAAAAATGAAACTGTAGGCCCTTCAAAAAATGATGAGGAAGAAATTATAGATAGGCTCAGGAAAAAGCAAATATATTTAACACATTCTTCTCCACTGTATTCATAGAGAAAAATGAAATGCCAGGTAAAATATAGCAAAATAAGCTAAACTCCCCAGTACAGGTCACCTGTCTAACCAAGGAAGAAGTACAGGGCCACATACAAAAAATCAAAATAGACAAATCCCCAGGTCCAGATGGTATTCACCCCCGTGTTCTAAAGGAATTAAGTAATGTAATAGACAGACCCCTATTTTTAATATTCAAGGACCCTATAGTGACAGGGACTGTTCCCCAGGACTGGCTCATAGCAAATGTGATGCCAATATTTAAAAAGAGGTCAAAAGAGATGATCCCGGGAATTATAGGCCTGTTAGTTTAACCTCTGTTGTATGTAAATTGTTTGAGGGTTTTCTAAGAGATGCTATTTTGGAGTATCTTAATAAAAATAAACGTATGACCCCATATCAGCATGGCTTTATGAGGGATCAGTCCTGTCAAACTAACCTGATCAGCTTTTATGAGGAGGTGAGCTCCAGACTGGTCCAGGGGCAATTGCTGGATGTTGTATATCTGGATTTTTCTAAAGCATTTGATATGGTGCCACATAAAAGACTGGTGCATAAAATGAGAAGGATTGGGCAGGGGATGAATGTGTGTAAGAGGGTAAGTAACTGGCTCAGTGATAGGAAACAGAGGGTGGTTATTAATGGTACTTATTCTGATTGGGTGACTGTTACTAGTGGGGTACCACAGGGGTCAGTCTTGGGTCCTATTGTATTTAATATATTCATTAATGACCTTGTAGAGGGGCTGAATAGTAATTCTACCACTGTACAAATCAAAGACTACAGTACCCAGGAAGATTATCAGAATTAGGGTTATTTAGTTTAGAAAAAAGAAGGCTTAGGGGCAAACTAATAACTATGTATAAATATATCAGGGGACAGTACAGAGATCTCTCCCATGATTTATTTATACCCAGGGCTGTATCTATAACAAGGGGGCATTCTCTTTGTTTATAGGAAAGAAGGTTTCTACACCAGCACAGATGGGGGTTCTTTACTGTAAGAGCAGTGAGACTGTGGAATTCTCTCCCAGGAAGGTGGTCATGGTGAACTCAGTAAAAGAGTTCAAAAGGGGCCTGGATACATTTTTGGAGAGTAATAACATCGCTGGTTATGTACACTAGATCTATGGGGACAGAAGGTTGATCCCGGGATTTATTCTGACTGCCATATTTGGAGCGGGGAAGAAATTTCTACCTCTAGTATGAGGGTTTTTTGCCTTCCCCTGGATCAACTCAGTAGGCAATAATTAGTTATATAGGTTGAATTTGATGGACTCCGGTCTTTTTTCAACTTTATGAACTATGTTACTATGTAACATGGGGGCCTAGATCAGGAGAAAGGTACTAACATTTTCTGCTAAGAGCACAGTGGTCTCTATAATTATTAAAATTAAAGTTTTATTATTTAAGGATTCTAAGTAATTGGGGAAGAAGGACCTGGTAAGAGAGGTAAATAAAAACTCCAATTGTCCCTCTACTCCCTTCATGGACACGCTGAGGAAGAGGGGTGAATATTTATAGAGGAGGTAGAGTTATCAGCCAAAGGGGGTAGGGTTATTGCCTGAGTGGGTGGAAGAATGCATTGCACATACAGCATCCCATCTCCACTGTAGATAATATGAAATTAGCAATAGAAATAGCGTCATCTACACTATCTACCTGTACATTCAGGTTAGTTCCAGTGACCCTCATAACAGTTTCCTTTTAAAGGGGTACTCCAGTGGAAAATATTTTTTTTTAAATCAACTGGTGCTAGAAAGTTAAACAGATTAGTAAATTATTCTATTTAAAAATCATAATCCTTCCAGTAATTATCAGCTGTTGTATGCTCCACAGGAAGTTCTTTTCTCCTTGAATATATTTTCTGTCTGATCACACTGCTCTCTGCTGACACCTCTGTCCATGACAGGAACTGTCCAGAGCAGGATAGGTTTGCTATGGGGATTTCCTCCTGCTCTGGACAGTTCCTGACATGGACAGAGGTGTCAGCAGAGAGCACTGTGGTCAGACAGAAAATAAATTAAAAAAGAAAATAACTTTCGGTTATCATAAAGCAGCTAAAAAGTACTGGAAGGATTAAGATTTTTAAATAGAAGTAATTTACCAATCTGTTTAATTTTCTGGCACCAGTTGATTAAAAAAATAGTTTTTTTTTTCCAAAGGAGTACCCCTTTAACCCTTTATGTTTTTTTTATGGTATTATGTGTTCACCTATGTATATCTTAAATGTGTCCATACCTTTTTCTCATTGTATAGAAAAACAATTTACTATATTCACCTAAGCAGGCACAGTAACAACATATACTATACTACGTGTTTTTTTTTTTTCTGCAATAGAAGCCTTTGGGTGACATAAGTCAGGCTCTGTACACATACAATTTTGAGCCTACATGGATGTATATTTCAGGAGGCTCCTCCGACATAATTGCTACAGAAGGCTGTGATGAATAGTGATGTCGCAAACATAAAATTTTGACTTCAATGGACAGGGGGATTTTAAAACCCACAGGGACTCTTTCTTACCATAATAGGGATTTAAAAGTTGTTTCAAGGGGACTAACACCTGGACTGTGGCGTGCCGGAGTGGGATCCATGGCAAAACTCCCATGGAAAATTACATAGTTGATGCAGAGTCTGGTTTTAATCCATAAAGGGCATAAATCACCTATTATTCCTAAATAGTTTGGAATAACATGCCTTAGCCCCCTTTAGGCAACACATAGAGCCCCCCTTTAGGCATCACATAGTTAGCTTCCCCCCTTTAGACAGCACATAGATTCCCCCATATTAGGCAGCACATAGTTAGAGCCTCCCTTTAGGCAGCACATAGTTAGATCCCCCCATGTTAGGCAGCACATAGCTAGAGCTCCCCTTGAGGCAGCACATAGTGGGATTTGAACCCAAGACCCCAGCACTGCAAGGTAGCAGTGCTAACCTCTGAGCCAACATGCTACCCTTAGCATACATCTAATATGCTAAAATGGACAGAGATGTCAGCAGAGAGTACCAGAAAAATTAGGCATGTACACATGCCTGAAAAATTTGGTATTGTTGCAGCCGCTTCTGTAGCAGCTGCTAAAAAAAATTGCAGCATCATAACAAGTGCAGCAGCAGAGTCCCGAAAAATTAGGCATGTACACATGGATGAAAAATTGGGTATTGTCGCAGCCACAGCTGTAGCAGCGGCCAGAAAAATTGCAGCACCATAACAAGTGCAGCAGCAGATTCCCGAAAAATCAGGCATGTACACCTGGCTGGAAAATTTGGTATTGTCGCAGCCTCTGCTGTAGCAGCAGCCAGAAAAATTTCTGTTTGTTTCGCCAGGCAGAAAGTGCCCTAAAACATTGCGGCTTGAACCCTAGTTGGTGGCGGATAAGTCACGCAAGTCATCCGGCATTCAGAGTTCAAATACAGCAGCGTGTGGACCATTTTTAGCCCAAGGAAGCTCATCTGATCATGCCTTGTTCAGTCAAATGTATCTCCCAGTGTCAGTCCCTTCGGGATCCATCCCTCATTCATCTTAAGAAAGGTGAGGTAATCCAGCCTTTTTTTTTACCAAGGCGACTCCTCTTCTCGGTGACAATACCTCCTGCTGCACTGAAGATCCTTTCTGACAGGACACTTGAAGCGGGACAGGAGAGAAGTTTGAGCGCAAATTGGGATAGCTCAGGCCACAGGTCAAGCTGGTACACCCAGTAGTCAAGGGGTTCATCGCTCCTCAGAGTGTCGATATCTGTGGTTAAGGCCAGGTAGTCTGCTACCTGTCGGTCAAGTCATTCTCTGATGGTGGACCCCGAAGGGCTGTGGTGATGCGTAGGACTTAAAAAGCTCCGCATGTCCGCCATCAACAGCATGTCTGGACAGCATCCTGTCCTTGCCGGCGTGTTCATGGGAGGAGGAGGAGGATAACTTTCACCTCTTCCCCTGTTAGATCCCTGTTGTGCTGTGACATGACCCTTATACACTGTGTACAGCATACTTCTTAATTTATTTTGGACCTGCTGAATCCTTTGCGCCTTGCTGTAATGGGGTAACATGTCAGGCACTTTATGTTTATACCAGGGGTCTAGTAGCGTGGACACCCAGTACAGGTCGTTCTCCTTCATTCTTTTTATACGAGGGTCCCTCAACAGGCACGACAGCATGAAAGACCCCATTTGCACAAGGACGGATGCCGAGCTACTCCTGTCCCGTTCCTCGTCCTCAGTGATGTAAGGGAAGGTATAATCTTCTTCCCCCCAGCCACGTACAACACCATGGGAACCAGATAGGTGACAAGGAGCACCCTGGGATGCCTGCTGTGGTTGGTCTTCCTCCTCCTCTTCAAAACCACATTCCTCCTCTGACTCCTCTTCCTCACAATCTTCTTCCAGCGTTGCCGCAGGTCCAGCAAGCGATGCTGATAAGGCCGTTTCTGGTGGTGATGGTGTCCACAACTCTTCCTCTTCACGCTTATCTACTGCCTCATCCAGCACTCTTCGCAGGGCACGCTCCAGGAAGAAAATAAACGGTATGATGTCGCTGATGGTGCCTTCGGTGCGACTGACCAGGTTTGTCACCCCCTCAAAAGGACGCATGAGCTTACAGGCATTGCGCATGAGCCTCCAGTAACGAGGAAAAAAAATTCCCAGCTCCGCAGATGATGTCCTAGCACCCCGATCATACAAATATTCGTTGACGGCTTTTTCTTGTTGGAGCAGGCGGTCGAACATTAGGAGTGTTGAATTCCAACGTATCAGGCTGTCGCAAATCATGCGCCTCACTGGCATGTTGTTTCGCTGCTGGATATCTGATAAGTGCGCCATGGCCGTGTAGGAATGCCTGAAATGGCCACACACCTTCCTGGACTGCTTCAGGACATCCTGTAAGCCTGGGTACTTGAGCACAAAGCGTTGTACAATCAGATTACACACATGTGCCATGCACGGCACATGTGTCAACTTGCCCAACCTCAATGCCGCCAACAAATTTGTTCCGTTATCACAAACCACCTTGCCGATCTCCAGTTAGTGCGGAGTCAGCCACTGGTCCACCTGTGCGTTCAGGGCCGACAGGAGCGCTGGTGCGGTGTGACTCTCCGCTTTGTGGCAATTCAACCCCAAGAGGGCGTGACACTGCCGTATCCGGGATGTGGAACAGCACCTGGGGAGCTGGGGGGTGCTGGTGATGTGGAACAAGACGCAGCAGTGGAAGAGGACTCGGCCGAGGATGTTATGGAAGAGGAGGGAGTAGGAGGAGTAGATGAGGTGGCAGCAGGCCTGCCTGCAAGTCGTGGCGGTGTCAACAACTCCTCTGCAGAGCCACGCATTCCATGCTTGGCAGCCGTCACCAGGTTTACCCAATGTGCAGTGTAGGTTATATACCTGCCCTGTCCATGCTTTGCAGACCAGGTATCAGTGGTCAGATGGACCCTTGCCCCTACACTGTGTGCCAGACATGCCATCATTTCCTTTTGCACAATGGAGTAAAGGTTGGGGATTGCCTTTTGTGCAAAAAAATTTCGGCCGGGTACCTTCCACTGCGGTGTCCCAATGGCTAAACATTTTTTAAAGGCCTCAGACTCCACCAGCTTGTATGGTAAAAGCTGGCGGGCTAGCAGTTCCGACAAGCCAGCTGCCAGATGCCGGACTTGGGGGGTGACTTTCAGACATTGTCTTCTTGCGCTCAAACATCTCCTTGACAGACACCTGACTGTGGTCAGATGAGCAGGAACTGCTCAAGACGAGAGACGGATGGTTGAGAGGGGGCAAGGAGGGCAGCAGTGGTTGACCTGGCTGAAGATGCTGGACCAGGAGGAGGATGGCAGCTTTGACTTTGTGTGCTGCTTGTACTGACGTGTTGATCCCATAGGCGTTTGTGATGTGACATCATGTGCCTTCACAAAGCAGTTGTGCCTAGGTGGGTGTTGGACTTCCCACGACTCAGTTTCTTCTGGCACAGGTTGCAAATGGCCTTGCTGTTGTCAGAGGCAAACACACAAAAAAAATGTCTCCCCATCTGAACTTTCCCCCTCTTCTTCTCTTCTAGCGGGCACCCACATGGCATCCACGGACACATCGTCATCATCAACACCTTCACCGCTATCTGACACCTCAAGAAAGGAAGCAGCAGCAGGTACAACATCATCATCACACCGTGCGTCCATGTGTGTAATGCTGCCTGACTGAGACATATCCCTGTTAACTACATCCTCTGGCAATAATGGTTGCGCATCACTCATGTCTTCAAACTGATGTGTAAATAACTCCTCTGACGGATCAAGTAAAACTGCTGCGGTGCTAGTGTTGGTGGTGGCGGCAGGCGGGCAAGTGGTAGCATGAGAGGTGCCTGAAGCTAAGCTAGAGGAGGAGAAGGAGGGTGCGTCAAGGTTCCAAGCGGAAGCTGTAGTAGATTGGGTGTCTTGTGATAGCCAGTCAACTAAGTCCTCAGAACTTTGGGGGTTCTAGGGCCAAAGGGAATACCAGCACCACGACGGCCCCTGCGGGGTGGCCTTCCTCTGCCTGTCATTTTTTTGGTTAAATTTGCACAAGTGTCACACCAAATGTGATTTGCACTAGGGTGACACAATTTGCCCTGCAGGCAAAAAAAATGGCGACTGTGACGTGAACTGACAGTGATGACTGGTTTAATTTAACAGCCAAAAAATATATATATATTTTTTTTTATTTGCACATCTGTCACACCTAATGTGATTTGCCCTAGGGTGACACAATTTGCCCTGCAGGCAAAAAAACTGGCAACTGTGACGTGAACTGAGAGTGACGACTGATTTTATTTAACAGCCAAAAAAGGTTTTTCTTTTAATCTGCACAACTGTCACACTTAATGTGATTTGCACTAGGGTGACACAATTTGCCCTGCAGGCAAAAAAAAATTGCCAACTGTGACGTGAACTGACAGTGACGACTTTATTTAACAGCCAATTTTAAAACCCACAGGGACTCTTTCTGGCCACAATAGTGATTTAAAAGTTGTTTCAAGGGGACTAATACCTGGACTGTGGCGTGCCGGAGGGGGATCCATGGCAAAACTCCCATGGAAAATTACATAGTTGATGCAGAGTCTGGTTTTAATCCATAAAGGGCATAAATCACCTATTATTCCTAAATTCTTTGGAATAACGTGCTTTAGCCCCCTTTAGGCAGCACATAGAGCCCCCCTTTAGGCATCACATAGTTAGATCCCCCCTTTAGGCAGCATATAGATTCCCCCATATTAGGCAGCACATAGTTAGAGCCCCCCTTTAGGCAGCACATAGGTAGAGCCTCCCTTTAGGCAGCACATAGAGCCCCCTTTAGGCATCACATAGTTAGATCCCCCCTTTAGGCAGCACATAGATTCCAAATAGGACACAGGTGTATAGGGCAAACAACGGTCTCGCCGGCAACTAGAGTTCAGGTGAGTGTGCACATAAATGATAGTGACTCACGGTTTAGCAGAAAGACTCTCTTTCACGTTTATTCAAGTAGTTTCAATTACGTTGTCTCGCAGGACATAAGGTATAGCAGCGGTTTTTCATAGCAGCGTAGGTGATAACATGCTCTGTGCATGGCTAAGGGGGCGTGCCCCCGAAACGTTGGGCCAGACTCAAAGGAGCACGGAGCATGTTATCACCTATGCTGCTATGAAAAACCGCTGCTATACCTTATGTCCTGCGAGACAACGTAATTGAAACTACTTGAATAAATGTGAAAGAAAGTCTTTCTGCTAAACTGTGAGTCACTATCATTTATGTGCACACTCACCTGAACTCTAGTTGCCAGCGAGACCGTTGTTTGCCCTATACACCTGTATCCTATTTAGTACTATTGAACAGAGATACTGGAACTCTGTCATATGGGCTGTGTTCATATACATATGTTACGGATACAACTCATTTATATGTTGCCTTAGAGCACATAGATTCCCCCATATTAGGCAGCACATAGTTAGAGCCCCCCTTTAGGCAGCACATAGGTAGAGCCTCCCTTTAGGCAGCACATAGAGCCCCCTTTAGGCAGCACATCGTTAGATCCCCCCCTTTAGGCCTCACATAGTTAGATCTCCCCTTTAGGCAGCACATAGATTCCCCCATATTAGGCAGCACATAGTTAGAGCCTCCCCTTTAGGCAGCACATAGAGCCCCCTTTAGGCAGCACATATTTAGATCCCCCCTTTAGGCAGCACATAGATTCCCCCATTTTAGGCAGCACATAGTTAGAGCCCCCCTTTAGGCAGTACTGGTTTTATTTCACAGCCAAAAAAGGTATTTTTTTTTGTTTATTTGAACAACTGTCACACCAAATGTGATTTGCACTAGTGTGACAATGAGCAAAAAAGGTTGCCAGAGGAATTCCCCTTTTAAGTAGAGGTCCCCAACCAGGGTGCCTCCAGCAGTTGCAAGACACACGGACTGAACTTATAGCCCTTTTAATACTGTAGTTAGTTGCTTGAAGGAAATTAAGTTTTACACTGGAGTACCCCTTTTAACCAGCGGTTCTCTCCCAACCAGGGTGCCTCCAGCTGTTGCAAGACACACGGACTGATATTTTAGCCCTAAAAAGGACTTTTTTGGGTGCTGTCCTTAAAGCAGATGTTACACTAGTTCTTTAGGAGTAAAGTGGACCCTGAATACACCACCTAGCAGCAACCTAGCTATCACTTTCCCTATTACAGCAGGAGCAGCTTCTCAGTCCCTCCACTTTCTAAGCCTGCAGCATGCCGAATGAAGGTAAAATGGCGTCCGTGCAGGGGGTAGGAGGGTCTGGAAGGGAGGGACTGCTGCTGATTGGCTATAATGTGTCTTCTGACTCTGACTCACAGGGTCAAAGTTTACCGCAATGTTAAAGTACAGGCAGCGAATCAAACTTCACATATGTTCGCCCGGCGATGCGAACATGCTAAGTTGGCCGGAACTGTTCGCCGGCGAACAATTCATGACATCTCTAGTGATGAATTCCATTGTATAGGCCAGTATTTTCCAACCAGGGTCCCCTCAGATGTTACCACCAAATAAATTAATCAGCAACAACAGGTATACAAAGATGTACAAAACTTTATTAATGGTCCTTTTAAAAGACAAATGTTGAGAAAATATAAGAAAAGCACAGTGCACAAAGCTGGACAAAATGGCAGAAAAATGCAGACAAAAGCATTGGTTCACAATGATTAACTAAAATAAAGTGCATAAACCACATCAATCATAGCAGTAGAAACAGAGATGTATACAACCTCAATGGAAATGCTCAAGAAAGTGGAACAACACAGAGATGAATCAAAGAGGGGTTACCAATGCAGAGCCATACACCTCCTGCACTTACCCCAACGTATGTTTCACGGCAAATGCGCTTTATGTGCTTTCCCCACCTGACTAAGTGCATTTGGCGTGGAACGTACGCGTTTTGATGTGGTTTATGCACTTTATTTTAGTTTATCAATGTGAACCAATGCTTTTTTCTGCATTTTTTATCCAGCTATGTGCACTGTGCTTTTCTTATATTGTCTCAAAATGTGTCTTTTAAAGGACCATTAATAATGTTTTGTACATCCTTGTATACCTGTTGTTGCTGATTTTATTTGGTGGTAGTTTTCCATATGGCTCTTTCAGCAACATTTTTTCATTATTTGGTGATATATTTATGTATTTATTTGGTGATATATCCCTTCAGATGTTGCAAAACCCAGCATGCCCGTACAACCTTTGGTTTTCAGAGCATGCTGGGAGTTGTAGTGGGAAGTAGTTTTGCAACTGATGAATTTTTGATATCTAGACATTTTAAAATATGCAAAAGTACCCAAAAGCTATGTTTATCATATTTGTGGTGATTTTTTGCCATATTTGTGGTGAACGTTTGCTGTAAGTGCTAGGAATGCTTCCAACATATGCATTGAAAATATTCATATATGTTCATATTTTAGGGAGATTTTGTTAGTTTGTACACCATGTAGTGTACAAATGAGACCTTAAAGGGGTTATCCACCTTAAGGTGATTTTAGTACGTACCTGGCAGACAGTAATGGACATGCTTAGGAAGGATCTGTGCTTGTCGCGGGGGCTAAATGGCTATGTTGTGAGATTACCAGCTTTTTGTGAACTTGCATTTTCTTTTTGAGTTTTCTTTTTTGCCTACAAATGCCATAATTCCATTTTCCTCCCTACCACACATCAGCCACCCCACCCATTGGAACATAAAATGAGCTGCATCCATTCAAAGACCTGTGGTTTTCAATCAGGGTGTCTACAGCTGTTGCATTAGTTGCAGATTGATCTCTCTCCCACCAAGCGATCCCTCCACCCATTGAAGCAGACAGGATCCCTGTCATCAGCTGACTAGTGAGTCAGGTCTTGGCCACATTGCAACCTGGGAAAAATCTGAGACAATAGTCACTTTGTATGCTGTTAAAAATAAATATTGGGGTTAAAATCACAATAGGAATTGTGAGAAAAACGTCACTCACAGGTACAGACACTATATTATGAACTACACTAACTTTACAGCCCCTGTAGCATAGTCAAATAAAAAAAATCCTGGGATACCCCTTTAACTGAGGCTAATCCATTGGTCTTATTTCAATAAATTGGGGTTAGGGGTTAGGCAATTGTCTGACGCAGCCTTTGGAGCTATTTTAAAGAGATATTCCAGGAAAAAACATTTTATCCCCCTATCTAATGGATAGGGGACAAGATGTCTGATTGTGGGGGGCCTGTTGCTGAGACCCCCCGCGACCTTCCTGCAACACCCGCATTCTATGCGGGTGCTGAATCTCCAGTTTTGGAAACCTCTGTGTTTCTGGGACTGGGGAACGTGACGTCATGCCACACCCCCTCCGTTCATGTCTATGGGAGGGGGTGTGACGGCTCTTTGGACAGGGGATAGAATTTTTTTGCCCAGAATATCCCCTTTAATTAGAAAAAAAATGAGTAAATGAGTAAAAATATAACCTGTCCAATCAATTGTCTTCTTACTAGGTAGATGTTGCAGCACTCCTAACAAAAAAAATGGCCTGAAACCTGTAAGCTCAGGCCTACAGACTTCTGGTCAACCTCTCACTGAATTGTTTTCAGTAACATGAACTTGTAAAGCAGTTAGCACAAGACACAGAAATAGTTATGCACACATTTTCAAGAATTTTTTGAAAAGAGCACGTTGAGTATGGGTTACTAATTTAGGATCCGCTGCCTGAGTTCTAAATATAGTCATAGAGGTGACTGATGCAAATATAGCCATTCCACATATTTAAAACATAATTTATTATCTATTATGTATAATAAATCTTATTAGCCGTTGCGTCAAATGGTTTATTTGGGCCATCCTTTTTTTATTCAGATCCTGTAATAACTCTCTCATTTCGAACGGAAAAAATCTTCTTGACGTCAAATGCACATGCTTAGGATTCCACGAAAAAGTGACCAAAACACTTTTTAATAAACCTGCTGCTTTTGATGTGACAAAGAAAACAACTTAGATTATAAAAACATTTGACCTTTGCTCTTCTATCACTCATTTCCCTAACCATCTCCTTTTTGTTCATTTTTGGCCCTGTCATGTAATAGTAAATGACAATTATTGCCCTACCTGGTCTGGAAGCTGAAACGGAGAGAGTGTTTTTTTTTCAGTGTAGATATTTCCTGTAACAGTTTACAAAGACGTGGCAGGCACATGAGTCTGTTCTCTGTTTCCTTATGATTCTGTAGACGTGCTTGGCGCTTTTTTCTGCCGGGTCATCACAATCTCCAGTGGTTTTAAAATGATTATTTTTCTTAATTACCATCTAGGTGATGATTTTAGGTCATAGACACATGAAAGAATTCCCTGTTTACTGTCAGTAATGCTTAGCATGCATATGTTATTACAGTGGCATCTCGCATGAAATACAAGAACACTCGTATCTACTTGAAGCACTTACTTAGTAATAACAAGGAAAGTTTCAGGCTCTGTGAGAATTCTTGAGGATTTTAACAAAATCAATCACAATTGAAATCGTGTAAAACATCTTTTTTTTTTCTCTTTAAATATTTGTATAGAGAAATAGTACAAAATCAGATTTCTACATTTATATTTTTAAAACTTATTGTAGTTATCACAAGCTGAAAAAACGCTTTAAGTATAGAAACACAACCTTTGTATTTAACACGTTATATTTTTGTACTTGTACTGGCACTACAAGTTCTATGGTCGTTATTTCTGAGATATTGCCACGCACCACATGGAATACTGGGTACCTTGATATAAATGTATTTAAATTATTTTATTATACAGTTAAACATGTTGCTTAAGTATCTGCTTCTTAACTGGTTTATAGCTAGAAAACACTTCACAGGAATACAAAGGTCACACTATGCTTTGCTAGGAAGCTCTGCTTGAAATGCACAAGCTGACTTGTGGAGTACATCTGAAATCACAAAGCTGTTGTGCTGCTGCCAGAATTAAAAAAAAAATGTATTGCATTCTAGTTTATCCACTAAGTGATTTAAATATGCATGAATTACACAGGCTTCATAGATATCACAGAAGAACACAGAGTAAACACGAGTAAAGGCTGTTTTCTTAACATATTATTTAAATGTACACATTCTGTAACCCAGTATTTATCTATTTGCCAATGTCCTATATATCTATCTCATATCTATCTATCTATCTCATATCTATCTATCTATGAAATTATGAGGTACTTAGCTTGCGAATTTGGCGGCCAAATAGCGTGGACCGTCCCACCACGGTAAGGTGATTTCATTCTGGGACGGACCCTACACTATGAATATGCCTCTGTGTGAACAGTTCAACAGGCATTGCAAGGTCTGAAACATCCAAGGCACCTTATATACACCTAATAGAGGTGGGTGGGGTGCAAGAGCCAACATGGAGGTAGCCACTCCCCCGTATGTGTAATACAACCAAAGAATAAGTTGGTCAGCACTATTTGATTCCAAACTATTGTATAGACCTGGCTTACAGGTGCAGGCTGCTGGGCTAAATATACAGCAACAGGAGAATACAGCAGCACACTGCTAGCACAAAGATATAGATAAAACATGAGTATATACCGTATATACTCGAGTATTAGCCGACCCGAATATAAGCCGAGGCCCCTAATTTCACCCCAAGAACCCAAGAAAAGTTATTGACTCGACTATAAGCCTAGGGTGGGAAATACATCATCCCCCTGTCATCATCCAGACCCCCGTTATTAACACCCTCATCATCATCACCCTGTCATCATCCCCCCCTTCATCATCATCACCCTGTCATCATCCCCCCTTCATCATCATTACCCTGTCATCATCCCCACCCTTCATCATTACCCTGTCATCATCCCCCCCCTTCATCATTACCCTGTCATCATCCCCCCTTCATCATCCCCCATTCATCATTACCCTGTCATCAACCCCCCTTCATCATCCCCCCTTCATCATTACCCTGTCATCATCCCACACCACCCCCTTCATCATCACCGCTTGTCAATGTCTGATTTAACAGTGGTCTTCAACCTGCGGACCTCCAGATGTTCCAAAACTACAACTCCCAGCATGACCGGACAGCCATCGGCTGTCCGGGCATGCTGGGAGTTGTAATTTTGAAACATCTGGAGGTCCACAGGTTGAAGACCACTGCGTGGGCCTTCATCATCCAGCCCCCGCTCCCCCCTTTAGTTTTGTACTCACCTCCGCTCGGCAGGACATTCGGGTGAGCTGGTCCGGGCCATCTGTGCTGCAGGACCGTCCGGTGGGGAGGGATAGTCATTCCGGGCTGTTCATCTTCACCGGGTGGGCCTCTTCTCCGCGCTTCGCGCTCGGCCCCAGAATAATGACTCCCTAAAGAAGGGAGGTGGGGGCTGGATGATGATGAAGGCCCAAGGCACTTTATATACACCTAATAGAGGTGGGTGGGGTGCAAGAGCCAACATGGAGGTAGCCACTCCCCCGTATGTGTAATACAACCAAAGAATAAGTTGGCCAGCACTATTTGATTCCAAACTATTTTATAGACCTGGCTTACAGGTGCAGGCTGCTGGGCTAAATATACAGCAACAGGAGAATATAGCAGCACACTGCTAGCACAAAGATATAGATAAAACATGAGTATATAGATAAAACATGAAAAGCCATACAGCTGTAGTGCAATAAATGAAAATATGAAACTATGAAATCATGAGGTACTTAGCTTGCAAATTTGGCGGCCAAATAGCGTGGACCGTCCTACCATGGTAAGGTGACCTCATTCTGGGACGGACCCTACACTATGAATATGACTCTGTGTGAACAGTTCAACAGGCATTGCAAGGTCTGAAACATCCAAGGCCCCTTATATACACCTGATAGAGGTGGGTGGGGTGCAAGAGCCAACATGGAGGTAGCCACTCCCCTGTATGTGTAATACAACCAAAGAATAAGTTGGCCAGCACTATTTGATTCCAAACTATTGTATAGACCTGGCTTACAGGTGCAGGTCTATACAATAGTTTGGAATCAAATAGTGCTGGACAATTTATTCTTTGGTTGTATTACACATATGGGGGAGTGGCTACCTCCATGTTGGCTCTTGCACCCCACCCACCTCTAAAAAAGGAGGACATTCCACTGCAGCAGAGTCCCATTGATTTCAATGGAATTTTGCTGCACTAGGCATAATGCTAAATTTTTGCCACAGATGTTTCTGCCTTGTAAATTCTGATTCTGGTGTCCGCAGAAAGAATAGACTTGCCTTTTTTTAAGATGGCATATTTTCGAGCAGTCCTAGCACCGACATGTTCTGCATCTGTCAGTGGAAAATTTTCATGCGGACATTCCACCATGTGAACATAGCCTTATGTTATGTATACTAGATTTATAGTGACAGAACGTTGATCCAGGGATTTATTCTGACTGCCATATTTGGAGTCGGGAAGGAATTTTTACCTCTAGTATGAGGGTTTTTTGCCTTCCTCTGGATCAACTCAGTAGGGAGTCATTAGGGATAAAGGTTGAACTTGATGGACTTTGGTCTTTTTTCAACCTTATGAACTAAGTAACTATGTAACTATCATAACAGGTCACATGTTGCAGTATGCCAAGTTTTTCTTGACTTCCATATGACTCTTTATTTAAATAATAACGATTTACCTCTGTAAAATTTTTTAGATATTCAGAGATAAAGTTTGGCCCATAATAGTCTTCTTATGCCATACTACAAATCTGTGCAATATGGATTTATATTCAAAGTGCCTGAGTCTTGTTAACTGCATACAGTTCAATACATTCATTTAAAAGTATGTAATTTACACCTTGACTTTTTAATTAAGATTTGTTTGTACAAATATGCAGAAGAAACGGGGTTAAACATTTTGGGAGGCTTTTTCTCCTATTACCCCTTGTGAAAATAAAACATTTGGGGTAACACCAGCATTTTAGTTGGAAAAAAAATAAAAATTTTCATTTTCACGTCCAAATTTAGCGGAAATTTGTCAAACACCTGTAGGGTGTAAAGGCTCACTGTACCCCTTGGAACGTTCCTTGAGGGGTGTAGTATCAAAAATAGTATGCCATGTGTTTTGTTTTTTTTTTGCTATTCTGGCACCATAGGGGCTTCCTAAATGCGGCATGCCCCTAAAAACCATTTCAGCAAAATTTGCTTTCCAAAAGCCAAATGTGGTTCCTCCTCTTCTGAGCATTGTAGTGCACCCGCAGTGCACTTGACATCCACAAATGGGGTATTTCCATACTCAGAGGAGATGGGATTACAAATTTGGCAGAGCATTTTCTCCTATTACCCCTTGTAAAAATGTAAAATTTGGGGAAAAATGCATTTTTGTGAAAAAAATTAATTCATTTACACATTCAACTTTAACAAAAAGACATCAAACACATGTGGGGTTTTAAGGCTCACTGTACCCCTTGTTATGTTCCTTGAGGGGTGTAGTTTACGAAATAGTGTGGCATGTGTTTTTTTTTTTTTTATTTGCTGTTCTGGCACCATAGGGGCTTCCTAAATGTGACATGCCCCCCAAAAACCATTTTAGAAAAACTCACTCTTCAAAATCCCATTGTCGCTCCTTCCCTTCTGAGCCCTCTAGTGCACCCACAGAGCATTCAACATCAGCATATTAGGTATTTTCTTTCTCGAGAGAAATTGGGTTACACATTTTAGGGGGATTGCTCTCCTTTTACCCCTTGTAAAAATTCAAAAACTGGGTCTACAAGAACATGCGAGTGTAAAAAATGAAGATTTTGAATTTTCTCTTTCACTTTGTTGCTATTCCTGTGAAACACCTAAAGGGTTAACACACTTTCTGAATGTCATTTTGAATACTTTGAGGGGTGCAGTTTTTATAATGGGGTCATTTATGGGGCATTTCTAATATGAAGGCCCTTCAAATCCACTTCAAAACTGAACTGGTCCCTGAAAAGTTCAGATTTTGAAACTTTTGTGAAAAATTTGAAAAATGCTGCTGAACTTTGAAGCCCTCTGATGTCTTCCAAAAGTAAAAACATGTCAACTGTATGATGCAAACATAAAGTAGACATATTGTATATTTGAAATCAATATATAATTTATTTGGGATGTCCATTTTCCTTATAAGCAGATAGTTTAAAAGTAAAAAAACATTTTTTTATTTTTCATCAAATTTTGGATTTTTCTTTACCAAGAAATGATGCAAGTATTGACTAAATTTTACCACTAACATAAAGTAGAATATGTCACAAAAAACTATCTTGGAATTAGAATGAAAAGTAAAAGCATCCCAGAGTTATTAATGCTTCAAATGACAGTGGTCAGATGTGCAAAAAATGCTTGGGTCCTTAAGGTGAAAATGGGCTGAGTCCTTAAGGGGGTTAAATCTCCGAGGTCTAGCGCACGTCCTAGGGGATGGGGACATGCGTGCAGGAGCAGAGGAAGATGCAGAACGAGCACTAGGTGAGGGACGGCTTGGGGTTCGCATGCGGGCACGTCCTGCGATGTGGATCCCAGCCCTGCCGGCAGCAGGGTTTAATGGGGCCATGCGCTCATGGTCAGCGCGTGCGGCCTGAAGAGCGGAACATAATACATATTCAGAGAAATAGCTTGAAGCTCCTAGGCCTTAGTGCAACATCTATAAAAGTCCCCCACCTACCATGTTATGTTTTAATATTGTTGTCTTAGGTAGAGAGGCTTTACTAAAGTAAACAGGTAAAACTGCAAAATGCAACACAAAACATACAGTATGTAAACATATAATTATACTGCATAAAATACAAGTAACACATATGCTTCTAACATGGATTTCTTCAAAATGTAGTTTTTCTTTGGATTACATTTATTTAAATGGAAATTCTGAAAGGAAATTGTCCCATGACAGACCCACAAAATTGGTAAGAGCTATGTGTTCAGCTGTCTATGTGAGTTAGCTAGATACTTAATAGGGCATCAGTATTTTATATGAAGCTATTATTTACACACTGCTTTGGTATAATTTCTGCACTGTATGGTGATATTTATTTAGTCATTGTGATATTAGCCTTTGGTTATTTTAAAGTTTAAAAAGGACCTGCGGTCAGTCCAAAAATTGGATTTTTTGAAATATAATTGTGTAGCCTCAGGCTATTGATTCCTAATGGGTTTTTACTTACTTGCTAAGCCTCCAAATTCCTGAGATATTTTGGGCTTTACTCTTTCATTGCACTTTAAACATTCAGATGGGTATGAATGGGATGTGACTGCCGGGCTCATGACTCATGCCACCTAAGGCCCTAATCACATCCCCTGAACCTAGCATTCACAACCAGTGGCACACCCAGAATTTTTACAGAATTTTTATAGTTTTCATCTGAATCCTGATTTTGACTGTAAGAGTGTCATTTCCACCGGTTTGATAATTCAGTTAAAAATACAGACATTCAACCAAATAATAAACTTCTATATCTTAGGGGGGTGAAAGCAGGGCTGGTGCAAGGATTTCGCCACCCTAGGTGAAAGCTAATTTTGACACCCCTTGACCTCACCAATTGCCTCCGCCCTTTGACACGCCCTACTTTACTACTAGGGTTATGCACTGTAACAAACCCACTCCTCATATAATCACCTACTACTGGGTTGACACACTGTAACAAACCCCCTCCTCATGTGAAGGCTGTTCTGGCCGGGCGGGTACTTCGGATGAGCAGAGGATGCTTCACATGCAGGCTGATTACTAACTTTCTTGCAGCAGGCAGAGTGGCACCCCAACCCCCCCCCCCCCCCCCCCATCAAGAGGGTGCTCTAGGCAACTGCCTATTTTGCCTGTAGGGAGAACCGGCCATGGGTGGAGCAGGAAACTTAGAGAACTGTTTAAATCAAGGCACCCGAAGCTTCAGGGTTATACAAAAAATTAAATTTTTGGGATTGACCATAGGTCCTGTTTAAAGCTACACTGTAGACGTTGCTGGATGTAAAACCATCAGGGGCTTTCAAGATTCATGGAGTGAAGGGACAGCTCTCATTTTTTATTATTTATGCAAAAAAATTATTATTTATACAAAAATATGTGTAATCTCAAAAATGTTTTAGTGAGTTTTGAAGTGGGAGATAAGATAAGACAAATCTCTTGTTTTCTGAGCAACACAAGCCAAAATAGTAAAAATTAAATATGACACAATAAATTATATTTAATCTTGTTTTACATCAATAATATGAAAATTATCATGACCCTATAATTTATATATCAGCGGGCTGGGCAATCCCTTCACATCTCTGGCATGGAGACAATTTGGTTTCCATCCTACATCAACAGAATTTCAAACATTTTTAATGGGTTGTCATCGGAAAGTAAAATAAAGCACACCTGGCTTCTGTAGAAAGTGTTCTGCCCTTCAGCTAGTCCCTTTTACTGCTACAACAAATTTAATCCATGTTCTTACTATTTCCTAAATCTTTTCATTTCATAAATGTGTTATACTAAAAAAAATGTCATTTTCATGCATGCAACACAAAAAAACTAACTAATATTGCAGAATCTTTTAAAAAAGATATGGGCACATGCAAAAGAATGAACTGTGTGTACATGTTTTGAACCAACTGAGGGTTTGGAATCATAGCTAATTGTTATAAAGGACAGGTGTGTTGTTTAACCCCTTAAGGACGCAGCCCATTTGGGCCTTAAAGACGCAGACAATAACATTTTTACGTTTTTGTTTTTTCCTCCTCGCCTTCAAAAAATCGTAACTCTTTTATATTTTCATCCACAGACTAGTATGAGGGCTTGTTTTTTGTACGACCAGTTGTCCGTTGTAATGACATCACTCACTTTACCATTAAATGTATGACGCAACCAAATAAATACTATTTGTGTGGTGAAATTAAAAAGAAAACCGCAATTTTGCTAATTTTGGAAGGTTTTGTTTTCATGCCGTACAATTTACAGTAAAAATTATTTGGGTCAATACGATTAAAATGATACCCATGATAACATACTTTTCTATTACTGTTACGCTTAAAAAAAATCGCAAACTTTTTAACCAAGTTAGTATGTTTAAAATACCCCTATTTTGAAGACCTATAACTTTTTCATTTTTCTGTATAAGCGACGGTATGAGGGCTCATTTTTTTGCGCCGTGATCTGTAATTTTTATTGATACCATATTTGCTCATATAGAACTTTTAATCCATTTTTATAAATTTTTGGGGGAATAAAATATTATAAAAAAGCATCTATTTTGGATTTTTTATTTATTTTTACCTTCACACCGTTCACCGTACTGTGTCATTAACATTTTATTTTAATAGTTCAGATATTTACGCACGCGGCGATACCAAATATGTATATAAAATATTTTTTAACACTTTTTGGGGGTGAAATAGGGAAAATGGGACAATTTAAATTTTTATTGGGGGAGGGGTTTTTTCACATTTTTTTACTTATTTTTTTTTTTACTTTTATTTTTACACTTTAATAGTCCCCATAGGGGACTATTTATAGAAATCACTCGATTGCTAATCCTGTTCAGTGCTATGTATAGGACATAGCACTGATCAGTATTATCGGTCATCTTCTGCTCTGGTCTGCGGGAAGGCAGATCAGAGCATAAGACGCCGGGAAGGCAGCGGAGCCAGGTGAGTGGACCTCCGTCTGCCGTGCTGGATGATTGGATCGCCGCGGCAGCGCAGCAGGCGATCCGATCATCCGTTTTAGTGACCGCTATGCTGCAGATGCTGTGATCTGTATTGATCACGGCATCTGAGGGGTTAATGGCAGACATCCGCAGGATCGCAGGTGTCCACCATTACGGGCTGGGATCAGCAGCCGGGACCTGCCGCGCATGATCCGGGCATCGCTCCGATGCTCGCGGCTATGCTTAGGACGTAAATGTACGTCCTGGTGCGTTAAGTACCACCTCACCAGGACGTACATTTACGGCGCTCGTCGTTAAGGGGTTAGAGTTTATGAGGTCCTGGCATTTCCGTTTTTCAGGGTGTGTTCATATGTTCAGTGTTTTTTCTATTGCGATTACTGAATACAAAGCCAGGAACAGATGATGAATGGACACACAAAAAAAGAAAATATTGTTTTCAAATTCACTTCTGGCTTTATATTCAATAATTGCAGTTAAAAACCTGAAAGTAGGAACACCGCCTCAACATGGTTGTCAGGAATATTGATAAAAGACAAGAATTATCACAAAACAAAACAAGGCACTACTCGTCTCAATAGATCATACAACAATTGTCATAGACCTCTCCTGCTCTGGATATTTCCTAAAACGGACAAAAGTGGCAACAGAGACTGGAAATAATCACACAACTTCCTGTGAAGCATACAGCAGCTGATAAGTACTGGAAGGATTAAGATTTTTAAATAGAAGTAATTTATTAAGCTGTTTAACTTTCTAGCACTAGTTGATTTGAAAAAAAATTTCATCCTCTAGAGTACCCCTATAAGATAATAAAACACCTTTTCAGCACATGTAATGTAGTAGTCCATTGAAATAGTTACACCAAGATGGCCAAGCAATTTTTTCAGCCATATGAAACCTCAGAAATCGGATTAAGCCAATACAGCGTAATTGTGTGATGCCTCTGGTTCATCAATGTGCTGGTTATCGCTACTTGTCACAAACTTAGAGAGACAGAATACCTGAACTGACAGATTTTGGTTTATCACTATACATGTAGACCAAGGTGTCAGCATTGCCCAATGTGATTGGGAGACCAACAATGGATAGTCAGGTAGACACATGGCACGTAGTGATCCATTTTGTACTGTGAGTAAAACCGGATGTCATATGCCAAGCCTATGGTGTCAAAAGAGTGTCTACAAACCATTAGAAGGCACTTCCACGACATTGAGCTATGAGCCAGATGTCCAGCTACAGTGTTCTCCCCACGCCATTGCCAAAGGCTATCATATGGCAAAGCAAGATTTCAGTGGAGGCTGGAATGGAGATGTTTCTTCTTCAGTGAGTCCTGCTTTTGTTTTGGATACAATTCTAGATATTTGTCACAACAGTTATACTGGATTATAGTGTGGGGAAACATAATGTATGTTAATGGAACTCTTCAAGTTTTTATTTCAGCTACACTAACAATTAAGCATTACACTGATTTGGCCATGGAGCCAGTTGTACGTCCATTTCTCCAAAGTGCTCAGGAGCTGATTTTCAATATGACAATGCCAGGCCACATGTTACACGTGCCACTGTTAGCAGACTGTGTGGCCTATACGTTACCATGGTTGTCAGAGTATCTAGCCTTGTCTCCAGTTAAACACATCACAGATGTCATTGGTCAGCAATTGCAAAAGGAGCTGCCAGAAGCAGATCTTCATGATTTGTGTGCCCAAGGGTATTCAGCATGGCAAAACATTCTTCAGACAACATTTAACCTCTTCAGGACGCCGGGCGTATGCATAGGCCCTGCATCCGGAGTCCTTAAGGACGTGGGGCGTATGCCCGTGGGAATTCCGGTCCCCGCCGCTAGCTGGTTGGGGCCGGGACCGGGGGGGTCCTGAGACCCCCCACCCATGTCGGCGATCGCAAAAAATTGTATGTCAATTCAGACATGCGATTTTCTGCTATTCCCGGCTGATCGGGTCTCTGGTGACCCGATTACCCAGAAAATAGGGATGATCGGAGCTGTCAGTGACAGCCCCGATCATCCTGAGGGATAGGAGCTAGGTCGCAGTGCTGCAATCTCCTCCAATCCCCTGCCATTGATCAGAACTGTTTCTGACCAATGGCAGCGCAGAACAGTGGGTTGCCAAGGCTCCCCACGTTCCCCACGACATCCAGGGGTGGGCAGAATGGGGGATTCTGCCCACCCCTGGATGTCGTGGGGAACGTGGGGAGAAGATGGAGGCTGGTACCTGGAGGAGAAAATGCCTGGGGACCCCTGATCGTTGCTGGAGACAGGCACAGGTAGGGAAACCACGTTGGGGGGGGGGAAACGAAAGTGAAAGTAAAGTGATCTTTACTGTGGCAACCACTAGGAAGGCCAAACTGCAACTCCCAGCATGCCCAGACAGACAGGCATGCTGGGAGTTGTAGTTTTGCAACATCTGGAGGGTCACAGTTTGGAGACCACTGTTACAGTGGTGCCCAAACGGTAGCCCTCCAGATGTTGCCAAACTACAACTCTCAGCATGCCTAGACTGCCCAGGCATGCTGGGAGTTGTAGTTCTGTAACATCTGTCCCTTCAGATTTTGCAATTTTCATGACATTTTTGAAAATTGCTGCTCTAGTTGAAGCCCTCTAATTTTTTTCAAAAAGCAAAAATATGTCCATTTTATGATGCCAACATAAAGTGGACATATTGTATTTGTGAATAAAAATAAAATGTATTGGGAATATCCATCTTCCTTACAAGTAGAGAGCTTCAAAGTTAGAAAAATGCAAATTTTCATGAAATTTTGTGATTTTTCACCAAAAAAGGATGCAAGTAACGCCGAAAATTTACCACCAAAATAAAGTAGAATATGTCACGAAAAACAATCTCAGAATCAGAATATTCGGTAAAAGCATTTTCGAGTTATTAATTCGTAAAGCGACGGTGGTCAGAATTGCGAAAAAGGTCTCAGTCCTTAAAGTGTAGCTCCCACCATCCATTTTTTCTTTCTTTCTGTCCCTGCCTATTGCCCATCTCTCCCTAACCCCCTCCCTCCCTTTACATTTTTTTTTTACTATATTAAAATCCCTTTTTGTCTGCCTGGTAGTGTGCTCACTACCAGGCAGACTTCCCCAGCAGGCACCACGTCACTGATGCCTGCTGGAGCCGGCACTTCCGCCCTTAGCTCACTATACAGGGTGCCTCCAGCTGTTTCACCACTACAACTCCCAGCTTGCCCTATTATCTACTGGCTGTCAGGGCATTCTGGGAGTTGTAGTGGTGAAAAAGCTGGAGGCACCCTGTGGTGAAAACAATAAGCAGTGCTACTTCGGGAGCAGCAGCAGCGGCGGCGGCGGCGCTCTCCCGAACCCCGCTCCCCACCCCCATACCTCTAGTGCTGAGCGGCGGCACTCCCCCGAACCCCGCTTCCCCCACCCCATTCCTCCAGTGAGGAAGACTTACCAGAGGATCAATGAGCTGCCTCCGGACAGGGTAACGGCCTCCGGACAGGGTAAGGGGGGGCGGGGCCGCGCGCGAGGCCAGTGGAGCTGGCCAATGCGCGCAGCCCCAGCTATCA
This sequence comes from Hyla sarda, assembly GCF_029499605.1. Lineage (NCBI taxonomy): Eukaryota > Metazoa > Chordata > Amphibia > Anura > Hylidae > Hyla > Hyla sarda. Next base: position 251,900,951 of record NC_079191.1, on the reverse strand, counting down.
GCGTGCTCGCTCTCGCCTGTCTGATTGACAGGCGCGAGCGAGCACCGCAGTGACTGGATTTCGACTCATTTGCCAGGCTGAAATGAGTCGAAATCCAGTAGTGACGTCACTGCAGAATGCATTCGGCCACTAGGAGGGCGACCCCTAGTGGCCGAATGTAAAAGTGATTTTAAACTTGTTTAAAATCACTTTTTTTAATTAAAGTATATTAGAGATATGTTGTAGTACTTAAGTACTACAACATATCAATTTTTAGATTTCATGACAGTGCCCATTTAAGGTGAAAAAGGGCTGCATCCTTAAGGGGTTAAAGGAGTACTCCACCCCTAGACATCTCATCCCCAAGTCAAAGAATAGGGAATAAGATACCTTATCGCGGGGAGGGGGGGGGGTCTGTCCGCTAGGACCCCCTGCGATCTCTGTGCCATCACCCCGGCATTCTGAACATTATGTTCAGAACACTGACTTTGGCAGCCATGGTCGTGAAATCACACCACGCCCCCTCCATTCATCTCTATAGGAGGGGGCATGACATAGACATGAATGGCGGGAGCATCACAACCACGTCCGCCCGAAGCTGGCGCCCTGAACATAATTTTCAGACTGCTAGGGGGCCGGTGTAGTGAAGAAAACTGTGAGATTGCGGGAGGTCCCAGTGGCCAAACCCCCTGCGATCAGACATCTTTGGATAGGGGATAAGATGTCTAGGAGCGGAGTACCCTTTAATAAGATCACTGATTGATATTCCTTCTTATCAAGTGCTTTGGGGCTCCGTCACCAATATTTATTTATTAAACCACTAGCTGAGTACCCGCCGTTGCCCATTTTTTCCTTCCTAATCCTTGTTGGGGAGGAAAATCAACAAAGGAGGAAGCTTTTGACTTCATATCCCGTCCTCATATATTGTTTTCTTATCCCAACCCCATATTCTGTCCTCATATCCTGACCTCCAATCCCGTCCTCATATCTTGACCTTATATCCCATCCTCCTATCCAGTCCTCATATCCCGACTTCCTATCTTGACCTCATATCCCGTCCTCATATCCTGACCTCCTATGCCGTCCTCCTGTCTCGACCTCCTATCCCCTCCTCTTATCCTGACCTCATATCCCATCCTCATATCCTGACCTCCTATCCCGACCTCCTATCCCGTCCTCATATCTCGACCTCCTATCCCGTCCTCATATCCTGACCTCATATCGCATCCTAATATCCTGACCTCCTATCCCGACCTCCTATCCCAGCCTCCTATCCCATCCTCATATTCGGTCCTCATATCTCAACCTCATATCCCATCCTAATATCCTTTCCTCATATCCCGACCTCCTATATCAACCTAATTTCCTGTCCTCCTATCTCGACCTCATATCCTGTCCTCATATCCCGACTTCATATCCCATCCTTACATCCCGTCTTCATATCCTGACCTCATATACCGTCCTTATATCCCATCCTCATATCCTGTCCTCAGGTGGGACTGATTTGTGGTGAAGATATTGTAAGCTGAAAATAGAAGGGGGCGTGGCTTTGTGGGACTGGGCATGATTTGCAAGCCAGACCGATGCACAAAAAGGGTGTAGGTAAGGGTTAATTTAACTATCATATCTTTTTATTTGACATATAAGTAATATGTGTACCAGGTATTATTGAAATATCTCCAGCCGTACATAGAATTTTTTAGGTTGTACTACTACTCCCAGCATGGAACACACTGTTCCATGCTGGGAGTAGTAGTACCTGTACTAATAGACAGATCGCCCATTGCGATCATCCATAATATAGAAGAGATGCGGAGTAGCTCTTTACAGCACTCGAATCTCTGCACTATACTCCGGGCCAGTGATGTGAATAGAACATCACTCATTCATATTTTTCGCCCAGAGTGGGGATTGGCCGGATGGTTGTAGCCAATCACCTCTCTCAGCGGGAAATATGAATGAGTGATGTTCTATTCATATCACTGGCTGCAGTACAGAGCAGAGATGCGAGCACTGTATAGAGCCGCTCCACATCTCTGCAATAGATAGGACGATCACAGCGGTTGTGATTGGCTGGAGCCATCTGGCCAATCACAGCTCTCTGCGGGAAATATGAATAGGTGTATATATACGTCAGTGCATGGGACCATAGAAGAGCGTCCGCCGCATCTATAAATTATACAGGAAGATCGCAATGGAACAGTGTGTGTTCCATGCTGGGAGTAGTAGTACCATCTAAGAAATAAAGAATAAAAAGTGAAAAACACACACACACTACATTTTTATTATTGCCGTCTACATTTTTAGTGCTCTGCCCGCCCACATAAATTGATCCCTGTTTAAAAATTAATAAAAATTTTGTTATAAAAAGATACATTTCGTAATTTTTTTTTATCACTTCTGTATCTTTTTTATTATTTTTTTTTTAATGGTACCCTACAAAATTTTATAAAAAAAAAAAAGGTATCTCCATCACTTTTTGGAGCGCTAAAGTCCAAAAAAGATTAAAAAAACGCCTGAGAAAACGCCAAAGTTAAAACTTACATGGCGTTTTTCTTGGCATTTTTTTTTATTCCCATAGACTTCTAAACGCCAAAAACGCAAAAAAAAGTGAAAAAACTCGAAAAGGGTTAAAAAAAAACGCCAAATTGAGCGATTTCTAATTGATTTACAGCTAACATCTGGCCGCAGCGTTTTTGGTCTGGTCGGCTCATTTTTGCGCTGTATGCGCTTTTTCCCCGGACCTAAAACTGTGGTCAACCACGGTTTTAGGTCCGGTTGTAAAAGCGCATACGGAGCAAAAATGAGCTGACCGGACCGAACGTTTCACTCTGCTCCCGTATGGGAGAAAACGTGATGTGAACCAGCCCTTACTGACCTTGTGGTTTTGTAGGTAAAAGGGCAGTTTAGCAGCAAATTGTGTGTCCATGATGGATCTAAGCATTCATGGTTAGACAGTTTTGCAGGTAAGTAGCAGTGTAACCCACAAAACTACACCGCCATTATCAGTGGTGTAACTTAAAGGTGAGAAACTTTAAATCCACAGAGGATCACCATGTGCACCCTAAAAAAAGAAACTGTCTTTGTTGCCTATAACAACCAATCACAGTGAGCATTTCATAAAGGGCACTTGAAAAATAAAACCTTTGCTGTGATTGGTTGCTATGGGCAACAAAGACAGCTTATCTTTTGAACAGTTTTAATTTATTTCCCCATTGTACTTTATTTTGGTAATCTATCTTATACAATATGTTTTGTGTTTATTTTATTTTCAATATCTAATATGTAATCTTAGTTTAAAATTTGTCATGGGAAAGAGGAGAAAAAAAATAGCACAAAAGTAATTTTGCAATTTCGCCAAAGTGTACGTTGAGCTTAGAGCAGTGTTTCCAATCCAGGGTGCCTCCAGCTGTTGTGTAACTACAACTTCCAGCATACCCGGACAGTTGAAGGCTGTATGTAGTTTCACAACAGCTGGAGGCACCCTGGTTGGGAAACACTATTGTAGAGTGTTGTAGAGAAACACCCCAATCCAGGCACTCTGCACCTGGCCTAGTATGTATAGGGCTAAATCCAAATTGACATTGAATCTGAAACACATTCAATAGCCCAATTTGGGCGAATTCTCGAAAGTGGAACTCAAGAGTAGGAGCTGAGCATGCTTTCTGAAACTCAAGAAGAGCAGCACAACTTAACTCTTCTGTCCCAGTAAACCAGTAAATTTGATGGTTTATTGTAATATCTTGCTGGGCTGAGTGTTATGTGCCGGCCCAGCAAGGAAAAAGTTAATTAGTGCTGGTTAACTCCTTGAGGGAGGAAGTATAATTATACAGACCATCTATATGGATGTATAATGTATACAGTGAAGAGAAAGATATTTACCATCTTGTCGCTGGTCTGGCCCTCTTCTTGTGTAGCCCCGCCTTTAGCGATGATGTCACAAGGGAACAGAGCTCAACAAGAAGAGACCTGGGCCAGCAACGAGAGTGTAAGTATCACACTCTTCATTTTATAGATTATACAACCGTAAAGATGGCTGTATAATGTATCCCCCTCCCCCACGAGGAGTTAGCTGGCACTATTCAGCCACATAATTAACTTCTTCCTTGTTGGGCTGAGCTATACCCGCAGCTCAGCCCCAATGTTGCCAGATTCGGCAAGTTGCAAATGCAACCAAATTCAGATCAAATCCAAGTTCTGTGCTCTTGACTCACGTTACTCAGGAGACTTGCTTTACTTACAACTACAAGAGATGCATATACAGCTTCCTAATGTTTTCTGAAGCTTCTAAAAACCTTTCAGCAATTTAACTGTATACCATTTTTAATTGTTTAAAGTGTACCCGTCGTCAACAAAAACTTTTTATATAATGTAGATAATACCATTATATGTATATTTGTTATATACATTGGTTAAAAAATGTGTACATTTTTGTCCCTACAGCTATTGTTTGTGTGTCTCTATGAGGAGTCCAAATACAGGAAGTGGGTGGACAAGCAGGGCTCTGCACACTGAGGCTCTATGACATTGCTTACACAGCAGGATGATTGACAAGCCAGGAGTCTACACAGATCCTTGCTTGTCCTGCCCTCATTTCCTGTCTTTGGACACCTCACAGAGACACACAGGCAATAACTGCAGGGAAATTTTTTCACCCAAAATTATACAATATTTTTTATCAATGTATATTGCATATATTCATATAATAGTATTATCTACATTATATCAAAAGTTTTTGTTGGCGACAGGCACACTTTAAAGGGATTGTGCGCTGCCCTGCAGTTCGGAGCTCCGCTCACAGCGTCCGGAAGTTCATTACTCCGAACGCTGTGTGCGGGCTTCCGTGTTCACGGCCACTGGGCGTGACGTCCCCCCGGCCCCTTCGTGACGTCTCGCCCGCCCCCTCGTGACGTCATGCCCGCCCCCTCTACCAAAGTCTGTGGGAAGGGGGCGTGACAGCGGTCACGCCCCCTTCCCATAGACTTTCTTTGAGGGGTGGGCGAGATGTCACGAGGGGGTGGGCGAGACAATACAAAGGGGCCAGGCGTGACGCCACGCCCGGCGGCTGCGAACACGGAAGCCCGCACACAGTGTTCGGAATAATGAACTTCCAAACGCTGTGAGCGGAGCTCCGAACTGCAGGGCAACCCCTTTAAGTGTTAAATGGCAAATGCTAAAGCTATGAAGTGTTAGACAATGAACCATTACAGTATATGTAATATATTATTCAAGAGTAACCTATCATTTTCAGTCTTCTCAAGAAGTCACAGAACAGTTTCATTTCCTCATCTTTTCAGAGGAAGATGCTTGAAGTCATCAGTCTGCTGTATCATGCAGCGTTTCATGTGGAATATACTCTGCCATTATGTCTGCCTAGGACAACTAAAAATATAAAAATAAATGACAGCCTGTGGGTAGGAGTGCGGTTTTACTTTGCTTTTGCAGGCAGTGGCCATTCCTAGGCAAACACAAATGTTGTGACTATTATTCTATATAGCATGTCAGAGGAGTTTAACTGGATTTCAGTAGGTTAAGGCAATAAAACCTTTGCAAATGTTAAAAAGATTGCAGAATCTTCACACATTTGCTGGTAATAACAAAAAAAAGTATAACAAAAGTGTGTTTACTTAATAACTCTGATGCGGTGTAAGAAGAAACTACTACTGTTCCTGAGCTGGTTTTAAAACATTAAAAAGTGAATGAGCCATATAGGGAAGCAGAGGAAAAACAGACCAAAATACACGCTCAAAAGGAGATTTATCAAAATCTAACAAGAGGCCTTGTTAGAAATGAAAGAAGCGATCTGATTGGCTGCTATAGGCAACTCAGCTACTTTTCCTCTGGACAGTTTTTTGAAGGCGAAATTAACCTAGCCAGGTTTAGATTATAGAAATAGCAGAGAACCGTAGCATTATAAAGGGGTATTCTGGCATTAAACTTTTTTTTTAAATCATGCCCAGGCAGCTTACATAAAAGAAAACAACAAAAAACAACCCTCTTCTTAGTTTCCGCTGCTCCCCGAGTGCCTTTGGTATTGCTGCCCTGGCCTCCGTTGCGATCCTTTTCCTGGTGCTAGGCTTCAACACGTCAGACTACAAGCTCAGCTCACCACAGTTACGTTTTGCTTCAGCCAGTGATTGGTTGAGTGGTAGTATTTATCCCCAGCTCTGGTATTCTTCCTAGTACATCACATCTGCCAATCACTGTGCCTTAATGGGCTCAACTTCTTCCCCTAGTGCACCCAATCCTTTCTCTTCCTCAGGTTCATGATGGACATGCATCCAGCTATCCATGTGAAAATATTTTTACTCAAGGCACTTTTGTTTATTTCTTTCTAGTCTAGTTTTGATGCTCATGTGCTATTGTAGACACTTTGGTGGTCAATGGGATAAGATGGCCATGCTGACCAGTCTGCAGCTATGTAGCACTATATCCAGCAAGCTTCAATGCATTGTGCTCTGACACTTTTTGATCATAGCCTTATTTGCTAACTCTCTTCTCTGGGATCAGACTGGATAGGCTAGCTCTACCCTCCCATGCACACGATAAAGCCTTGGACAACCATCCTCATGCCTATGCAAGTTCACTTTTGCCCTTTCCTGTCTTTCATTTCTTAATATTTAAGTCTCGCCAACAGTCCCCCTCTTCCATTAACTTCCACACTCGACTAGTTTTAGGGTTCTCATTTTCCTAATGGAGAAAGAAGAGAAAACCAGAGAACAAAAGACATGGGCATGGTGAAAAAATCTAGCCTATCCTTCCCTTTTCCAACATTTCAGTGTCCAGAGACCCTTTTGTACTTTAAGTGGTCAACTGGTATTTCCACAATTGGTGGGTTTGGCCAACATAACTCTATATTGTATGGTACGATTGAGGACCGATTGACAACTTGTCTGAACATCTCTCTGTTTACCTAAGCTTTATGCAAGAACAAATATTGTTGTTGATTACCCATATAATAATGTGGTATCCCGGTACCGCATCTTATACGGTACTTATGTATGTGTGGGTCCCCATTGCCAGAGTCCCTAGGATGCAGGGATCCATGTTGTGTAGCCTACCCCTTGTCACCTCTATTCCAACTAATAGCCTAGTAATTTATGTAAGGGTAATGTAAATATAATAATATATGTAAATAAATGGTTAATTACCGGTTCCATAGCGTTGCAGGACCTGCGAGTCACGTGACTAGGTAAACTCTATGGTATTCTGCTTAAGGACCTTTGGAGGCCCTGTGATATATGCAATCCCATTACTCTGTGTAATGGTGAGTGACAGATGTTCGGACCAATCGGATTCACCCCACCCCCTGCCCATATAAGGGAGCGGCAGCCATGTTTTCTCTCTCTTGTTCCTGGGCTGTCAAACAAAAAGGATCGGCGCAGCAACTATCGCAGTGAGTTAGGCCCGAGCCTTGCAGCAACGGCTGAGTCATTCAGAATAGACAGTGTATCAATTCCCAGACACTCTGCAGCATCACCGGACCTTATATAACCCCTAAATCCAGACGGATCTGCAAATATCTACCCTAAATTCAGAGACTTTCTAAATAGCTCAAGGTCCGCAACCACTGTCAGTCACTGAGCAATATAAGGACTGTTTGTATGAGACTGTTACTGTGCCTTGGATGTATCGCAAGCACTTAAGTAAAGTTGTTCAAGTTCAAGTTCAATCTCCTTGTGGACCTTCAGTCATTTCATGCACCTATCGTCACTGGGAAGGGCGGCGATAGGCCGGAGCATTGCCTCAGCATACCAGCCCTCAGCCTGGCGTCACGAACTATAGGGTTAACATTAACCCCTCATATATACCGATACCATACCACCACTACCATACACCCCCCCCAAGGGCTACCACAATAATATTTAGTCTAACTTTCAATATCTTTCTAATATATCCACTATCTACACAAACAATGTCTAGGTTGGCTTTGTTTAGCTCTGTGGTCATGTTAACACAATCCTTTTATGTTTCTTGCTTGTTATGTAGTTTTCCGGTTAGTCTATCTTTTTTTTTACCTAATTAGAGGTCTCAGAACCATTGTAAACGGGATTCTTTTGTCTGCTGTTTCTCAAACCATTTGTATCTATTTCCTATATTCCCATGTAAGATAAGTAAAGTGCTGAATACTCAGTGGGGCTATACAAAAACACTTACGTAGCACACATGTCAATTAGCCATGTCTATTCTATTCAATTTCCTGTTATTCATATAGACAAAGTCTTTTAATCTTCTGCCCACAGCTGTACCATTCCTGTATGACCAAGAAATACAGTAGTATGTTTTGAAGGGATGTTCAATACATAGATGAGCTGATTGGTTTATATGCGTTTCTTTCTTTTATTATTATTATTAGTCGTAGTCATAGTCGTCGTAGTAGTAGTAGAATTTTGGATTTGGTCTTATTTTGTTTTCCATAGAAGAAAAGACAGACACAAAAATTCTTATTATTGAGAGAATAGTGATGTTGGGGATTCAACTATTTTATACTAAAATAAGTGTTGGGTTTACATGCAAAGGGCATGAAGGGTGAAAGCAGTTTAGCACATTTGTGACTGTCAAATATATACGTATATATAGCAAACAGAAAGAAATATGCATTTAAAAATGAATGTCAGTGCTAGATGCATCCAACTGTACCAACATACTGTAGTATACATTTTCTATATTGAACATAGGTTTATTTTTCTGAACATGAAGTTATTTCAATGGATTTTGAATGGAACCATAAACATTACTTGCAGATCTACATCCATAGTGGAAATAACAGATGTACCACTCCAAAAAGCAATCACAAGAATGTCTATCTTCTTTCTCAAAATGTACTGTTCAGCACTGTTTCCTCTTCTCCCTTGAAGTACATCAGTAAATTATTTAGGCAGAATAACATGGGTATGGGACGTAAGCCCTCTGATGTAGTTGAAGACAAGGCCAAGTGAAAGGCTTGTCTCTTGTGTCTTTATTCAAAAATACTGTGAATAACAAAATACTGGGCATATAGCCCCTTTCTCAGATGCAAAGACAGCTTATCAATTGGCCTTGTCCTCAACATTATTACCATCAGAGGTATAAAGTCATATACCTATAATTTTTTCCGCTTAACTACATCATGTCCAGATTGCTGAAATAAGGTTGCTTAATTCTCCATTACAAGGTTACACTTTACAGTTGTTGTGTTTCTCACACAGCTGGGAAACTGAGCAGGGACTTGTTGTGCCTGTGTATTAGGGCCCATTGACAATAGGGGGCAGTGGACATGCTGTATGTCTTTTGAACATAGGAGATAAGGCTTTTATGATTATCCAGGTATAAAAAGCAGTAACTTAGACCAGTGAAATAAGTAGTTAAACTTTTTTCATGGAAGAGCCCATACTCTCTTGGAATGTGTGCCCCCTATACTGTAAATAGGGAAACCGACTCAAAAATGCCCCTACATGCCTTCAGTGATTTCATACCAGATACAGAAGATGTACACCTAGTCCTCATTCATGTTTCTTACCTATATACCAAAAGAAGCTCCAATGTACTTCAACAGAGTAATGTTGCTTTCTTATCAAAAAGCCAGACAAAGAATAGTCTGCAAAGAATTAGAACATATTCCAATAGTTAGGAAAAACTTTGGGAGACCTGGCAGGCAATGATGGCATTAGTAAACACCATGATGACATTATATGAATAGCAAATGAGCCACTCAGTAAACCAATGCACCAGTAGATGGGGTTTCTAGCCAAGTATGTTCTCTCCTGTCTGATAGGACTCCTCTGTGCTCTCTCCTGTCTGATAGGACTCCTCTGTGCTCTCTTCTGTCTGATAGCACTCCTCTGTGCTCTCTCCTGTGTGATAGGACTCCTCTGTGTTCTCTCCTGTCTGATAGTACTCCTCTGTGCTCTCTCCTGTCTGATAGGACTTCTCTGTGCTCTCTCCTGTCTGATAATACTCCTCTGTGCTCTCTCTGGTCTGATAGTACTTCTCCGTACTCTCTCCTGTTTGATAGCACTCCTCTGTGCTCTCTTATGTCTGATAGGACTCCTCAGTGCGCTCTCCTATCTGATAGAACTTCTCTGTGCTCCCCCCCTGTCTGATAATACTCATCTGTGCTCTTTCCTGTCTGATAGCACTCCTTCCTGCTCTCTCCTGTCTGATAGTACTCCCCTGTGCTCTCTCCTGTCTGATAGTTCTGCTCTGTGCTCTCTCCTGTCTGATAGTACTGCTCTGTGCTCTCTCCTGTCTGATAGTACTCCTCTGTGCTCTCTCCTGTCTGATAGTACTCCTCTTTGTTTTCTCCTGTCTGATAGCACTCCTCTGTGTTTTCTGCTATCTCATAGGACTCCTCTGTGCTCTCCACTGTCTGATAGTTCTCCTCTGTGCTCTCTCCTGTCTGATAGAACTCTACTGTGCTCTCTCCTGTCTGATAGCACTCCTCTGTGCTGTCTCCTGTCTGATAGTACTCCTCTGTGCTCTACTGTATGATAGTACTCCTCTGTGGTCTCTCCTGTCTGATAGCACTCCTTTGTGCTCTCCCTTCTATCTGACTCCAAGTTGCTCTTCTGATAACAATTTGTAAGCAGCAATATAAATTGTTATCCCAAATTTTTTTTTTGCAGATCGGCGATAGGGTTGAAGACACCTTTAACTATGCTATTTTCCCTGCCAATGTTTTGATATGAGATGGTCTTCAGAAAGTATTCATGTTTTATTGAGCTGAGTTATATTGTTGTAAAGCTGTAAGGCTAGGATATGGTGGCGACGTTGGCTGAAACACAAGTCGCACAGCCAAAAACTGCAGTGTTGCACTGACTGTATCACAACTAATGAAAGTGAAGGTAGTTTCATTTCTGCATGGAAGTTATCTTTACTGTAGTCCATCAATTGCCAGAAATCCATCCAGGATTTTTGGTCATGGCTTGGGGTGATTTGCTTCCTGCAAAATTACCACATTCACTTCATTAGCTGCAATGCAGGCAGCATGACACTGTCATCTTTGTCTCTCATTCAGAACATTTCCTGGACCAGTGTTACTTGAAACCATACACAACATACTATGCCACACGTATTGTAGATTCTATGATACATATCTTCTAGCCAGAGGGGGCAATTACTGGTAAAACAGCTGCACTATTGGAGTGCATGCACTGATTGGCTGTTTAGCAGTTCCCCCTAAGGTTCAGTGCAGTACTGTGCTGCTCTTTACCTGTGCCAGAACAAGCCATTCTTTTGAAAACTGGATGAGGGTATCTCCACTTTGCTTTTGTGGTTCTGTGTGTGCTGTACAGGACCTTGTCCAGTATATATACAGTGATTTGTAGATTTCTTCAGTTAGTTGGTCTTTAAACTTCATTTTTTTTTAAATGTCGGTGTGACATTTTTGAGGCTTCAGAATCAATTACTTGTTTTCCATAGAGTTCTGGTATTAAAATACAATATTTTCACTTTACAATGGACATCCTGTAAATAATTAATATTGTAATTCGAGGGACCACTGTATGGACTTTAAAATGGTAATATTATGGTGAAACTATTTTGCCTGTTTATACTCTTCAAAAAAAAAAATTAGTTTTTTTATTTATTTATTTATTTATTTATTTTTTCATACCACAAAGACAAAATAAGTAAAACCCCCAGACTGGAATTAAGATGAATAAAATACATTTTAGGTTGCATGTTTCAATACAGACATGTTATCATTAAAGGATTATTCTGTGATATACAAAATTTGGCTTTAATTGTCAAAATGTGGAACAAGGTAAAAATCTTCAATACATAGCAGTTAAATCTGTTAAGTAGATTCTTACATAATCCCTCATCAATGGCAACAAATTGAAACTTACCTTTTGTTGCTTCCATGGGGCAGCCAATATCGTTGTCCCGTTTTAGTGCCAACAGGCCACAGCGATATCCCACCTTAACCAGTGATAGGCTGAATGGCAGTGTTAAGTATTTGGCCTAGGCACCAGGAAGAAGCCCAGGCCCATTACATGATGCTGCCATCAGTCTATCAATGTGGCCAATGATTAGCTGAGCACAGTTTTATGTGTCGAGCACCAAAATCCAAAAAAAGACCAAGGCCAGGAGATGGGATGGTGGCACAGGGGAGCCGTGTAAGGTACAATAAAACAGCCCAGGCATAATGGATAACAAAAAAATTCACTGGTGTTCTCCTTTAAGCTTTAGTTTGCTGGTCAGGCATGCTCAGTTGCAGCACTACGATTCATAGGAAGATGATCTGTTTAGTTACGCAACAGCAGAGGATGGTAACTAAAGACTTATGTGACAGGTTCAGCATGATAGAGCACAATGTAAAATTCCCAAGAGGATGGATACTCTTCAGGAGCCTGACTTATGTTGCGTGTTTGTTTTCCTGAGTTTACTGCTCATTAAAAATGACAATAAATTTATTCTGTGGGTCAATTAAGGCTATGTTCTCCGATGTGTCAACTGTTTGAAGCATAACTTGCTCATGTACCTGAACGGATCTTTACAAAAAGGATGCCAACAGCACACTTTTCCATTTACATCACCACTATTTCTTCTCTATAAAGAAAAAAGAAAATTTATGGAATGGATGTAAACTGATATGGTTTAAATCAAGACCCAATAAAATCAATGGGGTTTAAAATGAAACAGGGAAAGGAAAAACTGGCAGAGCAGCCAGTGCAAGTGTTAACCAAGTTAAACCCCTTAAGGACCCAGCCATTTTACACCTCAGGACCCGGCCATTTTTTGCAATTCTGACCACTGTCACTTTAAACAATAATAACTCTGGAATGCTTTTAGTTATCATTCTGATTCCGAGATAGTTTTTTCGTGACATATTCTACTTTAACATAGTTGTAAAATTTTGTGGTATCTTGCATCTTTTCTTGGTGAAAAATTTGAAAATTTTATGAAAAATTTGAAAATTTTGCATTTTTCTAACTTTGAAGCTCTCTACTTGTAAGGAAAATGGATATTCCAAATAAAACATTTTTTGATTCATATATACAATATGTCTACTTTATGTTTGCATCATAAAATTTACGTGTTTTTACTTTTGGAAGACACCAGAGGGCTTCAAAGTTCAGCAGCAATTTTCCAATTTTTCACAAAATTTCCAAACTCACAATTTGTCATGGACCAGTTCAGGTTTGAAGTGGATTTGAAGGGTCTTCATATTAGAAATACCCTACAAATGACCCCATTATAAAAACTGCACCCCCCAAAGTATTCAAAATGATATTCAGTCCGCGTTTTAACCCTTTAGGTGTTTCACAGGAATAACAGCAAAGTGAAGGAGAAAATTCACAATCTCCATTTTTTACACTCGCATGTTCTTGTAGACCCAATTTTTGAATTTTTACAAGGGGAAAAAGGAGAAAATGTATACTTATATTTGTAGCCCAATTTCTCTCGAGTAAGCACATACCTCATATGTCAATGTAAAGTGTTCGGCGGGCGCAGTAGAGGGCTCAGAAGCGAAGGAGCGACAAGGGGATTTTGGAGAGTATGTTTTTTTTAAATGGTTTTTGGGGGGCATGTTGCATTTTGGAAGCCCCTATGGTGCCAGAACAGCAAAAATCCCTCACATGGCATACCATTTTGGAAACTAGACCCCTTGAGGTACGTAACAAGGAATAAAGTGAGCCTTAATACCCCACAGGAGATTCACGACTTTTGCATATGTAAAAAAATAAAAATAAAATTTCACTAAAATGTGTGTTTCCCCCCAAATTTGCAAGGGTTAATAGCAGAAAATACCCCCCAAACATTGTAACCCCATCTCTTCTGAGTATGAAGGTACCCCATAAGTTGACCTGAGGTGTACTAAGGGTGAACTACAATGCTCAGAAGAGAAGGAGTCATATTTGGCTTTTTGAGAGCAAATTTTGCTCGGGGGCATGTCGCATTTAGGAAGCCCCTATGGTGCCAGGACAGCAAAAAAAAAAAAAACACATGGCATACCATTTTGGAAACTAGACCCCTTGTGGAACGTAACAAGAAATAAAGTGAGCCTTAATACCCCACAGGGGTTTCACAACTTTTGCATACGTGAAAAAAAAATAAAAAATCACTAAAAGGTATGTTTCCCCCCCAAATTTCACATTTTTGCAAGGGTTAATAGCAGAAAATACCCCCCCAAATTTGTAACCACATCTCTTCTGAGTATGGAGGTACCCCATAAGTTGACCTGAAGTGCACTACGGGCGAACTACAATGCTCAGAAGAGAAGGAATCATATTTGGCTTTTTGAGAGCAAATTTTGCTCGGGGGGCATGTCGCATTTAGGAAGCCCATATGGTGCCAGGACAGCAAAATAACCCCCACATGGCATACCATTTTGGAAACTAGACCCCTTGAGGAACGTAACAAGGGGTACAGTGAGCATTTACCCCCACTGGTGTCTGTCATATCTTTGGAACAGTGGGCTGTACAACATTTTTAATTTGCACAGCCCACTCTTCCAAAGATCTGTCAGACACCTGTGGGGTGTAAATTCTCACTGCATCCCTCATTACATTCCGTGAGGGGTATAGTTTCCGAAATGGGGTCACATGTGGGGTTTTGTTTTTTTTGCGTTTGTCAAAACCGCTGTAACAATCAGCCACCCCTGTGCAAATCACCTCAAATGTACATGGCGCACTCTCCCTTCTGGGCCTTGTTGTGCGCCCCCAGAACACTTAACGCCTACATATGTGGTATCTCCGTACTCGGGAGAAATTGCGTTACAAATTTTGGGGGGCTTTTTTCCCTTTTACCTCTTGTCAAAATGAAAAGTATAGGGCAACACCAGCATGTTAGTGTAAAAAGTTAATTTTTTTACACTAACATGCTGGTGTAGACCCCAACTTCACCTTTTCATAAGGGGTGAAAGGAGAAAAAGACCCCCAAGATTTGTTAGTCAATTTCTCCCGAGTACGGCGATACCCCATATGTGACCCTAAACTGTTGCCTTGAAATAAGACAGGGCTCCAAAGTGAGAGCGCCATGTGCATTTGAGGCCTGAATTAGGGATTTGCATAGGGGTGGACATAGGGGTATTCTACGCCAGTGATTCCCAAACAGGGTGCCTCCAGCTGTTGCAAAACTCCCAGCATGCCTGGACAGTCAACGGCTGTCCGGCAATACTGTGAGTTGTTGTTTTGCAACAGCTGGAGGCTCCATTTTGGAAAGAGTGGCGTACCAGGCGTTTTTCATTTTTATTGGGGAGGGAGGGGGGCTGTGTATATGAAGTGTTTTTTACTTTTTATTTTATTTTGTGTTAGTGTAGTATTTTTAGGGTACAGTCACACGGGCGGGGGATTACAGCGAGTTTGAGCTGCCGCGCAAAATTTGCTGCATTGCAAACTTGCAGCCCGATACTCACTGTAAGCCCCTGCCCATGTGAATGTATCCTATACATTCACAGGGGGGGGGACCTCCAGCTGTTGCAAAACTACTACTCCCAGCATGCCTGAGAATGTTTGGGAGTTGTGGTTTTGCAACAGCTGGAGTCACACGGTTTGGGAAACACTGAGTTAGGAAACAATGTTTCCCAACCAGTGTGCCTCCAGCTGTTGCAAAACCACAACTCCCAAACATTCTCAGGCATGCTGGGAGTAGTAGTTCGGCAACATCTTTAGAGCCAGATGTTGCCGAACTACAACTCCCAGCATGCTTGGAGTTGTAGTTTTGCAACATCTGGAGGACTACAGTTTGCAGACCACTAATACAGTGGTTCCCAATCTGTGCCCTTCCAGATGTTGCAAAACTAGAACTCCCAGTATGCCAAAACTGTCCAGGCATGCTGGGAGTTGTAGTTCTGCAACATCTGAAGGGCCAGATGTTACAGCACTACAACTCCCAGCATGCCTGGACAGTAAGGACATGCTGAGGATGTGTAGTTTTGCAACATCTGGAAGGGCACAGTGGTCCAAAAACTGTGGACCTCCAGATGTTGCAAAACTGCAACTCCCAGCATGCCCAGACGCCAAGGGCTGTCTGGGCATGCTGGGAGTTGTAGTTTACAGGGTCCTATTACAGCAATGCATGTCGCTTTACGGCGACGTGCATTGCTGTAAAGGGCCCGACCGCGGCTGAAGATCTACTCACCTGTCATCTTCGTCGTCTGGATCCGGGTCTTCAGGGACGAGGTAAGTACCGGGGCCGGTCCCCAGCACTCCCCCGTCCCCCGCCGCGTCCTCCAGTCTTCCTCCCGTCCTCTCCGGACTTCAAGGGGCCGGGCAGGACGGGAGGAAGTAACCGCCCCCCCTCCTGCGATTGGTCGGTTAACTAACCGACGGATCGCAGGGAATAGGAGGAGGTGGCAGGCTTGCCACCTCGCTCCTATTCTTTAGCATGGTCCTGGCTGTCTGTGACAGCCGGGATCATGCGAAATTACCGGGCGGTCGGGTCCCAGAGACCCGATCAGCCCGGTATCGCCGCAGATCGCAAGGGCAATTTCCCTTGCGATTTGCGGCGATCGCCGACATGGGGGGCCTGCATGGCCCCCCTCGGCGTTTGCCCTGGATACCTGCTAAAGGATTTCAGCAGGCATCCAGTTCCGATCTCTGCCCGGCGAGCGGCAGAGACCGGAAAACGCCAGGACGTGCGGTGGTGTCCCCGTACGTCCTGGGTCCTTAAGAGGTTAAGGTACATTCACACATGCCTAATCTGCTGTATTTTTTTTTCTGCAAGTTCCACTTGCATGTCAATGGGTTGTGGGAAAGCTCATTTATATATTATTCTTAGTGTTCTGGGGAAGATGGGATCTTTAATTGTTTCATATTCACATTTTTTTTTCTCCTGGCATTGGTAGTATTTCTCTTTTTTTCTGACATTTATTGTGTAGGCAATCATATTATATAGTTTTTAGGTTCGGAGCGGGCTTGTCTCCCAATCCCACTAGATGAATCCTTAAGGGCTCCTTCACTCAAGTGCATTTTGTTTCAAACTCACAGCTGGTCTCCTGACGCAAGTTTGAAAGAAGTTGGCTCTCCGCCGGCTGTCTGCAGCCGATTTTCAGCAATGGAATATCCGCTGCCGAAAGTTTGCCGCAGACCCCATTGAAGACAATGGGGTCTGCAGCAGATTTTCCCCAGTGGAAACTCCACTGCTGAAAATCAGCTGCGGACAGCTGACGGAGGGCTAGCCCCTTTCAAACTCGCTGCGGGTAAACCGCTGTGAGTTTTAAACAAGATATGTTTGTGTGAATGGGCCCTAATGCTGCTGCACCATGAATGCATGGCACTGAATAGGGTTTCATATTGTGTTATAGCTATTTATAGTCATTATATAAACCAATAAAGTATGGCCATAAACAAACAAGGTACTGACCAATGGTTGACGCCAAAAGATACTAGAGAACCTATCAGAATGCACCAAACTGACACAATATGATGAATGGATATAAATCTTTATTATAATCAAATAGGATAAAATATGATAAAAAATCTGCAGCAGTTAGAAAGAAAAGGACTCCAAACATGTAAAAATGTAAAATATTGTCCAATAAGTACATAGAGTGGCATATAAATATAAGCATATAATACTCAATAAGAGGTGGACTTAAGAACAAGCCACAATACACAAGAGCACATTGCACTTTTTTGTCCTCACTATATGTGGTTTGTGTTGTCCATCTTTTGAATATAGCGCTCCCAATACTATTATTAGTAGTATGTATGCACTCGTTGAGTACGGGCTGATCATTTCCACGCATGCGCAGCTTACCTATCAGTCTGCGCATGCGTTGGATTTTCCCTTACCAGTTTAAGCTTCTTGTGTTCACTGCGCGTGCACCTGCTACCATCATGGTGCCGTGGCGGTGTCGTGCACATGCTCCGTTGAACACAAGATGGCGCAGACCATTACACGCCGCGCGAACAGCGCGCACAGCTGCACCAGGTACTTTATTTAGTTATATAGAACTTCTTCTTATTGGTCAATACCATGTATATAAACTTCCTTTTACCCTCCATATGACAATCCCTGAGGAAGCGAGTTAGCGAAACGGCGTAGGGGTAGGCTCCTGACTCATGTAAGTATAGCTGTGTGTCAGATGGCTAGATGCATGGACAGTTCTATATGATTATTTCTATCACAGGGACAATCGATGTTCCAACTCTTATTGAGGTGGTTTTCTTCCCCTCAGACTTGTATGGTTAACATCATTGTCTCCCTGCATTCATACTGCCGATAGCACTAGGCAAATGACACTTTACATGCTATGCTTTTATATATGTCCTTTCTGTTTACATTAGTGTACTGGGTTTACTGAGGCATTTTTAGGTGTATTCCTACACATATGTATTGTGGCTTGTTCTTAAGTCCACCTCTTATTGAGTATCATATGCTTATATTTATGTGCCACTCTATGTACCTATTGGACAATATTTGACATTTTTTTGTTTGGAGTCCTTTTCTTTCTAACTGCTGCTGATTTTTTATCATATTTTATCCTATTTGATTATAATAAAGATTTATATCCATTCATCATATTGTGTCAGTTTGATGCATTCTGATAGGTTCTCTATTTATAGTCATTGTTAGAGATGAGCAAATTTTTTGAAAAATTCGATTAGGCGGATTCGCCAAATTTTCCGAAAAAAATTGGTTCGATATAAATTTATTTGCGGCAGATCACTATTAAAAACAACTATTTCCAGGCTACAGAGAGCTTCAATAGGGGTGTAGAACACTTTGCCTTGCTGTAACATGCATAGGGAGTGTGCTGGGTTAGTGAAATAACACTGTTATTCAGTATGACATGCAGATTCTTTTGGAAATGTCCATCATGCCATGAGAATGTAGTGACAAGAGTTACCTTCCATTCTGGACTTCTTACCTGGCTTTTATGTATAGCAATTATTTATTTAAATTATATTAAATATTATTTAAAAATATAAAAGTCACTTTTCATAAATTATAAAATGTCTTTAACAAAGTCTGCAAACTACAAAAGTTCTTGAAAACTGAAGCCTGAATGAAACATGATAAAATGTTTTGGACACTTTCACATTATAAACACAATCCTTACTGATAGTCAAATCAGCACTTTAATTAAATGATTTAATGGGTATGGATTTCTTCACTTTAATGTCACTTCTACAGCACTCTTCATAGCCAATCCAATAACCGAGGCTGCTGGCACCTGACTTGCTCTCCAATGGGTCCTCAAAAAAGGATAAAAAACAAACAAAAATAAATTAAAGTTAATCTAAATAAAAATTTAATAAAAAAATATCTTTAATCTCTTCAATTGTGACGCCCAGACCCTGCTCCCAAATCCAGACGCTCTGCGGCAGTGATTCAAATAGAGATGCCTGTAATCTGCATGTGACTTGTAGATTTTTTAATAATATTTTATATAATTTAAATAAACAATTGCTATACAACGCGCTGACTGTTGACTGGGGGTGTCAGATGTCACTTGGGATGAAGTGGATGACCGAGTTAACCAATAAATAATGGCAGATGGGTTGCTGGTCGAGACACGACCGCTAGCTGATACTGGGAGCTCAGGCCCCTCGCTGCGACTCCTGCTGCCACTCAACCCTAGTCTGCTGCGACTTCTGCCTGATGAATTTAGGCCTCTGCCACTCCTCTGTGCATGTCCTGGCACTTCTCGGCCTTACATACTTAGTGCATATATGAGGGGGGTACAATATGCTCCACTATGCTTAAAACAGTATTTGTCTAAAACACCAACAGGTGTGTACTTTTGGCTGGCCTTTCAAAGTATCTAGGCCCTTAAGACTTTAACAGGAACAAAATAGTACACCACTTAGATGTACATATGAGGTATGCACTTATGAGGGGAGAAGAATGCTCTCCACTATGCTTTAAACAGAATTTGTCTTCTACACCATCAGCTGTGTACTTTTGCTGGCTTAAGACTTTAACAGTAACAAAATAGTACACTTTTTAGATGTACATATGTGGTATGCACTTATGAGGGGAGGACAATGCGCTCCACTACGCTTAAAACAGTATTTGTCTACACCAGCAGGTGTGTACTTTTCCCTGGCTTTTCACAGTATCTAGGCCCTTAAAGGGGTATTCTGGGCAAAAACATTTTATCCCCTATCCAAATGATAGGGGATAAGATGTCTGATCGAGGGAGGCCCGCCACTGGGACCTCCCGCGATCTCCCTGCAGCACCCACATTCTATGCGGGAGCTGCGTTTCCAGTTCTGGAAACCTCTGGGTTTCTGGGACTGGGAATGTGACATCACGCCATGCGTGCAGGGAGATCGTGGGGGGTCCCAGCGGCGGGCCCCCTGTGATCAGACATCTTATCACCTATCCTTTGGATAGAGGATAAAATGTTTTTGCCCGGAATACCCCTTTAAAGGGGCTCTCTGCTGCAAACGTTTGGAGCAAACTGTTCCGAACGCTAGAGCCAATGCTGGGAGCTCTTCATAGCCCCACCCCTCATGACAACACACCCCGCCTCCTCAATGCAAGTCTATTGGAGGGGGCGTGACAGCTGTCACGCCCCCTCCTATAGACTTGTATTGAGTGAGTGGGGCATGACATCATGCGGGGGCAGGGCGATCACATCAACAGCTCCAGGCGCCGACTCCATTGCTTGGAACAGTTTGTTTCAAATGCTGAGCAGCGTAGTATTGCTTTAAGACTTTAACAGGAAAAAAATTGTACACCCCTTAGATGTACGTATGTGGTATGCACTTATGAGGGGAGGACAATGCGCTCCACTACGCTTAAAACAGTATTTGTCAACAATACCAGCAGGTGTGTTCTTTTGCCTGGCCTTTCACAGTATCTAGGTCTTTGAGACCTTAACAGGAACAAAATGGTACACCACTTAGATACGCACAGCTTCCACTTAATAGAGGACAATATGCTTTTAGTGCTCTGCTCACCCTAACTGGCTGGCTATTATTAGCTTTTCAGTTGTTGTACACACCGATGCTTCAGCACACAGTCGCTGTGTACTACACCCAAAATTGCACTTTCTCTCTCACTCCCTTTCCTATCAGTGCTTCTTGGCTGGATTTGGGCTTGAGGTGAATCGCTGCATTAAAAAAAAGCTTTTCTGTTCAACACACTGCTCTCTGTCCCTCTCTGTAATAGAATGCTGATGTGACTGGGAGGTGAATCACTGATGTAAAAATGCTTTTCTGTGCAACACACACTGCTCTCTGTCTCTCTCTCTCTCTCTCTCTCTCTCTGCAACAGTACGCTGATGTGACTGGGAGGTGAATCACTTATGTAACAAGGCTTTTCTGTGCAACACACACTGCTCTCTGTCTCTCTCTCTCTGTAACTGTACGCTGAGGTGACTGGTAGGTGAATCACTGCTGTAAAAATGCTTTTCTGTGCAACTGTCTCTCCACAATAAAAAGCTGAAGTGACTGGCCACAAGATGGCTGCCGATTATATAGGGCTGTGACATCATAGGGGTGGCTGGCTGCTGATAGGCAGCATGTGATTAACCACTTAAGGACCAAGGCGTACCTGTACGTTCTGAGTCCACTCCCATTCTATAATGCGGGGCCACCGCTGCATCATAGTGGGTCGGGGCCAGCTTCTAACAACGGCCGGGACCCGTGGCTAATAGCATGTGGCACTGATCGCGGTGCCACATGCTATTAACCCTTTAGATGCAGTGTTCAGGTTTAATCACGGCATCTAAAGTTAAACTAAACTAATGCTGGTTAACTCAGGGGGCTGTTCGGGACCAACGCGGTGAAATTGCGGCGTCTTGAACAGCTGTAGGACACGAAGAGGGTCCCCTTACCTGCCTCCTGGTGTCCGATCGCCGAATGACTGCTCAGTGCCTGAGATACAGGCATGAGCATTCAAGCGGCAGAATCATTGGAAAAACGAAAGTGCAAAAACGGTGAAACCCCGGGTCCTTAAGGGGTTAAGGGTCATCCCGCCTACCCACCTTCCCAGGATTCCTTGCCCCATGTCCTCACATGTGGATCTGCCATTTTAGATGCCCTGGAGCCTGGACTGCACTGAATGGTGTTTAATGAAGCTATTCGCGCAATCAAATCGCGGCGATATTCGCATTCATTGTGAATCAAATTCTTCCTGATATTCGTAACGAATTCGGATTCGTCAGATTCGATTTCCTCATCCCTGGTAATTTTGTACCAATTGTTTAATATTTTTGCTGTAATATTACAAATTAACTTATAATGTGTGAAAATCAGTTTCCAGAAAGACAAAAGAAAAACAACCCCACACCATTTATTACTAAAGTAGAACTTTATTGTCTAAATTAAGCACTTTGAAAACCATGTGCTAATGAACCATGAATGCATACATGCAACAAAGCTAAAACTAACAGTAGTTTATGAAAAATAATGACAATTACTCTTGCGTACAAAAGATAACATTCTATTTTTCAGATATTAATAGTCATACATACTACACACATCCTATCTGGATCTTTACTTCTGGATGAAGATAATGGCACTGTAAATATTAAATAGAGATGTTTTACCCCTGTTGCACTACAATTGTACAGTCGGTGAATTTAAAGAAAACCTGTCAAATTGATTGAGCAGCCTGATCTACCAGCTGTTTGTTATAGGACAGTGGAAGCTGAGAAAATAAATATAAAGCATTTATTGGAACGTTTCAGTATAATTTGTATTTTATTTATATATGTCTCTGCTGATTTTAGGTGTCCAGTGGGCTTTCCTAATTAGTGACTAATGGTTATCTCTGTAAGCATGCTTATAAAGGGATAAAGGTGCCAATCATTCAGTGAGACCGCCCACTTGCCTATTTGAATGCCATGTAAGGCAGCATCAAGGGGGTACAGTCACTAACTTTCCAGAACACTGCCACTTTAAAACAGCATTGGCTTCTGTCAGCAGCCACTGCTAGAAGATGCCAGCCAGTGACGTTGGTCAACATGTACTTTCTTCTCCCTACAATAGAGGAGCAGATCAGCTGGCAGCACTCAGCACTGGAGGATAACTATGGCATTTACTTATATGGGGGCTATGTATGTGTGTATGGGGGCAGTTTATTTGTGATTGGGGGATGTGTATGAGGTTTGTATGTGTGTATGAGGGCTGTGTATGTGTATTTGGAGGCTGTGTATGTGTATATTGGGGCTGTGCACGCATGTGGGGGCTGTGCACGTGTACATGGAGGCTTTGTATGCGTGCATGAGGGCAGTATTTGTGTATGGGACAAAATGTGATGCTGGAAGATTTGGCAGCCTTTTCATGGTGACAGATTTGCTTTAACAGTTGTGATGTTTAAATAAATTAGCCAGAGGTGTATTAATGAAGACATATATTTCCAGACTCTTGCATTCTAAACATATCCCAAGTGCAAACATTACAAATGGTTGAAGCAACCAGATCACAATAAAAATACAAAACTTCAGAGTAATGAAGCCTAGAGTACAGTACAGAATAACAAAAAACAAACAAAAAAATCACAAAAGTGGGCTCTTCAGGCAGAAATGTATTTCCTCCTAGATGCTTCTTCTTAATGTATTTTACTGTGCTTCCACATTGTTTAATGAAATGTATGCTTGCATGTGCAGTATTATCAGTTGAGAAGAAGCCTGTGAGTTATACTGTAGATTCCAAGCAGAGTTTATTGATGTGGTTATATTAGGGGTTGTCTTATTTTAGAAAACTCATTTTCAAAAACCTGTATATCTTCCAGGTAAGGAAATCCTTCAATCCACCTATAACAGATCATGTGAGTCTAAAAGGGAATGTGTCATCAGAAGATTACATATTGTTTAAATCTGGTTTTTATATTAACCATAATTTCAATAATTTTTTTAATACATTTTTTATTTTTATTTTCTATTTCTCTATCTATATTTTTTAATATTTCTGGAAATCTTGCAGTTTCCATTCTGGCCACTTGGGCTAAAAATAAGCTGAGTTTTCCTGTACTGTACAGATTTTCCCCTAACCTTTCTTTTCAAGAGCACAGTGAAAGATGACATCAGTAGAGAGATAACACTGGATCCACCACCATTCACAGCAGATATCAGCATCCTACCTCCCTGTAGAATGACATCTGAAAGGGGTTTTAATTCATCTGAATAGTACTATTCCTGTCCTGTCTATTGCTGTCTACGGTCCATGGGTCCAGCAGCAATGCATACCACTAACTGCTGTTAAAAACATCTCAGGCAAGATGGCAGTCCATATAATAATGTACAAAAAGTTAAATAAAAAAAATAACAATCAGAAAATAAAAACAGATTAGAAAAAGAACATGTTTCCATATGTGGATCTAGTCAGAAAAACTAAATCTAGGAGACACATTCTCTTTAATGTCTACAACATGGAACCCTAATATTGAAAGAGATTAAAAACCCCAGAGTATGGCTGAAGCTCCCAGGCTGTATATATTGAGGAATATTTTATTACAGGGACTATGGCTAATAAGTAAACATGCCTTAAAGGGCATTTGTCTAAGGCTGTGCAAAAGATGCCCCCTTAAGTACAAAAAGAAGGAACAAAGTTTTGGATTATTCCATGTTCTTGTCATAGTAAGATATTCTTTGGGATTCTAGAAAGTGGTACATTTCTCCTCTTATCACGGCCCATGCAGCTATATTAGACCCTTTTCCAGCTCTAAGCAAACAAATAAAGTATTTTACAGTACTACATTATCACTATCATTCAAGCTTTTTTGATTACAACTAAACAAAGGTAAATTATTTATGCAATAAATCTATTCGTCTTGCTTAAAAAAACAAAAACAAAAAAAAACACTAATAAACAATGCTACTTGTTGATCAAGTGCATCCTTAATAGAATATGTGAAAAACTATCATTTTTGGAAAGAACAATAATGAAGGACTATTTGCTTTTCAGGCACAGCACTCTTGTAAACACTACATTTCTTGAGATAAAAGCAAGCGTCCTACTGACTCCAAGCATCTGTTATACCCTCCCTATATGTAAGGGTCACCTTATTTGTTTTGCGAAAGGCAATGCTGTCTGGGAGTTATGGTTATATTGGCAGAGTTACTACTTGTTTTGGGACTCAGGATACACAGGTGATCTGCAAACAGATATCAAATAATTACTATATATGTATTTATATCTGTACATCTACTACTATTTCACGTACCTAACTTCTGCCCTGCTTATCCACTTCTTAATAGCTACACACATCTGCAGTTAAAGCAGTTGTCCAGGATTAGAAAAACGTTGCTCTATTCTTGCAAAACAGTGCTACTGTTGTCCACAGGTTGTGCCTGGTATTGCAGCTTGGCTCCATTGAAGTGAATGTGACTGAGCTGCAGTACTACTCACAACTTGTGGACAGGAGTGGTAAAGGTGTGGAGCAGCATTTTAACAATCTTGGACAGCCCCTTTAATGTATGCATTTTTTATGGTCCCTAACAATAGTCACTGACTCACTAAGTTCAATTTCCTTTTAACCCTTGCAGAAAGTGTCAAGAGAAAGAAAATTTAACAGGAAACCATGCAAAACTCTAACTGAAGTCTTAGGACTTATCTGGGAAACACACTACAGGAAGTACATCTGAAAATGAATCATTCTAAGCTGAATAAAGTAGTTATATCAGTCCCATAAGTTTCTGTGGTTTTTCCCCAGACAGGACTATAAGTTATTAATAAACAATATTTAAATTGCAAACATTAAATTATTATTTTTGTGATGACATAACAAGTAAGTTCAAATTTAGGAAACAAAGGTTCAGGATAGTAGCTACAAATACATGGATATTCAAACTACTGTCGACAACTTACTCACAGTGATGGCTAAAACTAAAGTGACGGCTGCAGAAAAAAAATGAGAAATACCACGTGAACCTTAAAATATAATAATAATGTTCTTAACAGTTCAATAGTGGTCACGAACGTAACCCATGGTATGAAATCCCCCAAAAAAGTTTCCCACCATTCTCAACTTTCCACTCTACCCATACCTACCAAGGGTGCTTTGCTTTGGTTGAACCTAACCTAACGCCTTAAAGATGCAAATGTGTTTACAGAAAAATAATCGATTAACCATTAAATCTACATTTTTCTCCGCTATACAAAAACACCCTTATAATGGACCCTTGCTATGGAGTATTGTCTTCGGGTGAAATGCCAAACTGTTCCAGAAATCAAACTACGATCAAATAGTTCACAAGGGATTTCTCTTGGCATAAGAAGTAAAGGATCCACAATCGGTTGTTCTATACCTTTGATCAATCAGTTACTTAAATATCAATGTGTACCTCCCACATCATGAAAAAGTAACTTTTCAAAGTTTATCACTCCATTATATTTCTCCTTTGAGACTGTGAAGTACCTCCTCCATGGAATAAATGTGTCTTCCATAGCATAAAGTTAACTAGATCTCAAGGTCATCAGGTCTTGGTCTGCTGCTTGCATGGCTACTTGCTCTGCTTGAAGGCCTATGGTCCAGTATACTGAGAGGCTGCATTTCATGTCCAGGTGCCATTTTTTTGCCAGTCTGGTGGTCATCAGGAAAATCAAATGGCTGTGCATGAGTGTTAGAAATGGTGCTTCCAGCTTGGCCCATTCTATTTTGTTCTGCACTATAATTTGCCCAGTTTTGTTCACTTGCTTGCTTGTTGTAATTTCGACAGGAGGAAGGGTTTCTATCTGCCGTAACAAGCTTGTAACCTGGTGGTGACATAGGTGCAGTTGGAGAAGAACAGCCATTAAAATAAGCATATTTAGGAGAGGTGCATTCCTTTGTTGGATTTGCTTCACCTGTGACGGCATAGGGATCTTTCTTACCTTTAATGCCATCTTTGACATTCTTGAAACTGACATAGAACAACTCAATAATGTTCAGTCCTAAAGATACTAGAGATACCACCAGCATGAACCAAATGAAAATTGTTTTCTCAGTGGGACGAGAAAGAAAACAGTCAACTTGATGAGGGCAGGGATCTCTTTTGCATGTATAGATAGCATTTAGGCTAAACCCATAGATGTACCATTGGGTAACAATGAAACCAACTTCAAAAAAGGATTTAAATAAGATACTGATGATATAGGTGCGAAGCAAGCTACCACGCATTTTAACCTTCCCATGTTCTTCAATACCATATTTGAATTTCTTTATTTCAATTTGCTTGAGGTACATGTCCACATTGCCGCCATCATTTTGAACTATCTTAAGTTCTTCCTCTTTTCTGTTGAGTTTCTCTTCCTTACGCATTATGTAAAACACATGAGCCAAGTATAGTAGAGTGGGCGTTGAGACAAATATAAACTGAAGAACCCAAAATCGCACGTGGGAAATTGGAAAGGACTTGTCATAGCACACATTTTCACAACCAGGTTGTTGAGTGTTGCAGGTAAATGCCGACTGTTCATCTCCCCATGCTGATTCTACTGCCGTCCCAAGTAGAAGGATGCGGAAAATGAACAAAACGGACAACCACACTTTTCCTCCAGCAGTGGAATAGGCCTGGACTTTGTCTAGGAGTCTTCCTAAGGCGCTCCAGTCACCCATCCTTCAAAGTTGGGTAACCTATAAAATAAAATGTAAATTTGTCAAAAGATTTTGTCAAAGTAAAAGAAACCGTTAGGCTTCTTAAATAAGATTTATGATAGATGTTTGCTTAATTTCTGTTCATAAAGTTATTAAAATATTGAAATGTTGTAATGACTCATGATGCTGGTCTTCTACATAGTTTAAATAAATGGCCATTATACATTAGATGAGGAAACAGTTGATGCCTTTTTTTTGTTCAGAAGACATTATTTGGGAAATATTTTGTAAGGATTTATTAAGAAAAAAAGAATATTCCATTATGTCATTCTTAGCAGATGGATAGTGAGGCAATTTCTGACTGAGATGAATCCTCACATGACTCATATTGACCACACTAACGTCAAGCCCTATCAGAGAACTTTCACTGAAATAAGTGAAAATTGTTGTCATTGCATAGACAGCCATATGTGGAAAGAGATTTTATTACGTTACTGCTTATTGAAATACTTTGATGAGATATAACTTCCATACATATAAATTCAAAAAAGAAAAAAGAAATAAAATGAAAAGTAATTGGGAAACCAATGCAATTCTAATAAAGGACCTAAGTATACAACTATATTCAGTCTAGGCAATTATCTGTGAACTAAATACATTGGATGCACACATCCCTGTCCCAGTAGTAAAGATCTGGAGTTCAGGCTTTTGAGTTTATTGAGGATTGCCTGGACTGAATTCAATTGTAGCAAAAAGCTAGCTGATGGTCTTCAGGTTCTAGCGGCTGACAGCGGAGGTCTGGAAAATGGCAAGGAACTAAAACAAAAGTATATTAAAAATTTGCATAACTTTTCATCATGTGGTAAATAGACTTTATTCATATAAAACCGGAAAACTCAGTTAATGAAGAATACAGTTTTATTAAAGACTGATGGATGTGCTCAGGGAAAGATACAATTCATAGTTGATGCATGACAGATATATGACTTCAAGCGAAAAGCCTGTCCAAAATCACAATGAACTCATTATTATGTTGCTGTTTTCCAACACTGCCACGTACATCACTGTGAGAAGGATAGATAATAGATAGATAGATGGACGGATAGATAAACAAATAGATAGAAGATAGATAGGCAGATAGATAGATAGTTAAATAGAAAAATAGGCAGATGGATACATAGCAGATAGGTAGGCAGATGAATAGATAGATAAGCAGATATATAGATAAGCATGACATAGAAAGAACCTGAAAAGGTAGGTAGATATTGGATAAGTAGGTAGGTAGATAAACAGATAAATAAATAAAACGATAGGTATGTAATAGACAGACATATAGATAGATAGATAGATAGATAGATAGATAGATAGATAAGATAAATAGATAGATAAGCATGACATAGAAAGAACCTGAAAAGGTAGGTAGGTAGATAGACAGATAAATAAATAAATAAAAAGACAGGTATGTTATAGATAGATAGATAGATAGATAGATAAGCATGACATATGTAGAACATTGAAAAATAGATAGATATTGGATAGGTATGTAATATATATATATATATATATATATATATATATATATATATGTGTGTGTGTGTTTCATAGATTGGTATATAGAACTTGGAAAAAAAAGTAGATATAAGATAGATAGATAGATCAATAGACAAATAGGCAGATAGATACATAGCAGATAGGTAGGCAGATGAATAGTTAGGCAAGATAAATAGATGAGCATGACATAGATAGAACCTAAAAAGATAGGTAGATATTGGATAAGTAGGTAGGTAGATAGACAGAAAATAAATTTATAGATAGGTATGTGATATACAAATAGATAGATAGATAATAAAACATAGAATTTTTGGTGAATAATCAACAAACTAAACTCTTCTTCATCTGGAGTGCAGTGGTGATTCCAGTATTCTAGGTAGATAGGTAGATAGATAGATAGACTAATAGGTAGATAGATGGATGGATGGATGGATGGATGGATGGATAGATAGATAGACAGATAGATATACATAGAATTTTTTTTAGAATCAGTAAAGTATAAAATTCTCAGTAGTTAATAGCAAAGTCTTGCAAGCAGATGTTGGAATGGCCGAGCACACAGAAGTGCTGTCATATGTAAATGGAACCAGGTGGGAGTGCAGCTCCCCTCTCCTCTTATACCAACCTAGGACAGAAGAGAAATGTGGGCAGGGGCGCCTCTACACAATAGGCTTAAACCTACAAAATCTTACTCAGCAGGATTACCAACTATTAGTGCCTGAACACATGGAAATTCCAAGTCCTGCACATTCTCACTACAGGCAGCTGTGAACCTGGAGCACTGGGTTTGCTTTCTTGAGGACATTAGGAAATAAACTTCTTTTGCCCTTATTTTAAAGCTGCTTGAGTAGAATCTAATACTGTAGAGAACATACAGTCCTGGGGGAGTCTAGTAGCAGTCTTACTGTAATGCTGCCTTCAGAGCTCTTTGCTTCAAATAATAATCTGCAGTTGTAGGGTTGTGGTTAACTAATAAAATGTAAGGAATACAAATGAATGCAAATGTATCAGAGTGAATAGAAGATGTAGCAGAGCTGAGTTTGTCGTTTAGCACAGCTCAAAGGGATATCACAGTAAGTTACTTGGGTTTTACATAGCGCTGCTGGTAAATCTACGAAGAGCCAAATTTATCCTGCTAAATTTATATACCTAAACTTTATCCCAAATAATGGCAAGGATTAGACTGGAATTACATATGCAGTTTTTAGAGGCAAATAAATAACTTCTACCTCTCTCTTTGTTGGATCCAGTTTTGCCTTTATCTACAAAAACTGCATGCGGAATTACATGAAAAACTAGCTCTGTCTCCAGCCTTATAGTAATAGTTAATTTTGAACTTTTGAAAAGGCTTCTACGTGACCCAACCTGCAGTCATATGGTACATTCAGCATATGTTAGGTAGCTACAGGATGTATCTGTGTTCTGATATAGCATGATACAATCCACATAAAGCATACATCTATGTATACATGTCATAATATTTTATAATCAGCACAAAAGGTGAAAAAAAACTGTTTTAGACACACTAAAATCACATTATTGTTTTTTCTTTTGTTATTAGCTATGTTATTTTCAGCACCAGCAGTAGTTGGCACAGTATTCTAGTTGATCACGGACTACAAAGAGCTGACAACTCAATCCAGCTGGCAAAGAGAATGCCCTAAATACCACTATATGAATGGCTGTTACTTAGCGTTCAGCACAGCAGTTTTCAGCTATTTTGATGGATGGATGACTAGAGGGATGGATGGACAAACTTCGGATGGATAGATAAATAGATAGATGATTTATAAATTGACTTGAGGTGAACAGAAAGACTTGTGATATATAGATGATTAACTATAGATAAATAGATACATATAGAGACAGATAGATAATATTATTGCCAGATAGATACAAACACTAACTTGATAGATAGATAGATAGATAGATGGATAGACAGAGATAGATAGATAATAGACAGACATAGATAAATAGATAGACAGAAAGATATATATATATATATATATATATGAAATAGATAGACATAGACAGAGAAATAGAAATATATAGATATATAGACATAGATAGATAGACATAGATAGATGGATAGACAAATAGATAGATAGAAAGCTAGATGGAAAAAGGAATCCTCCGCAGCACACAGACCCATGCAAAATGGTGACATTTATTCCATCAACACATAGAAATATAAATAGATAGACAGACGGACGGACGGAAGGATGGACGGACAGATAGATAATATTTAGATAGCTAGGTAGATAGATAAATAGATATGAAATAGATGGATGGCTAGATAGACAGACATAGATAGATAGATAAAATAGATAGAATATTAATAGGTTGGGAGACAGATAGGTAAATAGATAGGTACAAAGATAGGATATAAAAAGACTGATGGATAAATGGACAAACAGGGATGAAGGCAGATAAAAAAAAAAAGAAAATTTTTCCATGTGAACACATTTCTTGAATCCCATTCTGTTCATTGATTCTATACGCCCAGATTGTCACAACTAGTTGATAATTCAGAATGTAAATTGCAATAAAATTCAGTCAGCTCCTTCACAAACTGTAAAGGTTCCTGTGTAAACTTCCAAGGAAAGGTTTTTCCAAGCCATTTATTTGCTATTCAGAAATACAAAATAAATATAATACAGGGCAACTATAGAACAAATAGGTAAAAAGCTTTAAAAAAGCCAATAAATCACAATACCTTTCAGATCCAACCAGATGAAAACAAACTCCAGGGAGCTCTTGGAAGGAAAGTGACTGCAGTGTCTTTTAAACTTTAAAGCCTGTTCTCTCCGCAGACTTCCTTCTCCTACAGAAGTTGCAAAACTTTTTTTTTCCAGCTGAGACACTCTTTCAAGGCTTTTAAAAAGTTTGCAATCCTCAACTCCGCCTTCGGGGTGGACGGACTGGGAAGAGAAGGGAGGAGAGAGTTGTAAGGAAAATGAAGAGGAATTTTAAGAAGTTTTATAGAAAGCCTGATGTTTAACATACAATCCCTATTGTGATCACATATTATTCTTTTTTCCTATTTGAATGGTTTATGCTTCTTTAAAACTTTCTCAGTTAACATTTCCCTAAGACTTGTGCCAGATGACAAAGTCAGTACAGCTAGATCAGACAGTTCTACTGCACTTTACAATTAACAAAGCTTCATAAATTGACATTGAATTTTTAAAATTAATTATTTCTTTTTACATTATGTTACAGTGGTTCTATTACTTAGACCTGGATCATAATTCATTGTATGTGCTTAACACCGATATAGCATCTCACATAAGGGAATTAAGTAGTAAGTACACAGCCTGTTTAACAGTATTTTAATGTTGTGTCCCCTCAAAATAACTCAACACACAGCTATTATTGTCTAAATCTTGGCACGAAAAGGGAGCACACATCTAAGTGGAAATTTTCAAATTGGGCCCAATTATCCATTTTCCCTCCATGGGGTCATGTGACTGTTTAGTGTTACAAGGTCTCAAGTGTGAATGGGGAGCAGGTGTATTAAATTAAGTGTTATCATTCTCACATACTGGTTACTGGAAGTTCCATTCAGAACAGGCCACATCATAGTCGATTAAAGAAGGTGAGTGTGGATCGTGGTTTGACGCTGCACGGTGGCTGCCTGTCGCGGGTGCGCGGTGGGCAGCAAAGGTGGAGCCAGGCGGGTTTGTTGGGTGGGGTACATGCAGAGACAACGCGTTTTGCAGGGCTCCCCTTGCTTCGTTAGGTCTCGGGAGCCTTACGAGGCGCGCTGTTTCTGCGTGTGTTTTGCCCATTGAGCCTTTTTGGTTTTGCCTCCGCTGACCTCCATGCATTTGTGGCGGGCGGCCGCCGTATGGCCCCGGGCTGCAGTCCACACCAGTGAGGAATGCACGCATCTCCATGCCTTTGTAATACTTTCATGGGCAGCTGAGGTTTTGTTACAATCTTATTCCGTGTAGGAACTTATCTGGTAGTCTTCATTGCTAAGTTATAAAGGGCAGCAGCGACATTCCTGGATTCAATTGTTTATGGAGGAGGTTTGACTTCTCTTTATTGGAGCATCATACAGTTTTTTGGGATCAACAATACATCTCCCATAATACAGAAAAGCATACAGACAGAAAGTAATGTTTTCCATGTTCTTGATCGGACGTGATGTTCGAATGGTTTTTAAAACATTTCAATGCGTACACGCTAGTAGGGGTACTGGCCCTTTAAGCAATGCCTAGTGTTGTCATCAGCTGGTGCCCATTGTCTTTTGGCCTTTGCTAACTTACTGCCCCTTCAAGCCTTGCCCGCTCATGGAGAAGAGTGTATGGGGGTATGGGCTGCATGGCAGGGCTTTGGTCAGTGTTCAGGGGTGGGTGGGAGGGCATTTAGGGGTAATGGGGTTGTCCATCTTTTGTAATGCATGGACAGTATATCTGAAAGTAGCAGAGCGTGTGGCGTCACATATGAACAGCTGTATATACAGAAGAAGATATGGCTTCTGCGTTCCAGTGTTTTATCCCTATACTTATTATGGTGTACACATTTCTGACCTATAATATAAATGTATATTCTGTATAGATGGCTGATTGTGGCTCATTTACTGCACATCTGGGACTGGTGCTGCTAAAAAAAAAAAAAGAAGAAGGTGAGTGCACATGCTCAGCATCATACCCAAAGGTTGTCTTTGGGAAATAGAGGTATGATTGCTTCCAGCATTGCTGCAGAGGTTGAAAGGGTGGGAGTTAGCCTGTCACTGCTTGGAATATATACTGTACACTACATCAAATTGGCCTGCATGGCTATCATCCCAGAATAAAGCCTCTCTTAAAGATGGTGCACAAAAAAAGCCCACAAATAGTTTGCTGAAAACAAGCATACTATTAACATGGATTACTGGAGTCATGCCCTGTGGTCTGATGAGACCAAGATAAACTTATTCATATGGCCACCAAGCAGTAGTCCAACTTCATAACAACCCCAAACACACCTGTATACAACATATGTATACAATTACATATCTGTAATGTGTATAATGTTTGTAGGACTGAAGGAGTGGGTTGGTTGGGGGGAAGGAGAGGGGAGAAAACATTTTGCTCTTTTTGTATATGAGGTATATGTTATAGGTATATATATATATATATATATATATATATATATATATATATATATAAAAAAGACACACCTCTAAGACCACCACTACCTTGCTTAAGAAGCTAAGAGTAAAGGTGATGGACTAATCAAGCATGTGTTTAGACCAAAACCCTATTGATCTTCTGTGAGGCATCCTAAAAGGAAGGTGAGGGAGCGCATGGTCTCTAACCAGCAGTTCAGTGAAGTCATTAGGGAGAGAGGAGGGGAAAAGGACTTAAGTGGTAGCCTGAGAAATGCTGCTGAATCCCATGCCCAGGAGGCTTAAGGCAGTGCTGCAAAATAATAGTGGGCAAACAAAATATTGGCTATTTGGACATTTCCACTTAGGGGTGTACTGCATTTTGTTTCCAAGGTTTAGACATGACTGTGTGTTGAGTTATTTTGAGGGGACACACCATTAAACATTGTTATACATGGCTGTGCACTTTACATTAGTGTTGAGCGGCATAGGCCATATTCGAATTCGCGAATATTCGCGAATATATGGACGAATATTCGTCATATATTCGCGAATATTCGCATACTCGTTATAGTCTCGTTTTATTTTCGCATATGCGAACATTCGCGTATGCGAAAATTAACATATGCGAATATTAACATGCAAAATTAGAACACGCGAAAATTCGTATATGCGAAAATTAGCATATGCGAATTTTCGTATATGCGAATTTTCGCACGCCAGTCTCACACAGTAGTATTAGAGCCTTCTTTACACCACACAAGCTGGAAGCAGAGAGGGGTGATCACTGTGATGTGTACTGTGAAATAAAAAAAAACAAAAAAAAAATAAACGAATATTCGTAATTACGAATATATAGCGCTATATTCGCGAAATTCGCGAATATGCGATATTCGCGAATAATATTCGAATTGCGAATATTCGTGAGCAACACTACTTTACATTGTAGCAGAGTGTCATTTCTTTCAGATATAATAAAATATTTACAGAAATGGGAGAGGTGTGCTCACGTATGTGAGATACTGTACAATTTATCTATAAGAAATCATACATAGCAAATCTAGGGAATTATATAAAAAGCGAGCCTAGAATTTCCTTAAAAAATTACAACATACAGGATTGTTAGTATTATAAAAGGTTAATCCAGGGATCTGTATGTTTGACAGAAGGTTCAGGAAGGTTTTTTTTTTCTTTGCACTTATTATTTGAATCTTACAGACTTAGGTCTCTTTTTAACTCTCTACCCACTGTGTAAAACTACTTACTGTCCAAGCTAAAATGACCATCACTTGAAAAGAAAAGTGGCCATTTACAATATATAATGATCCTGGAATTCCACTTTTTGTCCCAATTAGCAATTTAGTGAAGTCAGAAGATGACCAGAAATATAATCTTTTGCTCTTATTGGGAAATATATTTGTACAGTCATGCGCCATATGCTTTATAGTGATGTGTGGGAAATGAAATACGGTATGTCTCCCACAAACCTAAGCTAATGATAGTTTGCACTTTCCTGGTAAAACCTTGGATTAAACTAGTGAGAGGAAACGGATTAAATCAAATCTCACGTTTAGACTGTGTTTACAGATTTCCCAAGCAATAAAAAGATATGGCATTTTGTGCTGCCATAATAGGGTTAAGTCACTGGTTTGATCAATGTAAGTTCATTGGTGGTCTGGTGTTTGAAAGCTAGTTTTCTGTCCTAATTCACTTGAATTAAACCAGCAAATCCATTTAGTGATACTAACCGATGGCAGGGTTCTATAAAAAAAATAGTAAGAATAAATATTTTCAGTCCCCTAAAAATTAAGCTGATTTTGCCAGTTAAACTTTTTATTGAAATTGTAGTCCACATTTAAGAATTACAAGAACTAGTGACTGCCCAAAGATCTAAACTTTCTTATGAATAATGATTTTGCCCTAAAGGATGGCTGATCCATTGGCATCATTTGGATTTCATTGACCTTATGGATCAGCAGACTCTCTATTCTATTATAAACCAGTGGACTGGAGGTGGGAGCATTCCAAAGTTTAAGGCTCTGTTCACATCTTGTTTTGAGCTTAACATGGAGTATCCAAAGGCTGCAAAATATCCCGCCCTATAGGCATAAAGGGAAATATGTCGCCTATGGGCTCCATTTGTAAATAAAATGTAAACAGCATGGTACCTTTTCTGTCTGTTTTCCATTCCTTAGGATAGATTAGTAGACTATGCATTTCTCCACTACAAAAAATGGATTCCGATTTATACAGGCCCAGTGTATTGTAAAAGGACATTATTTTGTCATACTTTAAGTGCATGGGGTCCTATGGACATGTAGGACATATGTATTGGACAATGCTTCCAATGTATATCCCTTACATTTTATAAAATAGCAAGAACAGAGCCTTATGTCGTATTTCATGCCATATTTTTACATACAGGACTTGGAGTGACAATGGATTAACATCAGAATTTTTCATTTTCGCTCCTAAGATCAGTTCAGGAGTCTGAATATCTGAAATGAAACCAAAATTAACAGATCCCATTGATTTTAATGGGTGATTTTTAATTTCCGCTATGATCAGTTGGCATCAGTTGCACTTAAAGGAAAACTGTCACATGTTTTATCCCGCACTATCCACAGGTACTGATTCCAATGAGCCCTACCTTGCCCAGATCCGCCCGGCCGTTCGCCCGTAATCTTAGTTTTACCATATGTGGAAATCTGTCTGTAACTGGCACGGGCGGGGTTTCTGTAGTTTAGCTGGCACTGACATCAGCACCGCTTATGAATATTCATCCCTCCTCCCTCCATCTCTCCCTCTCTTCGCCGCTCCTAACTGGAGGGAGGGGGGATGAATATTTATAAGCGGCGCTGACATCAGTGCCAGTTAAGCTGCAGAAGCCCCGCCCGTGCCAGTTACAGCAAGATATACACTTATAATAAAACTACGATTGCGGGCGGACGGCCGGGCGGATCCAGGCAAGGTAGGGTTCATTGTAATCAGCATCTCCCGCACTATTCATCAGTACCTGTGGATAGTACAGGAGCAAACATGTGACAGTTTTCCTTTAATGTCCATTATTTTGATGGAAAAAATACAGGCCATGCCTTATTTTTTTCCGTCCGAAATAACGGACATCATAGTGTCTGCTATAAATTTAACATAGAACCCTATGGTGATAGAAGTAACCTCTGTCTTCATCCATTTTTTACAAGCCGTTATTGCAACTGAGCATGTTCAGAAAAAAAAAACTAAAAAAAAAACTAAGGAAGTGAGGCCAGATGACTTGATCTTAAACAATAATAGTTAAAAAAAAGTTAAAAAACCTGACATTTACAGATAGAAACAGGTGCATTAACGGTTTCTAACTGATGCAATGGTCCATTATTTCAACTGACCTTTCCAAGAAATCAAATAGTAGACTATTGGCATCTGTTTAACATTGTCTAGAATTAGGTCCATTAGTTAACAATAACAGACCTGAAAGAACAGATATTCCTAACACTGTGAATATAGCCTTCTAAAAATACATTCATTGACAAAAATAATGCACCAAGATGGAGTTGTTGAAATCAGATTACACTTTATATGTGTTAATGTAATGATAAAATAGATGTCATTACAATATCAGACTAACAGAATACAAATATTTGGCAAAACTGTACAAATGAACAAAAGGCTCTAGTACCCTGTTGTGCCATCTCTAGCCTGAAAACAGGATGAGGTACAGTTGGGCATGAAGGTATACAGGTTCCATACAGCATCCTGCAGCACATTAACCAACAGATGTTCTAGCTGGGGCTATAGATCCTGCACAACTCGTACGTTGCCAAAACTGTCTCACCATAAATGCTCTATTGGTGATAAATCTGGCTACCAGACCGGCCAAGAAAGTGTTGCTGTCCGGCCTTCCTGGGAAACCCATGCTGTGTGTTAATGAGCTGAA
The DNA here is from genome assembly GCF_029499605.1 of Hyla sarda. Classification (NCBI taxonomy): domain Eukaryota; kingdom Metazoa; phylum Chordata; class Amphibia; order Anura; family Hylidae; genus Hyla; species Hyla sarda. Next base: position 251,862,987 of record NC_079191.1, on the reverse strand, counting down.
AAATGTTAGTTGGAAGTCCTGCCATGAGAGGCAATCCATGTGACTGCAGGATGTCCTAAACATCGCCGAGCTCTTAGTGTTCCTTGTATTACTACTAGGGGGGACCGACTGTTGAATGTGGTGACTCCCCACATCATCACACAAGCCATTGGGGCAGTTTGTCGCTCCACAGCAAAGACAGTTTACTAATAGTCTTTCTGGGTCGACTGGTTTGCTGTGTGTGTGTGCCCTCATATAACCATTGCTCCCGATACCTCCTAACAGTTTGATCAGAACATCCTAGATAGTGGGCAGCTCATCGAAATTACCATCCTGCTTCTCTCAGAATGATGTATACCAGTAAGCAAATATTAGCCCGATATCACAATAAAGCATATCTCTATTTCAAAGCCATATGTATAAAACCCCAAAGAACCTCCTATATAAATATGCTGTTAGGGTGCTTTCATACCACGTTTTGTACTTACGGTTCCCGAATACGGCTGGGAGGAGGGGTGGGCGGGGCTTAATCGCGGCATCCGCACTCAGTCGTATTCGGGAACCGTATTTAATGCATGTCTATGAGCCGACCGGAGTGAACCGCAGCCTCCGGTCGGCTGCGTTTTCGACCGTATGCAGTTTCCCGGTCAACCGCGGTTTTTGCCTACGGTCGGGAAACCGCATACGCCCGAAAAAGCAGCCGACCGGAGGCTGCGGTTCACTCTGGTCGGCTCATAGACATGCATTAAATACAGTTCCCGAATACGGCTGAGTGCGGGCGCAGCGATTAATCCCCGCCCCCCCCTCCTCCCAGCCGTATTCGGGAACCGTAAGTACAAAACGTGGTGTGAAAACACCCTTACTATTATTGTTATTACTGTTTTAGCACGCAATAGTTTGGTAAATCCATTCTGAACTAAGAATGCTAAAATGTGTAATAACATTATATTAAACTGTAAACATATTCTATTCTGGCTCCAAGTGACTCAGGACAGCATTGCTCTTATGTAATGGAAAGTGCTGGATACCAGGAGATTTCTGAAATGGGGTTATTCAGCTAAATAAAATGTTGGGAGCATTCAACGTTCAACGTCCCTGTGCGTCGTCGTCAAGGCAACGTCATCATTCCGGGGCCGGGCGCGAAGTGCGGAGAAGAGGCCCACCCGGTGAAGATGGACAGTCCGGAACGACTATCCCTCCCCACAGGACGGTCCTGGAGCACAGATGGCCCAGACCAGCTCACCCGAGCGTCCCGCCGAGTGGAGGTGAGTACAAAATTAAAGTGGGGAGGGGGTCTGGATGACGACGAAGGCCCGGGCAGTGGTCTTCAACCTGCGGACCTCCAGATGTTTTGAAACTACAACTCCCAGCATGCCCGGACAGCCGATGGCTGCCCGGCTTGCTGGGAGTTGTAGTTTTGAAACATCTGGAGGTCTGCAGGTTGAAGACCACTGAGGGCGGAGAGTTCACTCGAGTTTAAGCCGAGGGGGGTGTTTTCAGCACGAAAAATCGTGCTGAAAAACTCGGCTTATACTCGAGTATATACGGTACTTAGATTTTCAAGAAAAACTTGTTGAGTAAACGTGTAATTTGCTTCAAAAACATAGTAAGGCTATAGTCACACACTGTATTCTGGTGAAAACCAGGAGTGGAACCGACAGAAAAAGGTGCACATGTTTCCATGATAGATTTTTTTTTTTATGTCAAAAATCCTGTGCAAAATCCTGACCAAAGTACTATGGGGGAGATTTATCAAAACCTGTGTAAGGGTGCGTTCCCACAGGGCGTATATGCAGCGTATTTGACGCTTCGCAAAATTTATGGCAGCAGCGGGAAATACGCTGCGTATTCCTTGCTCACTATACACACAGGGCTTTCCGTCGGCAGCCCTATGTGTGTAGTGAGTTTTAGAGGCGGAGCCGAGTGCCGGCGTATTTCCCGCTGCTGCCATAAATTTTGCACAGCGTCAAATACGCTGCGTATACGCCCTGTGGGAACGCACCCTAAAGGAAAAATGCTACAATTGCTCATAGCAACCAATCAGATGGCTTCTTTCCTGTTTCAGAAGCCTTTTTAAAATGGAAAAAAAAATCTATGTGATTGGTTACTATAGGCAACTGCTCCACTTTGCCTTTACACTGGTTTTATTAGGTGTATTTCAAGTGTAAAAATGCATCTGCAAAATTGCAGACACGGTTTTTAATGTTAATGTAATTCTATGGAAAAGTGATTGTCTGCACACAATCTGTAAAAATACAGCCCCATTTATTACAGATGTGTAAATCAATATATGCCAGAAAAAACAATGTGTTAACCTTACTTTTTAAAGGGGTTAGCCAGGAAAAAACTTTTTTTTTATATAAATCAACTGGCTCCAGAAAGTTAAACAGATTTGTAAATTACTTCTATTAAAAATCTTAATGCTTTCAGTACTTATGAGCTGTACGGGAACTGTCCAGAGTAGAAGAAAATCCCCATAGCAAACCTCTTCTACTCTGTGCAATTCCCGATGACAAGCAGAGATTGCCAGACAGAAAAGAACAACTCAACTTCAGCAGCTGATAATTATTGGAAGAATTAGGATTTTTTTTATAGAAGTTATTTACAAATCTGTTTAACTTAGAAAAGTCATATAAAGTCAAAAAGGTGTAACAAAATAATATATAAAATGTTTTTAAATTATTAAAAAATTAACATTTTAATCGCCACCCTTTTCCATTTTTCAAATCAAAGAGTCAAATCTCCCAAACAAATTAAAACATTTGGTATCGCAACATGTAGAAATGTCCAATCTAAACAGAAAAAAAAATTACCATATGCACGAATCCCATTTAATAAAAAGTAATTAAAAAAATACCCTTGGCACCAGTACGATACCAATAAAGTTCCGTATTTACGGTGGCGTATAACACGCACCCCCATTTTAATAGGGAAATTTAAGTTAAAAAAAATAACACATATAAGATAAATGACAGACTAAATGCCATATCATCCCTCTAACTTTGATTTTGCCTGAACTTCAGTTTGGTCCCCCCTTCCAGTGCCACATCATTCCTCCCCTTTTATTAGCCACATTTACACCCATCCCCCCCTTACCCTCTCATCATTCCCCCACTGTCTTATCATTCCCCCACCCCTGTCTCATCATGCCCCCCTCTCATCATGCCCCCTTCTCATCATGCCCTCCTCTCATCATGCCCCCTTCTCATCATGTCCCCTTCTCACCATGTCCCCTTCTCACCATGCCCCCCTCTTAGCATCCCCTCCCCCCCCCCCCCTGTTTTTGATATATATATTTTTTCCCATCTTCCTTACCTAGCCGCGCTTGGCAGGCCAGGTTCGGTGTCGGGTCTGGCAGGCTGCGGTCAGTGAAGCAGGATGAGTGACGTCCTCTGCCGGCTGCACACCATCAGGGACGTCGCCCATCATTTACTGCAGCCGCCACTTGTTTAATTTCAGCAGCCCAACCACAGCCACCTTAGAATAGTCACAGTGGCAGCAGCATTGAATGAGTGACGTCCCTGATTCTGTGCAGCGGAGCTAGCAGAGGACGTTACTCATCCTGCTTCACTGACCGCAGCCCGATCCCGACACCAGACAACCCGACACTGGACCTGGCCTGCCGAGCGCGGCTAGGTAAGGAAGATTAAAAAAAAACAAAAAGAAAAAACAATACAATAAAAAGCAGGGGGGAAAGGGAGGAAAAAAAAATAAGCGGGAGCCGTGCACTGGTCAAAGTGGCCGCGGCCAGGCTGCTAATCCTTAACAAGCAGCCGCTGCTGCCGCCATTTTAATTCAGTGACAAAAAGATTTATTGGCGTATAACACGCAGGCAGACTTTTTGCCTTGAATTTAAGTTTTAAAAGTGCGTGTTATACGTTGATAAATACGGTATACGTAATGGCACTAAAAATTATACAGCTCTGAAGATAAAAATGTTTTAAAAAGTTATAGGGGCCAGAATATGGTTATTAGAAAACCAGAGAATTTTTTTTTCCAAAAACAGCACCACACTTTACCTCAGGTTCTGTGAGGTATTGCAGCTGAGTGTGCAATTCGTTGAAGTGAATGGAGCCAACTTGTAATACCGCATACATACTGAGGATGGTTTTTGAAAGAAGTTAGTTGTTTATCCATTTCTGGATAATCATTTTAGATTTATTTGTTTGTTCATTTATTTAAGTATTGAACCAACAAAATCTATAGAAACTATGTATTGCAATGATCTTCAGAATAAAAATAACATATCAGTGTTACTGTAAAGGGAGCAGCACAAAAAGCAAAGCCCTCAAATGTTTTCTTTTTTTTTTTTTTTGTTTGTTTATTCAAGATCACAAAATAATTTTTTTTCAGTTTTGCAGTATATTTTATGCACATTGGTTTTGCAAAAAATAAGCCCTCATATGAAAAATTAAAGAGTTATGGTCCATTTTAGGAACTGTCCAGAGCAGCATTTGTTTGCTATGGGGATTTTCTTCTACTCTGGACAGTTCTTAAAATGGACAGAGATGTCTGCAGAGAGCACTGTGGTCATGATGTCAACAGAGAGCTCTGTGTTCCAAAAAGAAAAGAATTTCCTCTGTAGTATTTAGCAGCTAATAAGTACTGGAAGGATTAAGATTTTTTTAATAGAAGTAATTTACAAATCTGTTTAACTTTCTGGCACCAGTTGATTTAAAAAGAAAAGTTTTCCACCGAAGTACCCATTTGACTACCAATACACAAATTGGAAAAGGTCTGTAAATTACCATTGTGATAAGGGTTTCATGCTGCCCATGCAGTAGAGGACTGCAATAGGTTTGGGATCCCTTGTGTACCATAACACCCAATTTAGCTTTATGTAGGTGGGAGCTAGCAGTAGCAGAGTAGCCAAAAAGGATGATAAAATGGCACAGGGGGGCGGGGGGATTTATTTCTAAAATCTGTGACAAAATGTTTGAGGTAGCAAGCGGGATTAAACACACGTTGCGGGAGTGGGCGGTAATGGTTGGGAGTAGAGATGAGCGAACTTACAGTAAATTCGATTCATCACAAACTTCTCGGCTCGGCAGTTGATGGCTTATCCTGCATAAATTAGTTCAGCCTTCAGGTTCTCCGGTGGGCTGGAAAAGGTGGATACAGTCCTAGGAAAGAGTCTCCTAGGACTGTATCCACCTTTTCCAGCCCACCGGAGCACCTGAAAGCTGAACTCATTTATGCAGGATAAGTCATCAACTGCCGAGCTGAGAAGTTCGTGACGAATCAAATTTACTGTAAGTTCGCTCATCTCTAGTTGGGAGCCTGATTAAAAAAAACAGTCCTGTGTATGGCTCTGCCAGGCAGCACGAAACTAGTGACAGGTTCCCATTAAGTCTTTGTCTTAATAAACAGGTAGTTTTACAAGTCATACAGTAAGACAACTAACCAAGTAACCCAAGCAAATTAGAATGATGTAATCTTTGGTGGAAAACGAATAATATGTCTCTGAAATGGTGCAGACATTCAGAGTGAATCATACATCATTGTGATTAGGGAGCTTGTCAGTGTCTCATACTGCCCATTTTGGGGGAGCATGAAACTAGCAATTACCTATATTTTATCCATCAAACATTTTTCCAACATGGATCAGGTTTGCCCATATTAATCTGTTTCTTATCAGATGGGTGTATGGAAAGAAATAAAACAGATAAATGTATAAATGGCAATAACAAAATGAAGGAGTAGGAGAAAAACATATACTAATATTAAAATAATCATTACAGCCTAGTTATTAACTATTATTTATTATTATGAATTATACTCAGGTTGCAAATCACAAACAGGTTTTATGTGGAAACACATTTCTTTACATCGTACTGTTTACAGTATAGAAATACATTTGATTGTAGCTCCACCTTCTGTACACTAAGAGAATGGACATACAGTGAATGTCTACATCTTCTCGATTCTATACTTTGCCATTTGTAATGTTGCTGAAGTAGTAAGATAAGTAGTAGTACTGAAGCAGCATAGTTGTAACACAGTATTTAACAGATTTTCATTTAGAAAGTATGCAGTAAGTCCACATGATATACTGTAAGTGAGACATAACATGGATGAATCCACAGGTTACTATGTATTAAATCACGGCAATACATATTAATAACCCCAGTAACAGAATAATGTGAACACCACTAATAAATAAAATTGCCAATGGAGATATGTGTAATATTGCTTTTAAGATTCTGGAACACTAAGAATGAAATTGTGAACAATAGTGTTGCTCGCGAATATTCGCAATGCGAATTTTATTCGCGAATATCGCATATTCGCAAATTTGCGAATATTCGCAAATATAGCACTAGATATTCGTAATTACGAATATTCGGTTTTTTTGGGAGTTTTATTTTTTTCACAGTACACATCACAGTGATCACCCCTCTCTACTTCCAGCTTGTGTAGTGTAAAGAAGGCTGTAATACTACTGTGTGAGACTGGCGTGCAAATTTTCACATATGCTAATTTTTTATATCATTTTAGCAAATGTTAATTTTTGCATACGCGAATTTTCGCTTATGCTAATTTTTGTATATGCTAATTTCCGCATATATTAATTTTCGCATACGTGAATTTTCGCATTTGTGAAAATAAAACGAGCATATTGCGAATATGCGAATTTAGCGAATATGACGAATATTCGTCCATATATTCGTGAATATTCGCAAATTCGAATATGGCCTATGCCACTCCACACTAGTGAACAATACAAATCATCAATTGTCAGGGCCAGATCACAGGATCAACACAAGGGAGGAACAATATATCCACAGCCTCCTTCTTTTAAGCACCTTAACTATTTAACTGCTACCATACTTTCCCTGCTCTAAGCTCTACCAGGAACTTTTTGCAAATCCACCTAAATGCTAGGTTAATTATTATTTTTTTCGATCTATGCATTGTAGCTTCTCTAGGTTGATAAATGCACAATATACTGTATAGAATTAGAAGGAGAACATGATCTGGCAATATATGCAGCCCATTGTGATGCTAAGTCTGATTGGCGCTCTTAATGGTAAAAACATCCCTGAATGAGCACCGTTTTCAACTGTGTGTATGTTCTTAAGACATAAACATAGTGTATGACTCTAATCAGAGAAGATGTCACCTATGAGACTCTTCATGTAGTCTTAACCCCTTGGGGACTGAGCCCATTTTGACCCCATGACCAGGGCATTTTTTGCACATCTGACCACTTTCACGTTAATATAGACAAGGAGAGTGCTCCTAGTGTGATAACGTATTATAAAAAGGAGATGGAGAAAAGCAAAATTGCTCACCGAGTGTAGTTGTACTGCAACCAAGTACAACTATGGTGAAAGCGGGGAATAACCCTTCAACGGGCGAAGATCGGCAGCCGATCCTGGCAACACAGGTGAAGCACTCAGACGGATCCCTCCAAGGAACAGCCCAGGATAAAAGCAGCGCACAAGACTTCAAAGGTAAAATGGTTTATTTACCCGGCATGCAACGCGTTTCGCTGGACAACCAGCTTCATCAGGCATCATGAAGCTGGTTGTCCAGCGAAACGCGTTACATACCGGGTAAATAAAACATTTTACCTTTGAAGTCTTGTGCGCTGCTTTTATCCTGGGCTGTTCCTTGGAAGGATCCGTCTGAGTGCTTCACTTTCACGTTAAGCATTAATAACTCTGGGATGCTTGTACTTCCGATTCCGAGTTTTTTCCTGACATATTCTACTTTATTTTAGTGGTAAATTTCCATTGATACTTGCATCATTTCAGTGTGAAAAATTTAAAAATTTCATGAAAACTTTGAAAATTTACCATTTTTATAACTTTGAAATAGACATACCAAATAAATTATATATTGATTAACATATACAATATGTCTACTTTATGTTGACAACATAAAATTGACATGTTTTTACTTTTTGAAGACAGAGGGCTTCAAAGTTCAGCAGCAATTTTCAAATTTTTGAAGGAGTTTTACTGTAAAACCGTGTATCTTCTAACTGCCAATTGGCTTCACTGATGTAATACTCTTTTTTCATGATGGCGATGTCCCCCCCCGCCCCCTTATCACTCGTTTTTATCACAATGTCATCTCTTTTATTTAATTTCTCCAGTGCTATTTTTTCTGGTGCTGAGATATTCTCTCTATCTTTTGGATACACTACCGTTTTTACTTGTTCCAGAACTCTCTGCTGGAATAGGTCCAAGCCACTACCCGTGATGAAAGGTGGGCAGAATGTGGATCGGTTGCCACCAGTGAACTCTGGAACAAGAATGACATCAGGGGGGGAGCAGGGTCATTTTCACATAACAGGTCTACCAGAGCATCTAAGCCCTCAAATTCGGCTTGTGGGGCTTCCCTAAATACACTATGAAATTCAATTTCTATAAAAAAAAACTGATTATTGGACAACAGACTCTAGTCTAGTGGCATTGAGTCTAGTGGCATGGATGAGCAAAACAAAAGCAGTCACTCTGGAAAAACATCTGTTGCGGAGAACAAGAGGGGCCCATACACGGAGGGCCAAGCAAAGGAGGAAACTTCAAATGCAAGAAGGTGTCGTGGAAGTAACCAGTGGCAATGCTGATGTATTGGAAGACAACCTGACCATTATAAATCTATCAGACTTTAACCCCTTAAGGACCCGGGGTTTTTCCGTTTTTGCATTTTCGTTTTTTCCTCCTTACCTTTAAAAAATCATGACTCTTTCAATCTTTCACCTAAAAATCTTTTTTTTTGCGCCACCAATTCTACTTTGTAATGACATCAGTCATTTTACCCAAAAATCGACGGCGAAACAGAAAAAAAAAATCATTGTGAGACAAAATAGAAAAAAAAACGCCATTTTGTAACTTTTGGGGTCTTCCGTTTCTGCACAGTACATTTTTCGGTAAAAATGACACCTTCTTTTTATTCTGTAGGTCTATACGGTTAAAATGATACCCTACTTATGTAGCTTTGATTTTGTCGTACTTCTGGAAAAAATCAAAACTACATGCAGGAAAATGTATACGTTTAAAATGGTCATCTTCTGACCCCTATAACTTTTTTATTTTTCCGCGTATGGGGTGGTATGAGGGCTCATTTTTTGCAGTGTGATCTGAAGTTTTTAGCGGTACCATTGTACCGATAGGACTTATTGATCGTTTTTTCATGATATAAAAAGTGACCAAAAATGCACTATTTTGGACTTTGGAATCTTTTTGTGCGCACGCCATTGACCGTGCGGTTTAATTAATTATATATTTTTATAATTCGGACATTTCCGCACGTGGCGATACCACATATGTTTATTTTTATTTACACTATTTTTTATTTATTTTTTATGGGAAAAGGGGGGTGATTCAAACTTTTAATAGGGGAGGGGTTAAATGATCTTTATTCACTTTTTTTTCACTTTTTTTTTTGCAGTGTTATAGCTCCCATAGGAACCTATAACACTGCACACACTGATATTTTACATTGATCACTGGTTTCTCATAAGAAACCAGTGATCGATGATTCTGCTGCTTGACTGCTCATGCCTGGATCTCAGGCACTGAGCAGTCATTCGGCGATCGGACAGCGAGGAGGCAGGTAGGGACCCTCCAGCTATCCTGTAAGCTGTTTGGGATGCCGCGATTTCACCGTGGCTATCCCGCACAGCTCCCTGAGCTAACCGGCATGGTTTCACTTTCATTTTAGACGCGGCGTTCAACTTTGAACGCCGCGTCTAAAGGGTTAATAGCGCGCGGCAGCGCGATCAATGCCGCGCGCTATTAGCCACGGGTCCCGGCCATTGTTAGACAACGGCCGGGCCTGACCCGCTATGACGCGGGGCCACGCCGTGGCCCCGCGTTATAGATCGGGAGCGGACTCAGGGCGTACAGGTACGCACGGGGTCCTTAACAGGTTAAGCTTGATAAGGACACTGAAACCCTTTTGAAAACGGGTCTAACATATTGCTTGAATGAAGAGTTCGACCCTATAACTTTTGAGGTTGATCTCTTTAAGGCTTTAATAATTTTGAAGAGGTTTTTTTTCACAAAATAAAAAAAATTATGAGCAACGCAGACCCCATCAGTATCGGTCCACTGGGCTTTAGCATATTTAGGGAGGCCCCACAAGCCAAATTAGAGGGCTTAGGCTACGTTCACACTGCCGGATGTCTCCGTCATTGTGAAGTGTGTTATTTGAGGATCGAGAAAAGCCGGAGAAAAAATAGTGACTGCACCGTATTTTTCTCCGGTTTTTCTCTCCAAAAATAACTGCTGCTATTGAATAAAATGGGGTCCATTGGGACCTGTTATTTGCTGGTATGCTCCAGCAAAATTACGGCCGGCAAAATGCAAAAAAATAGATAAAAAGAGGGAGTTTGCAAATACCGGCAGTGTGAAAGGGGCCTTTGAGGCTCTGGTATACCTGTTTTGTGAAAATGACCCTGCTCTCCCCATTGATGTCATTCTTGTTCCAGAGTTCACTGGTGGCAACCGATCCATGTTCGGCCTACCTTTCATCCCGGATAGTGGCTTGGACCTGTTCCAGCAGAGAGTTCTGGAACAAGTAAAAGCGCTAGTGTATCCAAAAGATCAAGAGAATATCTCAGCAACAGAAAAAATAGCACTGGAGAGATTAAAGAAAAGAGATGACATTGTGATAAAAAAAAGTGGCAAGGGGGGGAACATTGTCATCATGAAAAAAGAGTATTATGTGAGTGAAGCCAATCGGCAGTTAGAAGATAAAAGGTTTTACAGTAAACTATCAAAAAGCCCTCCAAATAAATCATCTAGTAAACTACAGTCACTTTTACGTATGTTTGTGGAAGAAAACATTCTTTCAAAAAAGATGGCCGAAAAAGATTTCCCAAAAATCCCAGTGTGGCAAACTGGTACTTCTTGCCAAAAGTACACAAAATGCTTGAGTTCCCACCCGGATGACCTATTGTCTCCAATGTGGGGACTCTAACAGAGTATATCTCAAAATGTATAGATTGGCTTCTCCATCTTCTTCTTTCAGAGATACCCTCTCTAGTAAAGGATGTCAATGAATTTTTACAAACATTGAAGGATTCCACAAGGCCCCCTAATTGTATCTTAGTCTCACTAGACATAGAGAGTCTTTACACAAGCATACATCAAGCAGGAGCAGTAGTAGTGATTAGAGAATTTCTAAATGCGTCTGATAAAAGCACCCAGTATATTAATTTTGTATGTGATTCACTGGATATTATACTCAGTTGCAACTACTTCAAGTTTGAGGATCAATGGTACACTCAGACTGGAGGAGTTGCACTGAGTACTTCAGTGGCCTTCACGCTCGCAAACCTTTATGTGGCTATGTTTGAAAAAATATTTATTTTCTCCAGCAATAATTCCTATTGTAAATCCATTGCGCGTTACCGGTGATTTGTGGATGATATTTTTATCATCTGGACCAACACGGATTCCGCTTTTGCGGACTTTGTGTCAGTCCTCAATTCTTCTAATGATATGAATTTGAGATTCACTAGTAAGATCGGTCCGTACGAGCTAGAATTTTTGGACATCATGATTTGTCCATGATTTGAGAGAGGGTAATCTAGTAACAAAAGTTTTCCGAAAAACAACCGCTTATAATTCTCTGCTGCATTTTGAGAGCTATAACCCTGACCATGTAAAAAGGGCTGTGCCCTACGGCCAGTTTTTGAAACTGTGAAGGGTTAATAGTCAGGATGAAGACTTTCTAATGCAGGCAAGAGACCTGAAAAAACGTCTGGCAATAAGAGATTACCCAGAGGTAGTTTTAGAGAAAGCTCTAGATAGAGCACTGAAACAAAATAGGTCCGTTCTACTGAAAGGTAGAAAAAAAAAAAAAAAAAAGAGAAGGGGGTCAGCTTGAAGGACGCACATTTTTCATTTTCTTTTTGTTTCAGCCAGATGGCAGAAAAAAATCAAGAAGATCATTCATGACAATTGGTTCTTGGTTGGGAGCGGCACTGTTCTTTCTGAATATGGAAGGACGAGACCACTTATCTCGTTCAGAAAATGTAGAAATCTACATGATTAATTAGTTAGAAGTATCTTCTGTCGCTCAAAACCAGGGACCAATTGGCTGAATAGTACCCTGTCACCAGGAAATTTTAGATGTAATGGATGTAATTGATGCAACTTCATTTGTCAAGACAAGAACATAACTATTGGAGGCAAGTCTTTCCAATTTAGCGACACTATGTGCTGTCATACAAATTATGTAGTGTACACCATTATATGTAGCTTTAAATGCTTTCTACATTGGCTGCACCATACGTTCAGTTAATATACGCTTTAGAGAACACATTCATTCCATACAATCTGCGTAAAGCAAGAATTATCCTGGAAACAAATTCCCAAGGAAACTTGGGTTTAAATCTGAGCGTCTTTTTGTAATGCAGTCAAGTTATTGCTTTTGCATATACATGGGTTTTTGTACCTCTTGTGTGTGTTGCTTTTAATGTGATTTTAAATTCACTCTTAGTTACGCCCCCTACACACCATACATCACTATGAGAGGATCATTTACCTGTGAAACAATTGTCGCTACACATGTGTACCTGTGATGGTGTCCCGCTGATGTCGCTCCGCATCTGTTTGCAAAGAAACCTGCTGCAACTTCAAACTGTGAGTGCCTCCTCATCCTTCTTTCTGCACTATGGAGAACATATAGTGGCTGAATGATACAGCCTGGAGGTGGCGGAAGCATGAGGAGACCATATGGTGGCTGAATGACACATCCTGGAGTTGGCGGCAGCATGAGGAGACCATATAGTGGATGAATGACACAGCCTGGAGTTGGCAGCAGCATATAGAGGTGGAATGATGCAGCCTGAAGTTTGCGGCAGCATGAGGAGACCACATAGTGCCTGAATGACACACCGTGGAGGTGGCGGCAGCATGAAGAGAACATTTGCTGGCAGTATGAGACAGCTTGGAGCTGGAATCAGCATGAGGAGAACATATGGTGGCGGAATGAGACAGCCTGGAGGTAGCAGCAGCAGCAGCATAAGGAGTCCTGAAAGTGACCCGGTGACAGAGTGGTGTGGTGGTTGGCAATACCAGTACCTGGTGACGAAGGTGGGTGAAAAAAGGAGAACTTGGCATCAGATGTGTGGCATCAGGCGGGTGGCAGGATCAGAATAGTAGCTGAGGCAGATAGGCAGAAGAAAATGGTCTCTTCTGTAAATGTGTTAGTGTGCACAAATAAGTATTGAGGATTTGCATTACGTAAAACTTAACTTTTAATAATATGCTTAGGATCAAATATATTGCCCCCAATTTTCTTTTTTTAAATCAAACCAAAGGAAAGGTGTGCAAAAAACACCACAAGTATTGATGTGATGCAACGACCTCTAAAAGGTGGAAGGGAACAATGTATGGTCCAATGTAACCGCTGTGGCTAAAATATTCCCCTGTAAGGCCCTACTCTCACATTACTAATTCCCTTCTTGGCAAGTGTTACTCGCCCTAAAAAGGGCGGCCCGCACACAGGAACCTCTCCCTATTTCCACCTACAAACACTGTAATTTCTCAGGGTTTTTAGGTGAAAATAGGGATTGGTTCCTGTATGGGGCCGCCCTTCTTAAGACGAGTAACACTTTCCTCGAAAAGGTAGAAGGGAACAAAATATGGTCCATTGTAATAGCTGGGAATAAAAACTTCCCCTGTAAGGCCCTACTTTTGCACTATTAATTACCTTCTTGGCAAGTGTGGGAGAGGTTCCCACACAGGAACCTCTCCCTATTTCCACCTAAAGACCATGGGAAATGGCAGTGTAGGTTGCACATGGTGTTTTTTGTACACCTTTCTTTTTGTTTGATTTAAAAAAAATTAGTATGTATATTTTATCCTATGAAAAGTTAAGTTTTAGCTAATGCATATCCTCAATACTTACTTATGGTCTGATGGCGAGGAATGTCTGTAACTGGGGAGCAGCACCTAAAACTTGTTTTGCACTATCCACATTTGTGAAGTGTTGGTGTGGCACCGTGGTCAATCTATTTTGATGCATCAGGCATTGGTGGGTGGAAATCCTAGGTGATCCATGCCTGATTTATCTTTTGTGGACAGACGAGTTCTCCTTGGGGTGACTATGGCCCCCGCCACACTAAACAACCCCTCTGATGGCACTCTACTGGCCGGGAAGGACAGCTTTGCCAGGACAAACTGCTAGTTGCAGCCACAAATCAAGTTTGGCTGCCGAGAAGTCCAGCAGATCTTCAAGGTGTTGGCATGGTCATGTCAATGTATGCCATCACCTACTAGTTTAGGTCCTGCTCTAGGTCTACCCACTGCTGATGAGTTGCTTCACTATGCGGGTGGAGAAAGCTACTCATCAGCAACTGTAGACTCAGGCTGCTGCTGATGGAGCTGGTACTGCTCCTGCCACCCCACCCCTCCCCAGCAGCCATGACAGTGGAAGGTGAGCGCAGAGGCCCCCCCCACATTTTCCTCCTCTTCCTCCAGTTCAGCCCCCACAGGGTTCATGAGGCCGTGAGACGTAGGTGCCACGTCTCCAGTGCCCTGACTAGCCATCGTTTCCAACATGTGTTATAGTAGATGAAGCAGTGGAATGACGTTGTTCATCCTGTAATGCTAGCGACTGACTAATGATGTGGCTTCCTCAAAGGGCCTGAGCAAATGGCAGGTGTCACGTATAAGTTGCCACTGGTTGACAGTGAAGTTACACAGGGGAGTCCCCCTATCCGCTTGGATCATCAAGAAATCGGTGATGGTTTTTCCCTGTTTGTATAGTCGGTCCAACATATGGAGGGTGGAATTTGGAGGTGTGGAAACATCGCAAATCAGACTATGTTGGGTGATGCCGTTCTGATGCTGCAGCTCAAGGAGGGTGTGCTTTGCAGTGTACGAGTGGCTGAAGTGCATGCAAAGTTTCCTTCCCATTGTTAGGATGTCTTGCAGATGGGAGAACACTTCAGGAACCGCTTGACAACCAGATTGAACACGTGTGCCATGCAGGGCGCATGTCTCAGGCTTCCTTGTCGCAGCGCAGACAAGATGTTCTTCCCGTTGTCGGTCACCATGGTTCCCATTTCCAAATTTTGTGGAGTAAGCCATGATTCAATTTCTTGATGAATGACTTAGCAGTTCCTCCCCTGTTTGACTCCATTCGCCAAGGCAAACCATTTGAAGAACAGCGTGACACCGACATGCCCTGCACACATGGTATGCTGGAGGGGCACAAAGACTTGTCCATGCAGTGGAGGTTGAGGACACATTGGAGGATGAGGAGGCGGAGTCACACACTGTCACAAGACCAACGGCCTGTGAGCGTGGAGGCAGAAGCGACGTGACCTGTCCAAGTTGCTGTTCTTGTGCAGGAACCATATTCACCCAGTGGTCTGTAAAACACATGTATTGTTCCTGGCAGCTCCACACGTCGGCACTGCCGTGCACTTTGGTATTAGTGCTGCTCACGAATATTCGAAATTCGAATTTTAATCGCGAATATCGCATATTCGCGAATATTGCAAATATAGCACTATATATTCGCAATTATGAATATTCGCTTTTTTTTTCTTTGTTCTCAGTACACATCACAGTGATGTCTAGAGGTATGCCCCCCGCACCTGAGAGCTTTGGCTCTCGCCCGACGCACCTCCAGCTATTGACTTGCCGTCTGCTGTATGGACACTTGGAATAAAGCATCGTTTGGCAAATACTTCTCAGTGGGTGAGTGCAGCTTTTTCAAGTCTTCTGCTTTCATGTTTGAAACATATCAGTGATCACTGCATCCCTCTATGCTCTTCGCATATTCGGGAATATTGAGCCCTCCCTTCTTTAATGGTATAGGGAACTAATGGGCTAGTGCAGTGGTCTCCAACCTGCGGACCTCCAGATGTTGCAAAACTACAACTCCAGCATGCACGGACAGCCAACGGCTGGTTGGCTGGTTGGAGACCACTGCAATAGCCCATTAGTTCCCTATACCATCAGAGAAAGGAGGGCTCAATATTCCTGAATATGCACATATATTTTCGCATATGCGCATATATTTTTGCATATGCGCAAAAAAAAATAATGTAACGAATATGCAAATTTTGCAAATATATGATGAATATTCGTCCATATATTCGCGAAATATCGCGTATTCGAATATGGCCTATGCCACTCATCACTATTTGGTATACACTGACAGGCTCGAGGACTGGCCCACCTTCTGTTTCACAAAATTGTGCAGGGCTGGTACTGCCTTCTTCGAAAAGAAATGACGGCTTGGCACTCTCCACCTCAGCTCAGCACAAGCCATCAGTTCTCTGAAAAGTGCAGTGTCCACCACTTGAAAAGGGAGGAACTGCAGCGCCAGTGACTTGGACGGGAGCACATTCAGCTTCTGCGCCGTTGGATGAGTGGGCGCATACTGTTGTCTCTTGGACATGGCTTCGCTGATGGATTGCTGGCGGAATGACTGACTCGAAATAGGAGGAGCAGGAGCATCTGGAACGACATAAGATGGGTATGACACACAGCATTCGTCAAATTTGATTCGCTCATCCCTAGGTGTGGGTGACGGTGGAGAGGTCCTGGGAGGCTTCATCTCGTAGTTGGGAGAGGGCAGGGCCTCTTATACTCCCTGGTTGGCGGTTGACTTTTAGTTGCGCCCCTAGCGCAGTGTTCCGGTGCTGCCACCCGCCTCCCTTCTCATTCCGCACCTCCCAGTTCTGTCCCGCAGCTTTCCCATAGTTGTGGAAAAAGGCTACGGCATTTACAGACAGTGGTCCAGAGCTCCTGCTGAGTCACGCGTGGAGCTCTGGTGGTTACGGCCATTATGAGCGAACCGAAGCTGACGAACCCTAATTCGTTACGAATTTTATGAAATATTTGATTCGCAACGAATGCAAATATCGCCGCGACTCCATCGCGCAAATCGCTTCATTAAACTCCATTTCCTGCGGTCCAGGTTCAAGGGCATCTAAAATGGCAGATCCACATGTCAGTACATGGGGCAAGGAACACTGGGAAGGTGGGAAGGCAAGGCGGGAAGGGAAGTAGGCGGCCCTGAATCACATGAATCACCCTGAATCACATGCAGGATGCAGCCTATCAGCAGCCAGTCACCCCAGGCTCTCTCTGTATGTCACCGCCCTATGTAATCGGTAGCCATTTTGTGGCTCGTCATATCATTCATTACACTGCATACAGATAGGACGGACATTGCTGCGTTTCACATCATAGTCACATCAGCGAGCAGTGTTTTTTTCACTGAAAATTATTTTTACTGCAGCCATTAACCTCCCAGTTACTTTCTTCAGCATTGTATAACAGAAAGGGGCCGATAGCTGTGTGTTGCCTCATACATTTCAACAAGCTGCCTCAACTTCATCAACCTTAGCAGAAGAGGCAGGAAGAATTTTTCAGCGCAATTCTGTGTGTTTATTCCACAACAACTCATAATAATAACAATAATTTTATTTATATAGCGCCTACAGATTCCGCAGAGCTTACAATTATGGGGTACAAACAAAGACAAGTATCAGACATAATATTACACAATAACTATTCATCTGCTGGTTACACTAGTCTGTAGACGGTATAATACCCAGCAGTCCATTCCTAATAGTCTTTGACAGAGTGAAATTTTGTGGTTAGTACACAGCTTTTTTTGTGCTGCAGCAATGTTGTGTACTGTTGGTGTTGTGCAAAAATAAGGTTTTTTTAAGCGTACTGTGCCACATTTTTCTGCCCTCATAAGTGCATACCACATACGTACATCTAAGTAGTGTACTATTTTGTACCTGTTAATCTGTCAAGGGCCTGCATACTGTGAAAGGACAGCCAAAAGTAATCACCAGCTGGAGTTTTACTCCAATAAATTTTTTAAGCGTACTGTAGCGCATTTTCCTGCACTCATAAGTGCATACCACATACCTACATCTAAGTAGTGTACCACTTTGTACCTGTTAATCTGTCAAGGGTCTAGATACTGTGAAAGTCCAGGCCGAAGTAATCCCCAGCTTGTGTTTTACAAAAATACGTTTTTTTTAAGCGTACTGTATCACATTTTTCTGCCCTCAGAAAAGTGCATACCCCATACCTACATCTAAGTAGTGTACTATTTTGTGCCTGTTAATCTGTCAAGGGCCTACATACTGTGAAAGAAAAGCCAAAAGTATTCACCGGCTGGTGTTTTACTCAAATAATTTTTGAAGCGTACGGTAGCTCATTTTTCTGCCTTTATAAGTGCATACCACAAACCTACTGTTACGCCGAGCGCTCCGGGTCCCTGCTCCTCCCCGGAGCGCTCGCGGCGTTCCTCTCTCTGCAGCGCCCCGGTCAGACCGGGAGCGCTGCACTGACATTGCCGGCGGGGATGCGATTCGCATAGCGGGACGCGCCCGCTCGCGAATCGCATCCCAAGTCACTTACCTGTCCCGGCCCCTGGCTGTCATGTCCTGGCGCGCGCGGCTCCGCTCCTTAGGGCACGCGCGCCAGCTCTCTAAGATTTAAAGGGCCAGTGCACCAATGATTGGTGCCTGGCCCAATTAGCCTAATTAGCTTCCACCTGCTCCCTTGGCTATATTACCTCACTTCCCCTGCACTTCCTTGCCGGATTTTGTTGCCTTGTGCCAGTGAAAGCGTTTAGTGTTGTCCAAAGCCTGTGTTTCCAGATCTTCTGCTATCCATATTGACTACGAACCTTGCCGCCTGCCCCGACCTTCTGCTACGTCTGACCTTGCCTCTGCCTAGTCCTTCTGTCCCACGCCTTCTCAGCAGTCAGCGAGGTTGAGCCGTTGCCGGTGGATACGACCTGGTTGCTACCGCCGCAGCAGGACCATCCCGCTTTGCGGCGGGCTCTGGTGAATACCAGTAGCATCTTAGAACCGGTCCACCGACACGGTCCACGCCAATCCCTCGCTGACACAGAGGATCCACATCCAGCTAGCCGAATCGTGACAGTAGATCCGGCCATGGATCCCGCTGAGGTGCCGCTGCCGAGTCTCGCAGACCTTACCATGGTGGTCGCTCAGCAATCGCAGCAAATTGCCCAACAAGGACAGCAGCTGTAGCAGTTGACCGCCACGTTACAGCAACTTCTGCCACTGCTACAGCATCAACCATCTCCTCCGCCAGCTCCTGCACCTCCTCCGCAGCGAGTGGCCGCTCCTAGCCTCCGCTTGTCCCTGCCGGACAAATTTGATGGGGACTCTAGACTCTGCCGTGGATTCTTATCTCAATGTTCCCTACATATGGAGATGTTGTCGGACCAATTTCCTACAGAACGGTCTAAGGTGGCGTTCGTAGTGAGCCTTCTTTCTGGAAAGGCCTTGTCTTGGGCCACACCGCTCTGGGACCGCAATGATCCAGCCACAGTCCAGTCCTTCTTCGCTGAAGTCCATAGTGTCTTCGAGGAACCAGCCCGAGCTTCGAGAGATTCCTGCCAACCTGCAAGAACTTATCCATTTGGCCACCCGCATTGACATGCGTTTTTCTGAGAGACACCAGGAGCTCCGCCAAAGACCTTGATCTCTGGGCATCTCTCTCACAGTATCCTCTGCAATCTACCCCTGTGCCTCCCGCCGAGGAGGCTATGCAAGTGGATCGGTCTCGCCTGACCCACGAAGAGAGGACTCGCCGTAGGGATAACAATTTATGTCTGTACTGCGCCAGTACCGAACACTTCTTGGTGGATTGCCCTATTCGCCCTCCACCTCTGGGAAACGCACGCACGCACCCAGCTCACGTGGGTGTGGCGTCTCTTGGTACGAAATTTGCTTCTCCACGTCTCACTGTGCCCGTGCGGATTTCTCCTTCTGCCAACTCCTCCCTCTCAGCCTTGGCCTGCTTGGACTCTGGTGCTTCTGGAAATTTTATTCTGGACTCTTTGGTGAATAAGTTCTGCATCCCGGTGACCCGTCTCGTCAAGCCGCTCTACATTTCTTCCGTCAACGGAGTGAAGTTGGACTGTACTGTGCGTTACCGCACAGAACCCCTCTTAATGTGCATTGGACCCCATCACGAAAAGATCGAATTGTTCGTCCTTCCCAACTGTACCTCTGAAGTCTCCCCAAGGCCTATCAGGACTGTGCCGTGCCTCCTCATAGCCCCTGTCCTGGTGACACCCTGCCCCGTGCCAAGCTTCACCCTCTGCCCTCCCTCCCCATTCCCACTCCTCCTGAACTGCCTGTCTTTGAGGAAACCTTACAATCGCTCCCAGTGTCCTCATCCCATGTGAAGCAATTGCCGGGCAAAAAAAGGGGGAGACCTAAGGGGGGGGGGGTACTGTTACGCCGAGCGCTCCGGGTCCCTGCTCCTCCCCGGAGCGCTCGCGGCGTTCCTCTCTCTGCAGCGCCCCGGTCAGACCCGCTGACCGGGAGCGCTGCACTGACATTGCCGGCGGGGATGCGATTCGCATAGCGGGACGCGCCCGCTCGCGAATCGCATCCCAAGTCACTTACCTGTCCTGGCGCGCGCGGCTCCGCTCCTTAGGGCGCGCGCGCGCGCGCCAGCTCTCTAAGATTTAAAGAGCCAGTGCACCAATGATTGGTGCCTGGCCCAATTAGCTTCCACCTGCTCCCTGGCTATATTACCTCACTTCCCCTGCACTTCCTTGCCGGATCTTGTTGCCTTGTGCCAGTGAAAGCGTTTAGTGTAGTCCAAAGCCTGTGTTTCCAGATCTTCTGCTATCCATATTGACTACGAACCTTGCCGCCTGCCCCGACCTTCTGCTACGTCTGACCTTGCCTCTGCCTAGTCCTTCTGTCCCACGCCTTCTCAGCAGTCAGCGAGGTTGAGCCGTTGCCGGTGGATACGACCTGGTTGCTACCGCCGCAGCAAGACCATCCCGCTTTGCGGCGGGCTCTGGTGAATACCAGTAGCATCTTAGAACCGGTCCACCGACACGGTCCACGCCAATCCCTCGCTGACACAGAGGATCCACATCCAGCTAGCCGAATCGTGACACCTACATCTAATTAGTGTACTATTTTAAACCTGTTAATCTGTCAAGGGCCTAGATACGTGAAAGTACAGGCATAAGTACTCATTGGCTGGTGTTTTTACTCAGATACTTTTTAAAGTGTACTGTAGCACATTTTTTTGCCTTCATAAGGGCATACTACATACCTACCACTAAGTAGTGTACTATTTTAAACATGTTAATCTGTCAAGGGCCTAGATACTGTGAAAGTCCAGGCCAAACTACTCACCGGCTTGTGTTTTTACTCAGATACTTTTTTAAGTGTACTGTAGCGCATTTTTCTGCCCTCATAAGTGCATACCACATACGTACATCTATGTAGTGTAATATTTTTTACCTGCTAATCTGTCAAGGGCCTACATACTGTGAAAAGACAGAAAAAAGTAATCACCACCTGGTGTTTTACTCCAATACGTTTATTAAGTGTACTCTAGTGCATTTTTCTGCCCTCATAAGTGCATACCACATACCTACATCTAAATGGTGTACTATTTCAAACCTGTTAATCTGTCAAGGGCCTAGATACTGTGAAAGGACAGCCAATAGTACACACCTGCTGCAGTTCTACCCAAATACTGTGTTAAGCGTAGTGAACTCCCCTTATATACGCAATACGTATGTCAGGCAGAGTAGTGCCAGGACGTGCACAGAGGAGTGGCAGAGGCCTAAATTCATCAGGTGCAGACAGAGGTCGCAGCAGAGTAGGGGTGTGTGGCAGCCGGAGTCGCAGCGAGAGGTCTGAGCTCCCGGTGTCAGCTAGCAGTCGTGTCGCGACCAGCAACCCAGCAGCCATGAATGATCAGTTCACTCGGTCATCTACTTCATCCCAGGTGAGGTTCACTTAGTCATCCACTTCATCCCAAGTGACATCCGACACCCCCAGTCAACAGTCGGTGGGTTCCTCAGACTCAACCCTCAGTTGGCATGGCCCTCATGCTGCTGCTGACACCTCCAGGCTCTGTCATTGTGCTGCTCTATGGTCTCCTCATGCTAATGCTACCACCTCCAGGCTCTCTCAATCTGCTGCTCTTTAGTCTCCTCATGCTAATGCTACCACCTCCACGCTCTGTCAGTGTGCCACCATATGGTCTCCTCATGCTGATGCTACCTTCTCCAGGGTCTGTCATTGTGCCGCCATATGGTCTCCTCATGCTGATGCTGACACCTCCAGGCTCTCTAATTGTGCTGCTCTGGAGTCTCCTCATGCTAATGCTGCCAGCTCCAGGCTCTCTCATTGTGCTGCTCTATGGTCTCCTCATGATGATGCTACCGCCTCCACGCTCTGTCATTGTGCCACCATATGGTCCCCTCATGCTGATGCTACCACCTCCAGGCACTGTCATTGTGCTGCCATGTGGTCTCCTCATGCTGATGCTGCCACCTCCAGGCTCCTCATTGTGCTGCCCTATGGTCTTCTCATGCTGATGCTGCCACCTCCAGGATCTCTAATTGTGCTGCTCTATGGTATTGTCATGCTGATAGTAGCATAGTTCATAAGGTCGGAAAAAGACCAGAGTCCATCAAGTTAAATCTATAACCCTAATGAGTCCCTACTGATTTAATATAGATCGAGAATCCATAACCTGTAATGTTATTATTCTCTAAAAATGCATCCAGACCCCTTTTAAATTCTTTTACACAGTAGACCATGACCACCTCCTCTGGCAGAGAATTCCCCAGTCTTGCTGCTCTTACAGGAAATAATCCTTGTTTGTGCTGGTGTAGAAATCTTCTTTCCTCGAGACATAGAGGATGCCCCCTTGTTATAGATACAGTCCTGGGTATAAATAGAGCATGGGATAATGGGATCATGTACTGCCCCCTGATATATTTATACATAGTCATTAGGTCTAAACTAAGCCTTCTTTATTCTAAACTAAATAACCCTAATTCTGATATTTTTTCTGGGTACTGTAGTCCTCCCATTCCCCGTATTACTCTGGCTGCCCGTCTTTGAACCCTCTCCAGCTTCACTATATATTTCTTGTACATTGGTGCCCAGTACTGTACCCAATATTCCATGTGTGGTCTGACTAGTGATTTGTACAGTGGTAGAATTATTTCCTTGTTGTGGGCATCTATGCCCCTATTGATGCACGCCATGATTTTATCTGGCTTGGCAGCAGCTGCCCGACACTGGTCACTACAGCTAAATTTACTATTAACTAAGATTGCCAAGTCCTTTTCCACATTTAAAACATAATTCCAGCCCGGATTTTTCTTCCATTACCTTACATTTATCAGTGTTGAACCTCCTCTGCCACTTCCCAGCCCAAACCTTTGTAATAGTGCACTGTCCTCTATATTGTTTACCACTTTACAGAGTTTAGTTTCATCTGCAAAGATTGCTACTTTACTATTCAACCCCTCTACACGGTCATTAATGGGGTACTCCGGTGCTTAGACATCTTATCCCCTATCCAAAGGATAGGGAATAAGATGCCTGATCGCGGGGGTCCCGCCGCTGGTGACCCCCGTGATCTTGCATGCAGCACCCCAGTTTAAATCAGTCTGATTACCGAGGTGGAGCATGACGTCACAGGGGTGCGGAGGCATGACGTCACACGCCAGCGGCCCCGTGGTCACCGGTAATCAGACCCGGAGCGAACATGCTCCGGGGACTGATTTTAACTGGGGTGCTGTGTGCAAGATCACGGGGGTCCCCAGCGGCAGGACCCCCGCGATCAGGCATCTTATCCCCTATCCTTTAGATAGGGGATAAGATGTCTAAGCGCCGTAGTACCCCTTTAATGAATATATTAAATAGCGCACATTTTCCCCCAGTCCAAGCATTCTCATTTTATGCACCAACCTTTTATGTGGCACCATATCAAATGCTTTGGAAAAATTCAGATATACGACATCCAACTATTGCCCCTGGTCCAGTCTGTAGCTAACCTCCTCATAAAAGCTGATCAGGTTAGTTTGACAGGACCGATCCCTCATAAAGCCATGCTGATATGGAGTCATACATTTATTTTTATCAAGATACTCCAAATGGCATCTCTTTGATAACCCTCAAACAATTTACATACCACGGAGGTTAAACTAACAGCCCTATAATTCCCGGGGTCACCTTTTGACCCCTTTTAAAATATTGGCACCACATTTGCCATGCGTCCGTTCTGGAGTAACAGTCCCTGTTACTATAGAGTCCCTGAATATTAAAAATAAGGATCTGTCTATTACATTACCTAATTCCTTAAAGACCAGGATCTTCTCAGTCAGTGGCCAATTCTTTATCCGGATGTCCACAATCTTCATTTGATGGCTTGGCTCTTGAGAGGCTAATTCTTAAATCCAAAGGTCTGTCAGATGCAGTAATATCTACACGACAGTATAGTAGGAAGCCAGTGACTACCAAAATTTATTTTAAAATCTGGAAAAAGTTTCTGTCTACATTGGGCTCTATTAGATTTGAACAAACCAAACTTTGCTTTCATTTTGGATTTTCTACAAAAGGGTCTTGAGAAGAGCTTAAGGGCTGCTACCCTCAAAGTGCATGTAGCAGCTCTAGGGGCTCTATATGGCCAGAAAGTTGCAAATCACCCCTGGATTGTTAGATATTTCAGGTCTGTTGATACGTTACAGCTGTCTAGTCCTCAGGTTGTTCCAGCTTGGGATCTTACTATGGGCCTTAATTCCCTCTGCAAGAATCCCTTTGAACCTCTAGCTTCAGTTCCCATGAGTGTTCTAGCTCAAAAGACGGCATTATCAGTAGCTATTACCTCAGCTAGGAGAGTAGGGGAATTAGCAGCTTTATCTATCAGTGAGCCCTATCCTCAGAATCTAGATGATAGGATTATTTTAAAACCAGATCGCGCTTTTCTCCCTAAAGTAGTTTCGGAATTTCACATGTCCCAGGAGGTAGTCCTTCCATCTTTCTTCGCGAATCCCTCCTCAGAAGGGGAGACATTGTTTCACATGCTACACGTTCACCGGGGTGTTCTAGAATATGTTGAAAGAACTAGGGAGTTCAGAAAATCAGATAAATTGTTTATTCAGTTTACAGGTCACAATAGGGGAAATAGTGTCAGAGGAGATACCATTTCTAGGTGGTTCAGGCAGGCTATTGTTGCAGCTTATTTTTCTGAAGGTTTGCCTCCGCCTCCTAAGCTGAAGGCCCATTCCACTTGAGCTGTTGCTTCATCATGGGCAGAGAAAAGAGGTGCCTCTATTTCTCAAACCTGTAGGGCGGCTACTTGGTCGTCCCCACATACCTTTTTTCGACACTATAGGTTTCGACACTTCGACAGGGCTGATGATCTATCCTCTCTGGCTTGGGGGCGAAAAGTTCTCCAGGCTGTGGTTCCTCCCTAATTTTTCTTTTGTATTCTCTCTGGTGGTGCTGTCGTGAAGCGGTAGAAAGCCGATAATTACTCACTGGTAATTTTATTTGCTCTTCACAACAGCACCACCTCCCATCCCCACCCTTTTTCATGTTTCTTCTCACAGTGGTGTGTTCATGGTGGTGTCGCAAAAAAAATAAATAAATAAATAAAAAGAAGGGGTTAATGGTGGTCATTACTGCGTCTTAGCGGCAGTATGAGGGCTCATTTTTTGAGCCATGATCTGTACTTTTTATTGATATCACATTTGTGTATTTGAAACTTTTAATAATTTTTTATTATTATTTTTTTTATAAGATGTGACAAAAAAGCAGCAATTTTACACAATTTACATTTTTATTGGGGAGGGGATTTTTCACAAATTTTTTACTTTTACTTTTTTAACTTCTTTTTTTATTTTTACACTTTTTATTTCCCCATTGGGGACTATTTATAGCAATCACTCGGCTGCTAATACTGTTCAGTGCAATGCATAGGACATAGCACTGATCAGTATTATCGGCGATCTTCTACTCTGGTCTGTTGGAAGGCAGATCAGGGTAGAAGATGCTGGGAAGGCGGCAGAGGCAGGTGAGGGGACCTCAGTCCACCATGTTAGCTGGTTCAGGCGATCAGATCAACCGAAACTGTAGCCGCAGTGCCCCAGATGCTGCGATCTGTATTGATAACGGCATCTGAGGGGTTAATGGCAGACATCTGAGCGATCCCGGATGTTGGCCATTACTGGCGGCTCCCAGGCTGCTGCCCACCGGGCCAGTCGAAGCACTACTAGGCGTGAAACGGTACCGTAGCCCTCTGTGGATTGACCCTGTCCGTCCCGTCCATGCACATGTACATGTTCCATCTTTAATAAAGAAGATTTTGCACTTGCATCAAGTGGGTGAGTGCCCTTTCTGCATATTTCCTATATTGGACTGTTTGTCAATCCATTAATCAATTACATATATAAAATTCATAAATGTTCACGTAATATCCCATTCAAATATCATAAAGTGTAATTTCCGTTATTCCCATAATTCTATATATAGTGCCAAAGCGCATATTAAAAATTAGTGCTTTACATTATAGTTCCAGTATAAAATGTATATAATGAGTACAATTATATATCCTAACCTTTATCTCCTAACACTTTGATTAACTAATAAATCCACCTTTAGTATACATAACATAAAACAAATAAACAGGGGAGGCTAGACACGCTTACCTACTCCATCATCAACCTTACCTACTCCATATATATATATATATATATATATATATATATATATATGCTTGAAAATGGCCGCATTTGGCGACCAAAATGATTTTTTACTGTACATCTGGAGTGCTGCAGTATTGTCTTCTATATTGTGTGTGTGTGTGTATATATATATATATATATATATATATATATATATATATATATATATGTATATCTTTCAGAAATGGCTGATGATGAATATTCATGATGGCTTCCATCCTTTTTCCATCCGTATTGAAATACAAGATTGAGTGGCTGATCATATGACCTTACTTTCTCTGCAGAGATCCACTTAAGAGGTCTCCTAGTTATAGCTCCAGCCTTTACTCATTTAAACTTTCAGACTCATTCATACAGTTATTATAATGTGAACATTCGGCTTTCTGAGTCTTCTGAATCTCTAAAACATGTTGTACAAGATTTACAAGATTGAGTATAATGTTTGTGAAACTGAGTGTAAAATGTGCAGAACATATGGGGCAAAATATGAAAAAATCTGTTCTGATCAGCAATCAATATTGGCTCCACATCATTCAAACAATTGTTAGCTGACAGGATACATAAACCATTGCACAATTGCTAGGCATCTCATCTAATGTGCTTTTCTCTAATACGTTAAAACAGAAAAACATTGACCCTTATTTGGTAAAACCTATGACAGAAAACAGTAAACATTTTAAGAATGTAACAAAAAAAATCTGATACTGATACCTAGAACTGTGAGATCAAATCCACATGGGGAAAGTATGCAAGAACAAACAATGTTATTTTTAGAGCACTCTGATATTACTTATATCACATCAAAAGAGAGTTGTTTTAAACAGCGTTTTGCTATGATGGCTGGGTATCCAGTGTAGTGGGTTTTTCTTTTTTACATTCACAACCACATTCTGGGGGTATTCTTACACTGTTCTTAAACAAAGGCAGACAAGTCTGTATATTTTGAAACAAGAAGTAAAGAGCACATTAAATACACATGCAGATCATAAAAACATCAGAATTAGATTATTGAAGATAATCTGTCAGCTCTAGATCACACTCAGAGATCAAGTGTCAAAGAGCCACAGTATGCATGCCTTCTCCCTCCCCCACCCCTCCATGCTTTGGCTAATTGACCTGCAAGCCTCAGTTTTTGAAGAAATCTGTACATCTAATAGCCACAGCAGGAAGGGGTGGGAGAGGAGATGTGCATACTGTGGCTTGGCAATATCTCCTTGACACCTAAACTCTGGGCAAAATCTAGAGCTGACAGATGCCTCTTAAGATGAATGGATAACTACTGTGCTAACTTTTCAGTTAAACAGCCTGCTTGTCTTCAGCAAACTGTTTGCAGGATTTCCTCTGCATCATTTTAGAAGAGGCTTCTTTCTCTGAAGACAGCCATGCAGTCAAATTAGATGCTGTGTGCAGCATATGGTCTGAGCTCTAACAGGCTGAACCCTGACCCCCCCCCCCCCAACCCCTTGAATTTCTGCAGCAATGCTGGAAGCTCTCATACCTTTATGGTTCATTGGTCAACCATGGTGAGGCCTGTTCCAAGTGGAGCCTGTCCTGTCCTGATCATACTCAGCGTGCTGCAGCTCAGTTTCGGGGTCTTCGCAATATATTTTTTTCAGATCCTCAGAAGAGTTCTTTATCATGAGGTGTCATGTTGAACCTTCAGTGACCAGTATTAGAGAGTGTGAGAGTGATAACTCCAAATTTAAGACACCTGCTCCCCATTCACACCTCAGATCCTAAGATCATATGACACCAGGGAGTTAAAGTAGCTGAATGGGCCCAATTTCAACCAAGGTTTAGATATTAATGACCGTGCATGTTGAGTTATTTTGAGGGGACACAATATTAAACACGGTTATGCAGGCTGTGCACTCACTACTTTACATTGTAGCAGAGTGTTAGTTCTTCACAATAAATTATATAACAAAATATTTACAAAATGTAAGGGGTGTACTCATATATGAGAGATACTATATATATATATATATATATATATATATATATATATATATATATATATAAAACCAAGTAGAGGCGGCACACCAGAATTCCAGTAAAAGCGTGGGTTTATTCACACATCTGTGCAGAAAGCTAAATTTCGGCTCGACAATAGAGCCTTTCTCTAGCATGCTTGAGAAAGGCTCTATTGTCGAGCCGAAACGTAGCTTTTCTGCTGTCACGATGCCGGCTGGCAGGAGGTGGATCCTCTGTGCCAGAGAGGGATTGGCGTGGACCGTGCTAGTGGACCGGTTCTAAGTCACTACTGGTTTTCACCAGAGCCCGCCGCAAAGCGGGATGGACTTGCTGCGGCGGTAGTGACCAGGTCGTATCCACTAGCAACGGCTCAACCTCTCTGGCTGCTGAAGATAGGCGCGGTACAAGGGAGTAGACAGAAGCAAGGTCGGACGTAGCAGAAGGTCGGGGGCAGGCGGCAAGGTTCGTAGTCAGGGTGGATAGCAGAAGTACTGGTACACAGGCTTTGGACACACAAAACGCTTTCACTGGCACAAGGCAACAAGATCCGGCAAGGGAGTGCATGGGAGGAGGTCAGATAAAGGCAGGGAGCAGATGGAAGCCAATTAAGCTAATTGGGCCAGGCACCAATCATTGGTGCACTGGCCCTTTAAGTCTCAGGGAGCTGGCGCGCGCGCGCCCTAGAGAGCGGAGCCGCGCGCGCCAGCACATGACAGCAGGGGACGGGAACGGGTAAGTGACCTGGGATGCGATTCGCGAGCGGGCGCGTCCCGCTGTGCGAATCGCATCCCCGACGGCCATGACAGTGCAGCGCTCCCGGTCAGCGGGACCGACCGGGGCGCTGCGGAGAGAGAGACGCCGTACGCGCTCCGGGGAGGAGCGGGGACCCGGAGCGCTAGGCGTAACAGTACCCCCCCCTTAGGTCTCCCCTTCTCTTTGTCCGGTAACTGCCTCCCCTGGGATGAGGACACCGGGAAAGGATGGAGGGATTCCTCAACGGCAGGCAGTACAGCAGGAGTGGGAATGGGGAGGGAGGGCAGAGGGCGAGGCCTGGCACGGGGCAGTGTGACACCAGGACGAGGGCCATGAGGAGGCACCGAGGCTTGCCTGACTGGACTGGGAGGGGGGGAGAGGCACTTCTTAAGGCGGGCAGAGTCCATAACGATCTTAGGGAGACCGGATACAGGAGGAACCACAGGGTCACGGCAGGGAGTACTGGTAACCGGTTTAAGGCAGTCCTTGAAGCAAGAGGTACCCCAGCTCTTGATCTCCCCTGTGGACCAATCCAGGGTTGGGGAATGGTGTAGAAGCCAGGGTAGTCCAAGGAGAACTTCAGAAGTGCAATTGGGGAGGACCAAAAACTCAATTTTCTCATGATGAGGTCCGATGCACATTAGGAGGGGCTTCGTGCGGAAACGCACGGTGCAATCCAACCTGGCTCCGTTGACCGCGGAAATGTGGAGTGGCTTGACAAGACGGGTCACCGGGATGCGGAATTTATTCACCAAGGACTCCCGAATAAAATTCCCAGAGGCACCAGAGTCCAGGCAGGCCACGGCTGAGAGGGAAGAGCTGGCTGAAGAAGAAATCCGTACAGGCACCGTGAGACGTGGAGAAGCCGACTTAGCATCAAGAGACGCCACACCCACGAGAGCTGGGTGCGAGCGTACGTTTCCCAGACGTGGAGGACGGATGGGGCAATCCACCAAAAAATGTTCGGTACTGGCACAGTACAGACAAAGATTCTCTTCCTTACGGCGATTCCTCTCTTCCAGGGTCAGGCGAGACCGATCCACTTGCATGGCCTCCTCGGCGGGAGGCCTAGGCGCAGATTGCAATGGAGACTGTGGGAGAGGTGTCCAGAGATCTAAGTCTTTTTCCTGGCGGAGCTCTTGATGCCTCTCAGAAAAACGCATGTCAATGCGAGTGGCTAGATGAATGAGTTCATGCAGGTTGGTAGGAGTATCTCGTGCGGCCAGAACATCTTTAATGTTGCTGGATAGGCCTTTTTTAAAGGTCGCGCAGAGGGCCTCATTATTCCAGGAAAGTTCAGAAGCAAGAGTACGGAATTGTATGGCGTACTCGCCAACGGAAGAATTACCCTGGACCAGGTTCAACAGGGCAGTCTCAGCAGAAGAGGCTCGGGCAGGTTCCTCAAAGACACTTCGAATTTCCGAGAAGAAGGAGTGTACAGAGGCAGTGACGGGGTCATTGCGGTCCCAGAGCGGTGTGGCCCATGACAGGGCTTTTCCAGACAGAAGGCTGACTACGAAAGCCACCTTAGACCTTTCAGTAGGAAACTGATCCGACATCATCTCCAAATGCAGGGAACATTGCGAAAGAAAGCCACGGCAAAACTTAGAGTCCCCATTAAATTTGTCCGGCAAGGACAGGCGGAGGCTAGGAGTGGCCACTCGCTGCGGAAGAGGTGCAGGAGCTGGCGGAGGAGATGGTTGCTGCTGCTGTAGCTGAGACTGAATCTGCTGTAGCTGCGACTGGAGTTGCTGAGTCATGGTGGTCAAGTACGACAGCTGGTGATCTTGTTGGGCAATCTGTCGGGCTTGCTGGGCGACCAGTGTGGGGAGGTCGGCGACAACAGGCAGAGGAACTTCAGCGGGATCCATGGCCGGATCTACTGTCACGATGCCGGCTGGCAGGAGGTGGATCCTCTGTGCCAGAGAGGGATTGGCGTGGACCGTGCTAGTGGACCGGTTCTAAGTCACTACTGGTTTTCACCAGAGCCCGCCGCAAAGCGGGATGGACTTGCTGCGGCGGTAGTGACCAGGTCGTATCCACTAGCAACGGCTCAACCTCTCTGGCTGCTGAAGATAGGCGCGGTACAAGGGAGTAGACAGAAGCAAGGTCGGACGTAGCAGAAGGTCGGGGGCAGGCGGCAAGGTTCGTAGTCAGGGTGGATAGCAGAAGTACTGGTACACAGGCTTTGGACACACAAAACGCTTTCACTGGCACAAGGCAACAAGATCCGGCAAGGGAGTGCATGGGAGGAGGTCAGATAAAGGCAGGGAGCAGATGGAAGCCAATTAAGCTAATTGGGCCAGGCACCAATCATTGGTGCACTGGCCCTTTAAGTCTCAGGGAGCTGGCGCGCGCGCGCCCTAGAGAGCGGAGCCGCGCGCGCCAGCACATGACAGCAGGGGACGGGAACGGGTAAGTGACCTGGGATGCGATTCGCGAGCGGGCGCGTCCCGCTGTGCGAATCGCATCCCCGACGGCCATGACAGTGCAGCGCTCCCGGTCAGCGGGACCGACCGGGGCGCTGCGGAGAGAGAGACGCCGTACGCGCTCCAGGGAGGAGCGGGGACCCGGAGCGCTAGGCGTAACATCTGCACAGATGTGTGAATAAACCAACGCTTTTACTGGAATTCTGGTGTGCCGCTTCTACTTGGTTTTGGATACTATTTGGGAATTGGTCGGTTCCTGAAGCTTGGCACCCGGGCGGATCTCGAATCCTTGTGCACGGTGCTCCCCTTGATCTACAATTTTATATATATATATATATATATATATATATATAGTGTATTATACAGAGATATTGTTGTATATACAAATTATTTGCGTAGGAAGATTGTTTAATTGCCAGCAGGATAGCAGAGACCTCTGAGGGAGCCATGAAGATGTTTAAGGGTGCGTTTACACGCTATTACTAGCAGCGGGTTTCTGCTGCAAGTTACACTACCATTGATTTGAATGGGTCCATAGACAGTCCGCAATAGAGTCAGATTTACGGACTGTCCGCGGACCTATTTAAATCAATGGTAACGTAACTCGCAGTGGGTTTCCCGCAGCGGGAAACTCGCTGCTAGCTATTATCGTGTGAATGCACCCTAAATCCACTTCTCAATGATGAATTCGGGTAGAAAAACAAACATGGTGCACATCTACAATCTTGTATAATTATCTGATTGCTTCTCAGCATAATATCAAAAACTAACAGGTTGTTAGTATACATTTTTGATCAAAAAGTACAAGCCCACTCGCCACGTCAAGGCCACCTATTTAGAGTGGGTCCCTAACGTCCCTAGCATAAAATGGCGCAGCACCGGGCGGCGACCACCACCGCCATGACACCAATGCCCACAGGGGGGAACGACCCACCGGCAGAGCAGCCCCAATGCCACTCAAACCAGTCTGTGGGCCGTACTGTGATTTCTATCCTTCCTTTTTTTTTTGTTTGAACATGTGCTGCACTCTTCCCCACCCCCTCAGCCCAACCCTATATAGGTGGTAATTAGCCACACTAATTTCACTCCTAGCAGCCTCCCAGTCCGACTGGGAGAGCTAGGTAAGTGAGCCATTACACCTTGTTCACACTGGTGTGGTGCAGGGCGGCATCCGTTGCTGCCGTGGCGCTGTGTCTGCGGGCGGGTGCAGCCCATAGACTGGTTTGAATGGCATTGGGGCCGCTCTGCCAGTGGGTCGCTCCCCCCCCGTGGGCACCTGTGTCGCGGCGGTGGTGGTCGCCGCCCGGTGCTACGCCATTTTATGCTAGGGACCCACTCTGAATGGGTGGCCTTGACGTGGCGAGTGGGCTTGTACTTTTTGATCAAAAATGTATACTAACAACCTGTTAGTTTTTGATATTATGCTGAGAAGCAATCAGATCATTATACAAGATTGTAGATGTGCACCATGTCTGTTTTTCTACCCGAATTCATACTGTGATTTCTATCCCCTCCTTTTTTTTTGTTTTAACATGTGCTGCACTCTTCCCCACCCCCTCAGCCCAACCGTATATAGGTGGTAATTAGCCACACTAAGGCCATTTCACTCCTAGCAGCCTCCCAGTCTGACTGGGAGAGCAAGGTAAGTGAGCCATTACACCTTGTTCACACTGGTGTGGTGCAGGGCGGCGTCCGTTGCTGCCGTGGCGCTGTGTCTGCGGGCGGGTGCGGCCAATAGACTGGTTTGAGTGGCATTGGGCCGCTCTGCCAGTGGGTCGCTCCCCCCCCCGTGGGCACCTGTGTCGCGGCAGTGGTTGTCGCCGCCCGGTGCTACGCCATTTTATGCTACGGACGTTAGGGACCCACTCTGAATAGGTGGCCTTGACGTGGCGAGTGGGCTTGTACTTTTTGATCAAAAATGTATACTAACAACCTGTTAGTTTTTGATATTATGCTGAGAAGCAATCAGATCATTATACAAGATTGTAGATGTGCACCATGTCTGTATTCTACCCGAATTCTCACTTCTCAATGATACTGCGTAGTAGATGCTGACACACTTTTCTACCTCACAAGGTGACACTAACCCTAGTGATGCCACTTTGAGGCCTATAATTTTATTCATCAAATTACCTGTTTAACCCCTTAAGGACCAAACCCATTTTGAGTATGAGATTCCAGGTGTGTGAACCATATCATGGAACACATAAAAATGAGGACTCAATTCCAAAGCGCTTCCCCTCCAATTTAGTAAATGGTATGCCAAGGCAGAAGAATTTCTTGGTATAAAGGAATTTATTGCAACAATTAGTTTCAAGCCTTATGCAAGGCTCTTCCTCAGGCATATGAAATACACTGCAAACACTCATGGTTATAAAGCCCGGGCTCACTCTGCATCCGGGTAAAAGGTCATCACATTATACATATTAAAACATCATAAAAGCAAAAGAACACAAAGGAAGAATAAATACATATACACTCTCAGTAAAATATATACACAAATTCATTATAAAACATATAATAAAGGGCCAGAGGGCTGTTTAAGCAGTGCTGGAGGCTCACATACAGACCGCTTGTCACAGAGCTGTGAGTTGTTACTGCGCATGCGCTACTATGTAGCGTCTTGTAAAGAAAAAGGGAAACGTCAGAACAACATTGACACATGGCTCCAGTTCATGAGAGCACATGCGCTACTACGTGGCATTTTGTTGTGATGCATAGACAGAAACAGAGTAGCCATTCGCCGGGATGTATTTACTATAATGAAGTGTCAAGGGAAAGTGAAAGCTAGCGTGTGTTTACTATGTAGCCGCGGCACACAGGATGTTAGAAATCTGAGCGCAGCGGCCACACAGCATGGGACCCGCAACATAATAGGGCATAATTAATAAGACAGAATGATGTCATGCCGAAAAATGTAATGCGTAGAAACGGAAGCCCCCAAAAGTGACAAAATGGCGTTTTTTCTTCAATTTCGTCGCACAATTATTTTTTTTCCGTTTCGCCGTAGATTTTTGGTTAAATGACTGATGTCACTGCAAAGTAGAATTGGTGGCGCAAAAAATAAGCCATCATATGGATTTTTAGGTGCAAAATTGAAAGGGTTAGGATTTTTAAAAGGTGAGGTGCAAAAACGGAAAAACCTGTGGTCCTTAAGGGGTTAAAGAAGTACTCCGGTGGAAAACTTTTTTTTTTATATCAACTGGTGCCAGAAAGTTAAACAGATTTGTAAATTATTTCTATAAAAAAAAATCTTAATCCTTCCAGTACTTATCAGCTGCTGTATAATACAGAGGAAGTTCTTTCCTTTTTTTTTATTTATTTTCTGTCTGTCCATGGTGATTTCTACTGACACCTCTGTTTATGTCAGGAACTGTCCAGAGCAGGAGAGGTTTGCCATGGGGAATTGTTCCTGCTCTGACAGTTCCTGACATGGATAGAGGTGTCAGCAGAGAGCACTTGCTGCGGAATACAGCAGCTGTTGGGTGTGTCTGACTTCCAGGGTTTTCCAGAGAGAGAGGATTGAAGCAGAGTTTCCTACAGCCTTTTTCCCAGGATGGTGGCAGCCTCCTTGGGAAAGCCTCCTGCTATGGAGCCCCAGACTTCCACCCCCCAAGCTAGGCCGGCGGGGGATGGGAGTGAGAGAGCTACGGCTGATTCTCAGGACGGGGTGAGAAGATCAAGCAGGCTCCGCAGTAATGTGGAGCCCACTCCCCCGTCCGTCGCTGGAAACCGCAAGGCGTCCGGTAAGAAAAATACAGTCATGTCTTCGGGGACTGTTGTTATGGAACCCCAGCAATGGGGGGGTGAAGGGACCCAGGGAGTCGCTTGCCACGTTTGGTTCCCGCATGCAGGCAAAGCTGGTGGAATATGAGCAGCTGGGAAATAAGCTGAAAGTTATTAGGGAAGATCTGAAGTTTGCCTGCTACCAGACAGATAACTCTGCCAAGGCTATGAGGGCTAAGTTTGCTGCTAGAGTGTGTGAACTGAAGACAGAGGAGCAGGAGGTGGTGAGAGCCTGAATGCTGATCGTAGAGGGAGTGGGCATGTTTAACCTGTTAAGGACCCAGGGCGTAGAGTCCGCTCCCGATCTATAACGCGGGGCCACGGCTAACAACGGCCGGGACCCGTGGCTAATAGCGCGCGGCATTGATCGCACTGCCGCACGCTATTAACCCTTTAGACGCGGCGTTCAAAGTTGAACACCGTGTCTAAAATGAAAGTGAAACCATGCCGGTTAGCTCAGGGAGCTGTTCGGGATAGCCGCGGGGAAATCACGGCATCCCGAACAGCTTACAGGACAGCTGGAGGGTCCCTACCTGCCTCCTCGCTGTCCGATCGCCGAATGACTGCTCAGTGCCTGAGATCCAGGCATGAGCAGTCAAGCGGCAGAATCATCGATCACTGGTTTCTTATGAGAAACCAGTGATCAATGTGAAAGATCAGTGTGTGCAGTGTTATAGGTCCCTATGGGAGCTATAACACTGCAAAAAAAAGTGAAAAAAAAGTGAATAAAGATCATTTAACTCCTCCCCTATTAAAAGTTTGAATCACCCCTCTTTTCCCATAAAAAAAAAAAGCAGTGTAAATAAAAATTTAAATAAACATATGTGGTATCGCCGGTTGCGGAAATGTCCGAATTATAAAAATATATCATTAATTAAACCACACGGTCAATGGCGTGCCCGCAAACAAATTCCAAAATCCAAAATAGTGCATTTTTGGTCACTTTTTATATCATAAAAAATGAATAAAAAACGATCAATGAGTCCTATCAATGCAAAAATGGTACCGCTAAAAACTTCAGATCACGGCGCAAAAAGTGAGCCCTCATACCACCCCATACGCGGAAAAATAAAAAAGTTATAGGGGTCAGAAAATGACAATTTTAAACATATATATTTTCCTGCATGTAGTTTAGATTTTTTCCAGAAGTACGACAAAATCAAACCTACATAAGTAGGGTATCATTTTAACCGTATGGACCTACAGAATAAAAAGAAGGTGTCATTTTTACTGTGCAGAAATGGAAGCCCCCAAAAGTAACAAAATGGCGTTTTTTTTTTCAATTTTGTCTCACATTGATTTTTTTTCCCGTTTCGACGTAGATTTTTGGGTAAAATGACTGACGTCTTTACAAAGTAGAATTGGTGGCGCAAAAAATAAGCCATCATATGGATTTTTAGGTGAAAGATTAAAAGAGTTATGATTTTTTAAAGGTAAGGAGGAAAAAACAAAAATGCAAAAACGGAAAAACCCCGGGTCCTTAAGGGGTTAAGGAGAAGTTAAAAAAAATAACGACTGCTTTAAAATCATGCGGACCCCTGTGAAGGAGGAAGAGGATAGCCATGGGGAAGAAGAATGCCTGTGTGATACAGAGCAGAAGATGGAGAAAGGTGGTGAGGGAGATTGCGGCAGTGAGGGTGACGAGAGTGAGGGGGATGTGTGTGATTCCCTGTGTACCCCTAAGACCTCTGTCACCCCAAGTGCAGAACATATTAATCCTGCCCAAGTCGCCTTACCAACCACCTCAGAGGAAAGTGACAGCAGTGATGGCGGTGACAGCCGCCCGGTCGGTGGGGGGCTCCTGCGAGCCATACCTGGGCCCTGAGGAGAATAAAAGGAAGAAAAAGAAGAAGAAAAAGGCTGGGAAGCAAGTAAAGTTTTTCTTCTCCCCTTTCCAGCAGTCTGGGCCACCTGAATAGTTGGTTCAGGCTGCTGGGCCCCCCACTCTGCCAGATCCCGCTTCTGCTGTGGAATGGGACCAGCACGGGGGGTACAGTGCTGCATCCAACATGGCCGCGGTTGCTACAGTCACGCGTCCTGCTGGTAGGGAAGAGCAGGACGGGCTAATGGTGGGCGACAGTTATGCAGCAGTATGCAAGGGCAGCGGTTTCCCGAGTATTGTGGGCAAAGTCACCAGCTCTGCGGGGCACTTCCCTGAGAGGGGGGGAGTGTCCGGGCGCCAGGACCTTCTGCTGGGCCTGTGCGGTCGGGCGCAGTGTGTGGCGCGGATGCTGCGGGGATCTCCCCTGATAGAGAGGGGAGTCCCTGCACATCAGTGGCAGGAGGAGGGGTGGAGGTGCGCTCAGAGGGGCAGCCTCGGGATTTGACGTCTGCGGTGACGTCTCGTATAGAGGAGGAGTCTGTGTCGGCAGCCGCCGGTGACCTGAGAAGGAGCAAGAAGGCCAAGCTAAAACACATCCCGGCCAGCCCAGAGGTAGTGGGTGAAGCAGCTGCTGATCCCATATATACTGTAAATGAAAGCAATGTAAATACAAGGTGTGTGAATTATGGGAGTGGTAGTGCTGTGGATGAGAGGGGTGTATGTGGGAGTGGTAGTAGTGTAGGTGGAAGAAGTGGTAGTGGTGTAGATGGGAGGAGTGGTAGTGGTGAAGATGGGTGGAGTGGTAGTGGGGAAGATGGGAGGAGGGGTAGTGGAGTAGATGGGAGGAGTGGTAGTGGTGTGAATGGAAGGAGTGGTAGTGGAGTGAATGGGAGGGGTGGTAGTGGTGTGAATGAGAGGAGTGGTAGTGGTGCAGATGGGAGGAGTGGTAGTGGCTTTTGTGGTAGTACAGGTGGCCTAGGCAGGGACGTAGGGACGGTGTCTGGTCTGGCTGCCCCCACGGTCGCCAGGAGTTATGCAAGTGTGGCAGCTGGGGGTTCATTAGGATCTTTATCTCCTGCATCTGGTGACAGTCAGTTGCATCGGCGCCTCCTGGAGGCACTAAAGAGAGGAGAAAGGAGATTGACCAGTCTTTTTGGGTAGAGACATGGTCTGGGAGCGTTCCGAGAGAGGAATGGGGAGACCGTATGGTCCCTCCAGACACCCGGGCCGGAGGTAGGTTGCAGGAATGTGGCCTGTCTGGTCTGGAAAGGCGAAGATGCGTGCCCCCAAAGGGGCAAGGTGGTGGAGCTTCTTTTCCAGATGGGTTTCAGGGCTAGGGACATCTTTGCCCTGATCCACCCCTTCGGCTTTGTTAGGCCGGAGGAACTAGATCTCTTTTGGTCTAATTATGAGCTGATGAAAAACTAGCCCGGATGGCGAGATTTCGCTGTAAAAGAAAGTGACCGTTTTGACCCGTAACGAGTTCCTTTCTGGTTATGACATTATGACCTGGTTGGGCAGGTACGGGGAGGTGACGGACATCCCCCGGAAGAACTTTGATGAGCACAATATATGGTCTGGGGCCTGGACGTTTTCCGTCCGTCTCAGGCGTTCAGGGAACACGGTCACCCACATCCCTTCGGCCGCCTTCCTGGGACGCGACAGGATTCAGATCTTCTACCAGGGGCAGCCGAAGCTGTGTCACAGGTGTGGTGAACCAAACCACTTTAGTGCCAACTGCACTAAGCAGATATGCGCCCTCTGCTGTGGAGTGGGTCACCTGTGCAGCCACCTGTGGACAGATTCGGTGTAACCTGTGTGGTGACTTAAGTCACCCGTTCAGCCGGTATCCGCGCTCGTTCTCTAACGCTGTGACCGCTCTGGCTGGGGAAAGCCAGTCCCGGCGGGGTAGGGGACCAGTGGAGGAGAGGGGGCACCAAAGCCAGTGAAGGAAAAACATAAGACCCCCTCTATGCGGAGGCAAAGGAGAAGCGCAGGTTGGAGAGGGCCCTTGAGAATGCCCAGGTGCCAGGGTTAGCTCGGGGTCCCACTCCAGACACTGGCTCAGAAGGAGGTCAGAATAACTCTGAGGTTTTGGGTGAGGCCAAACTGGACGAGGAGATAGGGAGACTGCGTAGGGAAGAAGGTCAAGATGCTCCTTCCTCCAGTCATGCCTCTGAATCCAAAACTGTGGATGAGGAGGAGGAGCAGGAGGGGCAGACAGTAAATGGTGGCCAGAAGAAGAGGAAGAAGGGCAAGAGTAAGGTGGTGCCATCCTCCTCTTCAGTTGTAGCCTCAGATCATAGAAGGAACAACTCAGTCTCCGACCCTGTGATCGTCCTTTCAAATCAGTATGAGGCCCTCGGGGATACTATCTCCCCTCCTCCTCTTGAGGGTCAGGAGACAGTGTGGCCTCCAGGAGGTGCCGAGCCTCCTTCCTCTGGGACAGTTTCCTCAGGGGTGGATATAACACCAGATACTAGAGGTAAAGATCCTGGGATGGATATGTCCCTGAGCCTAAAAAGGGGTAAAGGGTCTTCCTCCGATTCAGATGGGGGTGGAGGGAAAGAGAGGAAGAAGGTTTAAGGGGTGAGGCCATCTAACTCAATCACCCAGGATGGCGGCACTCACCCCACTGACACTGGCATCTATTAACTGCACCAGCATAAAGTTGGATACGGCTAGATTCGCAGCCTTTGATTTTCTCGGCTATGTTGAAGCCGACATTTTCTTTTTACAAGAGACCAGGTTGTCAGATCTAGCCTCCCTGGTAAAAGCCAGAAGAGAGTGGAGGCGCGGTCCCTCCCACTGTTCTCTTGCGGCTGAGCCATATAGTGGGGTGGCGGTCCTTTTTACCGCTCCAGTTGAATGCAGACGGATTGAGTTAGAAATGGGGAGGTGCCTGATCTTAGATGTCCTCATGAAGGGACAAGAGCTCCAGCTCATTAACATCTACGCCCCACAAACTAAGCAGGGCCATAAAGATCTCTTTATGAGGATTAAGCCCTTTTATTTTACGATTCGGCAAATGATCTTTGGAGGGGCTTCAATAATGTCACGAGGTCCCAAGATAGGAGAGGCTCCAATGGTCTGCTGACTTGCGATAGTGTGGCACTGATTAGCATAGCTAGAGAAGATCGTCTAGAGGATGCCCACATCCAGAGCCCCTCGGGCCACGCGGGTTTCACCTATCATCAAGGTAGTCGCAGGTCTAGGATAGATAGATTTTATTTAAAGGAGGAAGCCGTCTCTTCTGCAGTGTCCGTGGTTGAGGTGGAGTTCTCCGATCACTGTATGATTTTGTTTTCCCTGAATGTTTCAGAGACCCCCCGGCTGGGTAAAGGTTACTGGAAGCTGAATTTATCCCTCCTGGAGGAAGCGGAGGTGAGACAGTCCTTTGAGGATTTTCTTCAAAGTCAAGCACCTTTACTGGATCTTTGTAGTAATAAGCTGGAGTGGTGGGAGATATTCAAGAAGCTGGTTGCGGGGTTCTTCTGCCAGCTCTCGAGCCTCAGGTCCCTGAACAGGTACCGCTTGTATCAGGGTCTGAGGAGGAAACTCAAGCTTCTCGTCTCGACTGGAGGTAGCCGAGAGGATATCTCCAGAGTGAAATCCTTGCTGATGAGGTGTCAGTATGATAAGCACACATCTTTGATTTTTGAGAGGGATTTCGGGAAGTACCGCTCGCCCGACCCTTATAGAAACTGTAAGATGTCAGTGAGTAGTAAAGTCATTTCAGGACTGATTGATAGTACAGGATCTCTGAATCGGTCCAGATCAGGGACCTTGGAGGTCGTCAGATCCTTCTACTCGCACCTCTTGGGGAGGAAGGATCTGGATCGAGACAAGATGTTGGTTTTCCTGGCTGAAACCATTCCTGAGCCAGGGGTAGACCCCTCTCTTGATGTTTTGACAGAAGAAATCAGGGAAGAGGAAGTGAGACTGGCGATCGAGGGGCTTGCCCCTAAGAAGTTGCCAGGTCTGGATGGCTTAACATCCGAGTGGTACAGGACCTTTAAGGAATCTTTAGCTCCCCTTTTGACTGAGGTATTCAAGGAGTGTCTCTCCTCAGGCACTCTGCCGAAGTCAATGAGGAGGTCTGCCCTGATTCTCCTGTCAAAGGGTAAAGATCTGAGCCGTATTGAGAATTGGAGACCCATAGCTCTTCTCAATACGGACAGGAAGCTTCTGGCCAAGATACTGTTTAATTGGCTGGTGAAGTTTGCACCCCGGCTCCTTTCGGGGGCTCAGCACTGCTCTGTTCCAGGCCGAAGCACCTTAAGTGCTTTCCTTAGTGTAAGGGAGGCAGTGGAGCGGAGTAGTGCGGGTCTTTGGAAGGGGTACTTGCTGTGTTTGGATCAGGCCAAAGCATTTGATCGGGTGAACCATGAGTACCTCTGGTCCGCCCTCCTGAGATATGGCTTACCGAGTACTTTTGTTAATTGGCTTAAGATCTTGTATGCAGGGGCAGAGAGTTTCCCGCTTGTGAACGGGTGGTCTGGCCGCTCTTTTGATGTGGGGTCCGGAGTCATTCAGGGTTGTCCTTTGAGCTCGCTTTTATACGTGTTCGCAATCGATCCCTTCGTCTGGAGGGTAGATTGTGGGCCGTTGGCGGGAGTCGGGATGAGTCTGGCAGAGCTGGATGTCACCCAGAGAGTGGTGGTTTACGCAGTTTCGTGTCCTTGAGAGAGGAGGTCGATGTGGTGATGTCGGAAGTGGACCGCTACTCGGTGGCATCCGGGTCTAAGATCAATCGGGATAAGTGTGAGAGTCTCTGGCTGGGAGGGGGAGATCCCACGTTTGATCTCCCGGACACCCTTCCAGGGCCCCAAGAGTCAGCAAAAGTTTTGGGCATCACATTCGGTCAGGATGATTATCCCACCAAAAACTGGCATGGTAAGCTCCAGGACGCCACTCAGAAGGTGGACCAGTGGAAGGGCTGGTCTATGACCCTCAGGGAAAGGGTACACCTGATCAAATCGTACCTGCTCCCCTTGTTTATCTATCTGGGCAGTGTATGTATCTTGCCAGAGGCTTACTACACTAGGATCTACAGGCTGTTTTTCCAACTGTTATGGGGGAACAGGATGAACCTAGTCAAGAGGGAGGTTACGTACCGCACGAGGAGACTAGGGAGTTTATCTATGGTAAACCCTGTGGTGTTCTTAACAAACACCTTCTTGAAAGCTAACATCTCAAACCTCTGGTCAGAGAGGGCTCCTCATGGGTACTCTCCTGCAGGGAATGGTTTCGGCCTTTCTTACAGGAATGGGAGAGAGGAGGGCGAGTGAGGGA
Source organism: Hyla sarda (assembly GCF_029499605.1). NCBI lineage: Eukaryota > Metazoa > Chordata > Amphibia > Anura > Hylidae > Hyla > Hyla sarda. The sequence goes on along the minus strand of NC_079191.1, from coordinate 251,820,441 downwards.
CCTCCGTATGCCACAAGGATATCTTCCGGCTTATGCCACCCCGACTCTGAAGGCAATACGTCGGTAGGGTCTGGGAGTGTGCGAGATCAGGACCCAGTCAAGGCAGTTCCTTGACAAACGGGTTCTGTTGACCCACTTCCAGAAGCCTCTGGCGCTCAGTTACTGCCCAGGTCGGGATCTGAGGGTGGGTTGTACCTTTTAAATATGGAAAGGATCCCCCAGAGGTTTTGGGACTTGGCCTGGTGCTGCTTTCAGGGGAAGCTATATGTAAAGGACAATTTGAAGTGTAGGAGCTCTTTGAGTGCGGGGACATGCTGGAAAGCATGGACCACTTCCTGCTTCATTGTCCTTTTAACCCCTTAAGGACTCAGGGTTTTTCCGTTTTTGCACTTTCGTTTTTTCCTCCTTACCTTTTAAAAATCATAACCCTTTCAATTTTCCACCTAAAAATCCATATTATGGCTTATTTTTTGTGTCGCCAATTCTACTTTGCAGTGACATTAGTCATTTTACCCAAAAATGCACGGCGAAACGGAAAAAATAATAATTGTGCGACAAAATCGAAAAAAAAACGCCATTTTGTAACTTTTGGGGGCTTCCGTTTCTACACAGTGCATATTTCGGTAAAAATTACACCTTATCATTATTCTGTAGGTCCATACGGTTAAAATGAAACCCTACTTATATAGGTTTGATTTTGTCGCACTTCCGGAAAAAATCATATCTACATGCAGGAAAATTTATACGTTTAAAAATGTCATCTTCTGATCCCTATAACTTTTTTATTTTTCCACGTACGGGGCGGTATGAGGACTCATTTTTTGCGCCGTGATCTGAAGTTTTTATCGGTATGATTTTTGTTTTGATCGGACTTTTTGATCACTTTTTATTAATTTTTTTAATGGTATAAAAAGTGACCAAAATACGCTTTTTTGGACTTTGGAATTTTTTTGCGCGTACGCCATTGACCGTGCGGTTTAATTAATGATATATTTTTATAGTTCGCACATTTACGCACGCGGCGATACCACATATGTTTATTTATTTATTTTTTTTACACTGTTTTATTTTTGTTATGGGAAAAGGGGGGTGATTCAAACTTTTATTAGGGAAGGGGTTAAATGACCTATAACACTGCACACACTGATCTCCTATGCTGATCACTGGCGTGTATTAACACGCCTGTGATCAGCATTATCGGCGCTTGACTGCTCCTGCCTCTATCTCACAGGAGCAGTCATTCGTCGATCGGACACCGAGGAGGCAGGTAAGGGCCCTCCCTGTGTCCGATCAGCGATTTCACCGCGGCGGTCCCGAACAGCCGGGTCACTTTCAGTTTCACTTTAGAAGCGGCGGTCAGCTTTGACCGCCGCTTCTAAAGGGTTAATACCGCACATCGCCACGATCGGCGATGTGTGGTATTAGCCGCGGGTCCCGGCCGTTGATGAGCGCCGGGACCGAAGCGATATGATGCAGGATCGCGGCGTGATCCCGCTTCATATCGCGGGAGCCGGCGCAGGACGTAAATATACGTCCTGCGTCGTTAAGGGGTTTATATAGGGGTCTACAACCGTGTGGGCGCTTCCATTGGCTGGAGTCAACTTGCCGGCCTTACCTATCCGGAGTGGGCTTATGGGGAATTCAGGACACTGGGTGGCCGAGACCGGGGCACTTTATTTGTAGTCAGTTTAGTGGTTAGGTACTACACGTGGAACACACGGTGTCTAGTATCTACACAACGGAAAGTCCTCTCTGAGGTGGAGGTCTGTAGGAACATCTCCGGTGACCTCGGGAAGATCAGGTCTTTGGAGTATGGCCGTCTTGGTACCAGCAGGGATTTTCTCCTGTGGAGAAGTTTTTCATTTGATGTGCCCTAGGTACTAGATCTCTTGGGTAGAGTACCCCTGGTTCTGGTTAGGGATAGCAATATAGGGACAGAGAGAGGGTGAGTGCAGGGTCAGTTTGTTGAAGGGATAACAGTATTGTGAGTCGTAGGGAAAAGTTAGAGGAGAGAGTTTAAAAAAGTAATATCAGGATTGCCATCCTTCTTCCCGGTGGTGGGCTATGCATGTACACCCTAGTCTTTTTGTTTTGTTTTCAGAATATGTATTGCATAAAGGGCTTACAGGCAACCAAACTTGGGCCTAAGGTGGGTTGTATTGTTTTGTATTTGTATATGATGTTATGTTATGTTGTGAAGTTGTATTTGCATAGTTGGTGGATGTTTGGAAGGCCTGGCATTGGTCAGTTATGGACTGGACTGGATATCCATGGACTATGGACTCTGACCCATGTCAAGGTGGGTGGTTGTCTGGTGATGGTTAGTCTAGTGTAGGATGTCATGTGTTTTGTAGATGTATAGTTTGATTTGTTGGTGTATATGTTTTATGTATATATTTGCATTTAGGTTATGTATTTGTGTTTTTATATTTGTAATGTATATATTATTATACAGTATGGATTGGATATATATATATATATATATATGTGTGTGTATGTATATATATACATATATATATATATATATATATATATATATATATATATGTGTGTATATATGTGTGTGGAAAAAAAACAAAAAATAATAATAAAAAAAAATATTTATTTTTTAAAAGTAAAAAAAAAAAAGTAAAAAAAAAAGAAAAAAAGAAATAAATAAAGAGGGGGGGGGGGGTAGTTGAGAATGTAGTGTGCGGTTGAGTTTCTACCAAGTCTGGTTGTTTTTAGTTATAAGCTAAGTAAAGCTATTTTTATTATATGCAGGTAATTTATATGTAGGTATAATGTTATATGTTTTATTAGTTTAGCAAAGTTGGGCTGGCCGGTTAGGCAGGTTTTGTTGTGTTGTGTTTTGTTATTGCTAGCTAAGGCTGGGTTCACACCACGTTTTTCAAATACGGTAACCGTATACGGTTTTCCGCAAAAAACGGATCCGACCGTATCCGAAACCGTATGCATAGAGAAAACCGTATTCCAAATGTTGTGTACGGTTGCATCCGTTTTGCCTCGGATACGGTTTTGCCGATTTTTCAACCGTAGGCAAAAACGCTGTCGACCACGTTTTTGCCTCCGGTTGGAAAACCGTATGCGAACCGTATGCGGTTCTTTTAACAATGTTGTCTATGAGAACCGTACACAGAATTTCAGAATACGGTTGCACGCGGTTTTTCTAATCCGTTTTTGGAGTTGACACATGCGCAGATTGGAATTTAAATAGAACAATAGTAACTTTATTAAATTGCTGGAAAACTAATACCAACAAAATAGCAAAACCGTTCGCAAAAACTGATGCAAACGAATAGAACCGTATGGGGAAAAACTGCATACGTTTTAATTTGGAGCCATACGGTTGTATACGGTTGCATACGGTTTTTGCCATACGTTTTTTAGCGGAAAACCGTATACGGTAACCGTATTTGAAAAACGTGGTGTGAACCTAGCCTAAGCCTGTTTTTCTGTTTTGTTAAGTTTTATATATTTATAATAAAAAGAGTGTCAGCAGGGAGCACTGTGGACGGACATAAAATAAATTCAAAAAGGAAAGAACTATATCTGTATTATACAGCAGCTGATAAGTAATGGAAGGATTAAGATTTTTAAATAGAAGCAATTTACAAATCTGTTTCTCGTTCTATCACCAGTTGATTTAAAAAGAGAAAAAATGTTTTCCACTGGAATACCCCTTTAATGCCTAGAGTCTTTGGCAGCCCCCAGATGCTACTAGCCTTACTTGATAGATTTATCCTTGTTTGAGTATAGATAAGTCAAGGTCGCAGGAGAGACAGAAACTATGAGGGACCATTAAGATGTCTTGTGGCTCAAGCAACATAAAAGTAATGTAAGGTTTCCTTGAAAGGCTGAGCTGTAGTTGTCTGTAAGCTAGTGGAAGAAGAATAGCTACTATGATGTCTCCCATACTCCCCCACACACATAGACAAGGATATCCTGCTATTCTTTATCTACTGCGTAACATAAACTGCATTAGGACATTACAGACTAGTGTAAACTGTAAATCCAGCACTGGGGTGAGCACTTACTACAAGCTTCTGCAGCTCTGTCTCTGTGTTTACCTCTGCCTCTACCTCTAACCAGCCGCTTCCTCCTCCTCTCCCTCCCATCTTCATAGATTTCCATGAAACCTGATCCCTCAGTGGGCTAATAGCATTTCAAAAGAGACTTTAAGCAGTTTTCCAAAGTGGATGATGATTAAAAAAAAGATGGTAGTTTAAAGGACCTGATAAGTAGAGAAAAATACATTTTTGTAAGATAAGATGAATTACAAGTTTTTTTTTTGTTTTTGTTTTTTACATTTGTTTGTACTATTGACTTATGCAAAGTTTGTTGAAAAGTTTGTAGGGGTACTATGCCCCTTGGCATCTTATCCCCTATCAAAAGGATGGAGGATAAGATGTCTGATTGCGGGGGTCCAGCCCCTGGGGACTCATCTCGGCTGCAGCACCCCAGACATCTGGTGCACAGAGCGAACTTCACTCCGTGCTGGATGACTGGCGATGCGGGGTGGAGGCTTGTGACGTCACAGTCATGCTCCCTCAATGTAAGTCTATGGGAGGGGGCGTGACTTGCATTGACGTCACTAGTGGGGCACGACTGTGACTTCACGAGCCTCCAGTGATCTGATGCTCTAAACGAGCAGGGAGATCGCGGGGGTCCCAGTGGCAGGATCCCCGCGATCAGACATCTTATTCCCTATCGTTTGGATAGGGAATAAAATGTCTAGGGGTGGAGTACCCTTTTAACTTTAATCTTTAATCACTGTATGTCAGCTGTAATGTAAAGTTGATATCTAATTATGGGGGTGGCCAAGATTCTGGTATGCTCAATGCACTTCCCTGCCACTTTTTTTTATTGAAATGTTAACTATTCTGTACTTTTTCGGACCAATGTTTTCATAAAAAAAAAAAAAAGTTTTCTGTTTCATCATTAGTTCCACATCTAATACATGCAGATAACACATTCCTGAAACCTGATATCACAATTGGTTATTCATCTTTGCCCTCAAAATACCCTGCTTTGCCTAAATACCTAGGCTTATTTTGTCCATTGACCCTAATACAGGCTATGCCGAATCACTGCATTTCATAACAGGTTACAGTGTATACAAAGCAGAGTACAAGGTGTATTGTCTGGAAAGAAAACAAAAATGCTGTATCAACTGTGTCATGTGAACCTCATGTAAAAGCTGCCCACTTATAGTAAAACCCCTGGGAAATAAATGTAATGGCAGGGTAAGCAAGGGGTCTTAAAGGTATAGTTACGGTAGCTTAGATTATCTACTATGATTATGACTTTAGTGTCCTATTGTAATTACATATCTTGGAAATCTAGTAATTACTGTTTTACATGGTATCAATTTCTGTAAGATATTATTATGTAAAAATGTATCAATGGTTTCGAGCTGACTATCCATAAACATGAGTCAACATGGAAGAACGATTTCCACAAGATCCGTTTTGCAGACAATAGATTACAAAAACTATTTTAATTGAATGTTGGGCTGCCATAATTATATGAGCAATTACAGCAAATACGAGATTATGTCACTCTACATACCCATGTCTTAGAACCTAATGGAAAGTTCTTGTAATACTGGGTAAAAACTAAGGATGTGTGAATAGTTTAGGGGATAAAAGTATACTTGACCAATGTCAAAAGAATGTGTTTTAGGGGGCAGACATGATAAATGGTAAGCTCAGGCTCACCGCCGCACTTAAATTTCCTCTTGGCACTGTGGGTGATGACTTTTAGATTTATTACTTTAAGGACAGCTAAACCCAAAAGATTATTTTAGTCCTATTAAAAAAAGCTTAGCTAGCAAACCTATAACATTGGCAAGACATACTGACCAAACCTCTTGATCCTATTCCTCACGCCTTAGTTGTTCTCTCAACACAAGTTTTTATTCCTCGCTTGACTGACATCTTCAACCTTCTTCATACAGCCAAAGGTTTTCTATCATGGATCCCATTAAAGCCTATTATCATGTGATCTGAATGCTGTAATATACAGAGAAATACCCGTATGATGTGTCCCAACATATACCCATGGGGCACTAAAATAATTTTATGTGAAAACCCCTAAATACTGTACACACACATACACCCTTTCTGCTGTTATAATGTCATAATATCATAATATCCCTTACAGTTTCCAAAATCAGGTCACTTTTTTCCCCTTCAACATACATATGGCATGTCGTAGGGAAAATTGCAATTTTTTTTTCCGTCAACTGCAGTGCATTCAATCTTGAGTCCTGGCTTACACGCGTACAGCACTATACCTTAACATATGGGGCATTTCTGTATTTAGAAGAAATTGGCCCTGATTTATTAAGAGTGTTGTGTAGGTTTCTTTGTGGGTTTTAATTCCCTAAAAAAAATTCCCATGGTATTTACTAAGGTTTCCCTACATTTTGCCCTTTTCCCTACGTTTAGCATTTTTTTTTTTTTTTTTTACACATTCTCTGATCTGTAAGGTTTTCCTCAGCTGAAATCCAAAAATTTTTCTGTGGAAACCTTAGTAAATATGTTTGGTTTTTGTAAAAATGTTGGGAACATGCCCCTTTTTGGCTACCACACCCCCTTTTACCAACAGTCACGCCCCTTTTCCGCATAAAATGGAGAGTTAGTTTTTTTTTTTTTTTTTTTTCAACTCTGGTGCAAATTCTGGCCCAGATAGAATTTCTGGCGCACAACCCGACAAAACATGTCTGGTTTGCAACAGTAAATGAGGGCCATTGTGTTACACATTTTAAGTGGCTTTATCTCATTTTACCTCTTGTGGAACTGAAACTTTGCGGTTACAGTAACATTTTAGTTTGAAAAATGTAATTTTACATTTTCTCAGGACACTTTTTCATAATAGGGCTCCCACCCTTCCGAGCCCTGCCGCACATCTACACAACACTTTATGTGTGAAAAATATCATTTTTATTTTCACAGGCCACTATTACAAAACCCTCCTTGAGAGGTGCAGTTTCTGAAATGGTATAAATTGTGTTTTTTTTTTTTTTTTTTCTGTTCTGGTACCATGAGGGCTTTGTAAACATAACATGGCGCTTGACATCCATTCCCATCAAATCCACTCTCCAAAACCCTAATGCATTCCTTCCTTCCGAGACCTGCGCCCACACAGCACTTTTACATCCACATATGGGGCATTTCTGAAATCAGTGGATGATGCCTAATACAGTTTGGGGGACTTATTCTGCTTAAATCTCTAGTGAAAATGAATAATTAATGTGTAAAAAAATTTAGATTTTGAATTTTTTTCTGCCCTTGCTGTTCTTCATGTAAAACATCTAAAGAGCTAACATAATTTCTGAATACATTGAAATGTGGTGATTTAAGGGGCTTTCTATGATACTAGCTTCTAAAATCCACATCAGAACCCGACTGGTCCCTAAAAAAATTTCATTATATATTGGAGTTTTTTCCAAAAACGATGTAAGCATCAACATAAAATTATCTCTAACATAAAATAGAATATGTTCCAAAAAAGTAAAAGCATTTCAAAGTTGTTATTAGTAATCCATTAATACATACCATATTGGAAATATTTGGCTTTTTCCTTAACCCCTTAAGGACTGAGCCCTTTTTCACCTTAAGGACTCGGACCACTGTCACTTTAAACATTAATAACTCTGGAATGCTTTTAGTTATCAATCTGATTCCGAGATTGTTTTTTCGTGAAATATTCTACTTTAACTTAGTGGTAAAATTTTGTGGTAACTTGCATCCTTTCTTGGTGAAAAATCCCCAAATTTGATGAAAAATTAGAAAATTTAGCATTTTTCTAACTTTGAAGCTCTCTGCTTGTAAGGAAAATGGATATTCAAAATAAAAAAAATTTTTATTCACATAAACAATATGTCTACTTTATGTTTACATCATAAAATTGATGAGTTTTTACTTTTGGAAGACACCAGAGGGCTTCAAAGTTCCGCAGCAATTTTCCAATTTTTCACAAAATTTTGAAACTCGCTTTTTTTCAGGGACCAGTTCAGGTTTGACGTGGATTTGAAGGGCCTTCATATTAGAAATACCCCATAAAAGACCCCATTATAAAAACTGCACCCCCCAAAGTATTCAAAATGACATTCAGTCAGCGTTTTAACCCTTTAGGTGTTTCACAGGAATAGCAGCAAATTGAAGGAGAAAATTCACAATCTTCATTTTTTACACTCGCATGTTTTTGTAGACCCAATTTTTGAAATTTTGCAAGGGGTAAAAAGGAGAAAATTTTTACTTGTATTTGAAACCCAATTTCTCTCGAGTAAGCACATACCTCATATGTCTATGTTAATTGTTCGGCGGACGCAGTAGAGGGCTCAGTAGGGAAGGAGCAACAAATGGTTTTTGGGGGGGCATGTCACATTTAGGAAGCCCCTATGGTGCCAGAACAGCAAAAAAAACCACATGGCATACCATTTTGGAAACTAGACCCCTCGGGGAACATAACAAGGGGTAAAGTAAACCTTAATACCCCACAGGTGATTCACAACTTTTGCATACATAAAGAAAAAAAAAAATCCCTAAAATGCTTGGTTTCCCAAAAGTTTTACATTTTTAAAAAGGGTAATAGCAGAAAATACCCCCCAAAATTTGAAGCCCAATTTCTCCCGATTCAGAAAACACCCCATATGGGGGTGAAAAGTGCTCTGCTGGCGCACTACAGGTCTCAGAAGAGAAGGAGTCACATTTGGCTTTTTGGAAGCAAATTTTGCTCTGGGGGCATGCCGCATTTAGGAAGCCCCTATGGTGCCAGGACAGCAAAAAACCCCACATGGCATACCATTTTGGAAACTAGACTCCTTGGGGAACGTAAAAAGGGGTAAAGTGAACCTTAATACCCCAAAGGGGTTTCACAACTTTTGCATATGTAAAAAAAAAAAAAAATTTACCTAAAATGCTTGGTTTCCCAAAAAAATTACATTTTTACAAAGGGTTAAAGCAGAAAATACCCCCCAAAATTTGAAGCCCAATTTCTACCGATTCAGAAAACACCCCATATGGGGGTGAAAAGTGCTCTGCTGGCGCACTACAGGTCTCAGAAGAGAAGGAGTCACATTTGGCTTTTTTGAAGGAAATTTTGCTCTGGGGCCATGCCGCATTTAGGAAGCCCCTATGGTGCCAGGACAGCAAAAAACCCCACATGGCATACCATTTTGGAAACTAGACCCCTTGGCGAAAGTAAAAAGGGGTAAAGTGAACCTTAATACCCCAAAGGGGTTTCACAACTTTTGCATATGTAAAAAAAAAAAAAAAAAAAAAATTTACCTAAAATGCTTGGTTTCCCAAAAAATGTACATTTTTACAAAGGGTTAAAGCAGAAAATACCCCCCAAAATTTGAAGCCCAATTTCTCCTTATTCAGAAAACGCGCCATATGGGGGTGAAAAGTGCTCTGCTGGCGCACTACAGGTCTCTGAAGAGAAGGAGTCACATTTGGCATTTTGAAAGCAAATTTTGCTCTGGGGGCATGCCGCATTTAGGAAGCCCCTATGGTGCCAGGACAGCAAAAAAAAAAAAACACATGGCATACTATTTTGGAAACTAGACCCCTTGGGGAACGTAACAAGGTGTTAAGTGAACCTTAATACCCCACAGGTGTTTCACGACTTTTGCATGTGTAAAAAAAATAATTTTTTTTTTACCTAAAATGCCTCTTTTCCCAAAAATTTTACATTTTTAAAAAGGGTAAAAGCAGAAAATATCCCCCAAAATTTGTAACACAATTTCTCCCGAGTACGGCGATACCCCATATGTGACCCTAAACTGTTGCCTTGAAATACGACAGGGCTCCAAAGTGAGAGCGCCATGCGCATTTGAGGCCTAAATTAGGGACTTGCATAGGGGTGGATATAGGGGTATTCTACACCAGTGATTCCCAAACAGGGTGCCTCCAGCTGTTGTAAAACTCCCATTATGCCTGGACAGTCAGTGGCTATCTGGCAATACTGGGAGTAGTTGTTTTGCAAAAGCTGGAGGCTCCGTTTTGGAAACAGTGGCGTACCAGACGTTTTTCATTTTTATTGGGGAGGGGGGCTGTGTAGGGGTATGTGTATATGTAGTGATTTTTAATTTTTTATTTTATTGTGTGTTAGTGTAGTGTTTTTAGGGTACAGTCACACGGGCGGGGGTTCACAGTAGTTTCACGTTGGCAGTTTGAGCCGCAGCTCAAACTTGCAGCCGGATACTTACTGTAATCCTCCGCCCATGTGAGTGTACCCTGTACGTTCACATTGGGGGGGGGGGAAACATCCAGCTGTTGCAAAACTACAACTCCAAGCATGTACAGTCTATCAGTGCATGCTGGGAGTTGTAGTTTTGCAACCGCTGGAGGCTCCGTTTTGGAAACCGTGGCGTACCAGACATTTTTCATTTTTATTGGGGAGGGGAGGGGGGTTGTATAGGGGTATGTGTATACGTAGTGTTTTTTACTTTTTATTGTGTGTTAGTGTAGTGTTTTTAGGGTACAGTCGCACGGGCGGGGGGTTCACAGTAGTTTCTCGCTGGCAGTTTGAGCTGCGACAGAAAATTTGCCGCAGCTCAAACTTGCAGCCGGATACTTGCTGTAATCCTCCGCCCATGTGAGTATACCCTGTACGTTCACATTGGGGGGGGGAACATCCAGCTGTTGCAAAACTACAACTCCCAGCATGTACGGTCTATCAGTGCATGCTGGGAGTTGTAGTTTTGCAACAGCTGGAGGCACACTGGTTGTGAAACACAGAGTTTGGTAACAAACTCAGTGTTTTGCAACCAGTGTGCCTTCAGCTGTTGCAAAAGCTACAACCCCCAGCATGTACGGACAGCGGAAGGGCATGCTGGGTCTTGTAGTTATGCAACAGCTGGAGGCATACTACTTTGGCTGGGGATGCTGGGGACTGTAGTTATGCAACAGCTGGAGACACACTGGTTTGCTACATAACTCAGTGTGCCTTCAGCTGTTGCAAAACTACAACTCCCAGCAGTCACCGACAGCCAACGGGCATGCTGGGAGTTGTAGTTATGCAACCAGCAGATGCACTACTACAACTCCCAGCATGCACTTTAGCTGTTGGTGCAAGCTGGGAGTTGTAGTTACACAACAGCTGAAGGTACACTTTTCCATAGAAAAAATGTGCCTCCAGCTGTTGCAAAACTACAAGTCCCAGCATGCCCATAAGGGCATGCTGGGAGTTGTGGTGGTCTGCCTCCTGCTGTTGCATAACTACAGCTCCCAGCATGCCCTTTTTGCATGCTGGGAGCTGTTGCTAAGCAACAGCAGGAGGCTGTCACTCACCTCCAACGATCCTCGCTGCACCAGGTCAGTCCCTCGTCGTCGGCGCCGCGGCCGTCGCTCCTGGGGCCCCGATCCCAACATTGACGCCAGGGATCGGGGTCCCCAGCACCTGGGGTGCACGTCCCGCACCCGCTCACGTCCTCCGGAAGAGGGGCGGAGCGGGTTGCGGGAGTGACACCCGCAGCAGGCGCCCTCATTGGTCGGCCGGTAATCCGGCCGACGAATCAGGGCGATCGTGAAGTGGCACCAGTGCCACCTCACCCCTGCAGGCTCTGGCTGTTCGGGGCCGTCGGAGACGGCCCCGAACAGCCTGTAATTCCGGGTCACCGGGTCACTGGAGACCCGATTGACCCGGAATCTGCCGCAGATCGCTGGACTGAATTGTCCAGCGATCTGCGGCCATCGCCGACATGGGGGGGCATAATGACCCCCCTGGGCGATATGCCCCGATGCCTGCTGAACGATTTCAGCAGGCATCGGGCACCGGCTCCCCTCCGGCTAGCGGCGGTGGGCCGGGAATGGACAGGACGTACTCAAACGTCCTGAGTCCTTAAGGACTCGGAAAAGGGGCCGTTTGAATACGTCCTGCGTCCTTAAGGGGTTAAAGATGCCTGATCGCGGGCGTCCCGCAGCTGGGGACACCTGTGGTCATGCACGCGGCACCCCGTTTGTAAACAGTCCCCGGTGCGTGTTCGCTCCGGGTCTGATTATGGTCGACCGCAGGGCCGGCGGCGTGTGACGTCACGCTCCGCCCCTCAATGCAAGCCTACGGGAGGGGGCATGATAGCTATCACGCCCCCTCCCGTAGGCTTGCATTGAGTGGCGGAGCGTGACATCACACGGGGTGGGGGCGTGACGTCACATGCCGCCGGCCCTGCGGTCAACCGTAATCAGACCTGTAGCGAACATGCTCCGGGGACTGATTACAAACGGGGTGCCGCGTGCATGATCACAGGCGTCCCCAGCTGCGGGACTCCCGCTATCAGGCATCTTATCCACTATCCTTTGGATAGGGGATAAGATGTGTAAGCACCAGAGTACCCCTTTAAATGAGAACTATGGGATAGAAGTTTTTTTTTTTCTCTTTTTTTTTTTTTTTTTTACTTGCCCAGAATGCAGACATTTAAAGAAACAAAGTAGACTTTCCTTCTAATCTTTCCCTGGTCCCTCCAGTATCCCACTCACTTTCTCCATTGCGTTCCTCATCCTGCTTCTAGTGGTTGATTGTCACATTGCAGCTCAGCGGATCGCCAGCCACATCGATGTCCTGCCTTGGTCGGTGATTGGTTGAGTGGCAGTGTGACATCTTGGGCCCCCGCACCAGGAAGAAAACTGATCCCGGGCTCAATATGTCACACTGCCTATCTCCGTCCAAGCCTGGACATCGCTGCAGCTGATGATTAGCTAAGCAGCAGTGTGACGTGTCGATTACAGAAAGTGATTGCTGCGGAGGCCAGGAGTGTAATACCAGAAGTACCAGGGGAGTCACAGTAAGTTCAGTCCAGTTTGTAACAAGATAGATGAATAGATTGATAAATATGAGATAAATAGATAGACAGATGTAGGATCGCTAGATAGATAGATAGTAGATAGACAAACAGATAGATAGATAGCAATTATTTATTTTTACCTTTATGAAAGTAATAATCACATTTTAGGATTATTCTTAATAACTGTAATACTTGAATTTTTTATTAACACTTACCTGTATTAGATTACTTTTTGAAAATCTTTTCCACTTGTGTTATAAGAATTGTGGATACCTTTTTGTGACTCTTACTTTTTTGTGACTCTTCGTTACATAATCCTAAATTTCTAAAATAGTAGGACAAAAAACGTCAAGTGATTTAGTTTAGAGTCATTTCAGTCCTTTAGAAATTATTCCCTGTGCAACATTTAGAAAATCCCTGCAAACGGATTTAATCAAAGAGGCATTTTGGAAAGTTATTTGGCTAAACAGGGAATATCGCTTCCAAGACAGACCACTATAAAATATCATCTCAAGGACTGCTGACAGTTTAATTAGCTTCTTGAATTGCTACTTCCTGCAAAGGCTACCACCTGCACTTCACCCGTTTAGTGCATCCATAGAGCAACAACACTGCAGACCAGCTGAAAAAAGCTTAAACTATGGGGATTTTCATAAACAGAGGATAGTGGGATTCTAGTCTTTACAATAATGCTTTTTTTTAGGGCCCCATTTCTTCATTTACCTGAGTGTTCTTTTCTTCTCCTTTGGGCTGGTATATGGGGGCGTACTTTTTTTTTGTAAATGGAATAGTGTAGCATATTGTTGTTTAGTAATTAGTGTAGTGTAGTATAACTTGAGTCAAAGCAAAAGCAAAGACTAACATAGCTGTTTCAACAACAGAAGCCTATTAGCAACACATCCCCCCGCATTGTTCACCTGCAGACTTCCATCACAGGTATATATTGATAGAGTTTCTTAAAAGGATACTCCATTGCTCAGCGTTTGGAACAAACTGTTCCGAACGCTTGAGCCGGCACCGGGAGCTCGTGATGTAATAGCCCCGCATAAAGGGGAGCCCCGCATTGAGGGGGCGGAGTGTGACATTGTGAGGGGCGGGGCTATGACCTCACAAACTCCTGACACCAGCTCCAGTGTTCGGAACAGTTCCAATTGTGATGTGAACAGAGCTAATGTTTTCTAAGAGCATATAAGGCATGTTAATTAAAGTGTCCATAATAGAGTGAGACAGTCATAGTTAAACATAAAAAAACTTACAATGCACAGTTCCAAATGATTACACACAGTAAGTTTCAAAACACTGTATAGGTTGTAAAGAATTGAAAATTGATTGTCATTTGTTGTGTTTGCAGCATTTTTACTGAAACCAAAGCCATTCCAATCAAACTTTTTTTTAATTTAAAAAAAAAACTTTTTAAACATTTTAACAGGTCACGTTACATTTTAACATGGAACCCCTTTATTTGATAGCAGCTTCACAAGTCTTGCATCCATTGAACTTGGGAGTTTTTGGAAATGTTCTGCTTGAATTTGTTTACAAGATGTCAGAATAGCCTCCCAGAGCTGCTGTTTAGATGTAAACTGCCTCCCACCCTCATAGATCTTTTGATTGAGGATGCTCCAAAGGTTCTCAATAGGATTGAGGTCAGGTGAGGATGGAGGCCACCCCATGACTTTCTATCCTTTTATCTCCATAGCAGCCATCAATGCAGAGGTATTCTTTGCAGCATAGGATGGTGCATTGTTTTTAGAGATAAGCTAATTTTTAAAAAATTGCAGAATTTTCCTAAAAAAATTGGTTCGGTCCGAATTTATTCAAGGCAAATCTGTATTAGAAATGGCAATTTCTGTCCTACAGAGAGCCTCAATAGGGGTGTAGAACACTTTGTCTCTCTGCAACACACATACAGTGTGTGCTGGGTTAGTGAAATAATACTGTTATTCAGTATGACATGCAGATTAGTGGCGTCGCTATTAGAATGACTGTCGCAGAACAGCACAATGACAAAGCCTGGAGGAGGCATCAGTATGATGAGACCATATAATGGCTGAATGACACAGCGTGGAGGTGGCAACAGCCTGATGAGACCATAGGGCCTCACAATTAAAAAGATTAAAGATATTTTTTAACATTTAAATTGAACATTTCAAATAGATGAACCTGAAAATTTTTATTCAATGTGCCATCAACATGAGTAGACCACATAGCTGCACAGTGACACAGCCTGGAGGTGGTGGAAGCATGAGGAGACCATACAGTGGCTGAATGACACAGTCTGGAGGTGGCGGAAGCATGAGGAGACCAATTAGTTGCAGAATGAGACAGCCTGGAGATGGCAGCAGCATGAGGAGAACATATAATGGCAGAATGAGACAGCCTGGAGCTGGCATCAGCATGAGGAGAACATATAGAGGCAGTATGAGACAGCCTGGAGGTGGCATCAGCAGCCTTAGGAGTCCTAAAAGTGACCCAGTGACAAAGTGGGGCGGTGGGTGGCAATACCAGTACCCAGTGATGAAGGTCTGTGAAAAATAGGAGAACTTGGTATCAGATGTGTGGCATCAGGCGGGTGGCAGGATCAAAATATTAGCTGAGGCAGGTAGGCAGAAGAAAACGGTCTCTTTTCTAAAAGTGTTAGTGTGCACAAGTAAGTATTGAGGATATGCATTACGTAAAACTTAAAGGACAACTTCAGCGGCATTACACTTATCCCCTATCCACAGGATAGGGGATAAGTGTTTGATCGCGGGGGGTCCGACCGCTGGGACCCCCCGATCTCCCTAACGGGGCGCCACCATAAGTGCTCCTGGTGAGCGCTAAGGCGCGTAGCGTCGACCTAGAGGTCGACGGTGACGCCCTGTCTCCTCCCCGTCTCCTCCCCGTCCCCATACAGTTCTATGGGGGATGCGGGGAGGCACGAATGCTGCCTCTCCCATAAAGATGTATGGAGGAGGCGTGCCGGCCGCAATGTCATGCTGAGGCTGGCACGCCCCCTGCACGGGAGAGCCGCGGCCCCATACAAGAGATCACCGGGGGCCCCAGCGTTCGGCCCCCCCGCGATCAAACACTTATCGACTATCTTGAGGATAGGGGATAAGTGTTTGTAACGCTGCAGATGTCCTTCAACTTTTAATAATATTCTTAGTATAAAATATATGTACCCACATTTTTTTTTTAAATCAAACAAAAAGAAAGGTGTGCAAAAAAACACCACGTGCCACCTACACCACCAAGTATTGGTGTGATGCAAAGACATCTAAAAGGTGGAAGGGAACAACATATGGTTCATTGTAACCGGTGGGGGTAAACACTTCCCTGTAAGGCCCTACTCTTGCATTATTAATTCCCTTTACTCGCCTCCCCCTGCAAACACTGCCATTTCCCAGGGTTTGGTTTTTTAGGTGGAAATAGGAAGAGGTTCCTTTGCAGGGCTGCTCTTTTTAAGACGAGTAACACTTGCCAAGAAGGGAATTTATTAACAAAAAAGGGCTATTTCCACCCAAAAACCTTGGGAAATGGCAGTGTTTGTAGGTGGAAAAAGGGAGAGGTTCCTGTATGGGGTGGCCCTTCTGAGGGCGAGTAACACTTGCCAAGAAGGGAATTAAAGGGGTATTCCAGGCCAAAACTTTTTTTTATATATCAACTGGCTCCGGAAAGTTAAACAGATTTGTAAATTACTTCTATTAAAAAATCTTAATCCTTCCAATAGTTATTAGCTTCTGAAGTTTTCTGTCTAACTGCTCAATGATGATGTCACGTCCCGGGAGCTGTGCATGATGGGAAAATATCCCCATAGGAACTGCACAGCTTCCGGGACGTAAGTCATCAGAGAGCAGTTAGACAGAAAACAACAACTCAACTTAAGAAGCTAATAACTATTGGAAGGATTAAGATTTTTTAATAGAAGTAATTTACAAATCTGTTTAACTTTCCGGAGCCAGTTGATATATAAAAAAAGTTTTGGCCTGGAATACCCCTTTAACCCCTTCATGACCCAGCCCATTTTCACCTTCAGGACCTGGGCATTTTTTGAAAATCTGACCACTGTCACTTTAGATATTAATAACTCTGGAATGCTTTTACTTATCATTCTGATTCCGAGATTGTTTTTTCGTGACATATTCTACTTTATGTTATTGGTAAAATTTCACTGATATTTGCATCCTTTCTTGGTAAAAAATCTAAAAATTTCATGAAAATTTTGAAAATTTAGCATTTTTCTAACTTTGAAAGTCTCTTCTTGAAAGGAAAATGGATATTCCAAATAAATTACATATTGATTCACATATACAATATGTCTACTTTGTGTTTGCATAAAAAAATTGACAATTTTTTACTTTTGGAGGACACCAGAGGGCTTCAAAGTTCCGCAGCAATTTTCCAATTTTTCTCAAGATTTTCAAAATCGTAATTTTTCAGGGACCAGTTCAGGTTGGAAGTGGATTTTAAGGGTCTTCATATTAGAAATACCCCATAAATGACCCCATTATAAAAACTGCACCCCCCAAAGTATTCAAAATGACATTCAGTAAGTGTTTTAACCCTTTAGGTGTTTCACAGGAATAGCAGCAAAGTGAAGGAGAAAATTCTAAATCTTCATTTTTTACACTCGCATTTTCTTATAGAC
This sequence comes from Hyla sarda, assembly GCF_029499605.1. NCBI lineage: Eukaryota > Metazoa > Chordata > Amphibia > Anura > Hylidae > Hyla > Hyla sarda. The sequence goes on along the minus strand of NC_079191.1, from coordinate 251,803,021 downwards.
CCAATTTTTGAATTTTTACAAGGGGTAAAAGGAGAGAAATCACCCTAAAATTTGTAACACAATTTCTCTCGAGTAAGGAAATACTTCATATGCGTATGTAAAATGTTCGGCGGGCGCAGTAGAGGGCTCAGAAGGGAAGGAGCGACAATGGGATTTTGGAGAGTGAGTTTTTCTGAAAGGGTTTTTGGGGGGCATGTCCCATTTAGGAAGCCCCTATGGTGCCAGAACAGTGGACCCCCCCCACATGTGACCCCATTTTGGAAACTATATCCCTCATGGAATTTAATAAGGGGTGCAGTGAGCATTTACACCCCACTGGCGTTTGACAGATATTTGAAACGGTGGATTGTGCATTTTCACAGACCACTGTTCCAAAAATCTGTCATACACCAGTGGGGTGTAAATGCTCACTGCACCCCTTATTACATTCCGTGAGGGGTGTAGTTTCCAAAATGGGGTCACATATGGATATTTATTGTTTTGCGTTTGTCAGAACTGCTGTAACAATCAGCCACCCCTGTGCAAATCGCCTCAAATGTACATGGTGCACTCTCCCTTCTGGGCCTTGTTGTGCGCCCTCAGAGCACTTTGCACCCACATATGGGGTATCTCCGTACTCGGGAGAAATTGCGTTACAAATTTAGAGGGTCTTTTTTCCCTTTTACCTCTTGTGAAAATGAAAAGTATAGGGCAACACCAGCATGTCAGTGTAAAAAATGTATTTTTTTACACTAACATGCTGGTGTAGACCCCAACTTCACCTTTTCATAAGGGGTTAAAGAAGAAAAAGCCCCCCAAAATTTGTAAGGCAATTTCTCCGAGTACGGCAATACCCCATATGTGTCCCAAAACTGTTGCCCTGAAATACGACAGGGCTCCAAAGTGAGAGAGCGCCATGCGCATTTGAGGCCTGAATTAGGGATTTGCATAGGGGTGGACATAGGGGTATTCTACGCCAGTGATTCCCAAACAGGGTGCCTCCAGCTGTTGCAAAACTCCCAGCATGCCTGGACAGTCAATGGCTGTCCGGCAATACTGGTAGTTATTATTTTGCAACAGCTGGAGGCTCCGTTTTGGAAACAGTAGCGTACCAGACGTTTTATATTTTTTAGGGGGGAGGGGGGCTGTGTAGGGGTATGTGTATATGTAGTGTTTTTTACTTTTTATTTTAGGTTAGTGTCAGTGTAGTGTAGTGTTTTTAGGGTACAGTCACATGGGCAGAGGTTCACAGCAAGTTTGCCGCTGGGAGTTTGAGCTGCAGCGCAAAATTTGCGCCATCTCAAACTTGCAGCACTCACTGTAAACCTCCGCCCATGTGAGTGTACCCTGTACATTCACATTGGGGGGAGGGGGCGAACATCCAGCTGTTGCAAACATGCAAACATGGCGGTCCGTGCATGCTCGGAGTTGTAGTTTTGCAACAGCTGGAGACACACTGGTTTGGAAACACTAAGTTAAGTAATAAACTTTCAAGTGTTTTGCAACCAAACTTAGTGTTTCCAAACCAGTGTGCCTCCAGCTGTTGCAAAACTACAACTCCCAGCATGCATGGTCTGTCAGTGCATGCTGGGAGTTATAGTTTTGCAACAATTGCAACAGCTGGAGGCACTGAGTTAGGAAACGGACAATGTTTCCCAACTAGTGTGCCTCCAGTTGTTGCAAAACTACAACTCCCAGCATGCCCAGACTGCCCAGGCATGCTGGAAGTTGTAGTTCGGCAATATCTGAAGGATCAGATGTTGCCGAACTACAACTTCCAGCATGCTTGGGCAGTCTGGGCATGCTGGGAGTTGTAGTTTTGCAACATCTGGAGGTCCACAGTTTGGAGACCACTGTATAATGGTCTCCAATCTGTGCTCTTCCAGATGTTAGAGAACTACAACTCCCAGCATGCCTGGACAGACTGAGCATGCTGGGAGTTGTAGTTTTGCAACATCTGGAAGAGCACAGATTGGAGACCATTATACAGTGGTCTCCAAACTGAGGACCTCCAGATGTTGCAAAACTACAACTCCCAGCATGTCCAGATAGCCAAAGGCTGTCTGGGCATGCTGGGAGTTGCAGTTTTGAAACTCCCAGAGGCAGCAGTGTCTGGGCCTTACAGAGTAGGGCCTTACAGGGAAAGTTTTTACCCCCAACGGTTACACATGACCCTTCGTTGTTCGCTTCAACCTTTTAAAGGTCTTTGCATCACATCAATACTTGGTGGTGTAGGTGACACATGGTGTTTTTTGCACACCTTTCCTTTTGTTTGATTTATATTTTATCCTAAGAAAAGTTAAGTTTAAGCTAATGCATATCCTCAATACTTACATGTGGTCTGATGCCGAGGAATGTCTGTAACTGGGGAGCAGCACCTTAAATATGTTTTGCACTATCCATATTTGAAAGTGTTTTTTTGTGTTACCATAGTCAATCTATTCTGATGCATCAGGCATTGGTGGGTGGAAATCCTGGCTGATCCATGCCTGATTCATCTTCACAAAGGTCAGTATCTCTACATTTTTCATGGACAGACGAGTTCTCCTTGGGATTACTATGGCCCCCGCCACACTAAACACCCGCTCTGATGGCAAACTACTGACCAGGCAGGACAGCTTTTCCAGAGCAAACTCTGCTAGTTGCAGCCACAAATCAAGTTTGGCTGCCCAGAAGTCCAGTGGGTCTTCAAGGTGTGTTGGCATGGTCATGTCAAGGAATGCCACCACCTGCTGGTTCAGGTCCCGCTCCAGGTCTCAAAAAAGGAAAACTAATCACCACAGTCCTCAGTCCTACCCCAAAGCGTATATGATGGACTTCGGTAGTATATAGATATGATTTAATCTATAAAAATATGTTTAATACAAATACACATAGTATAGATAAAATCTAAAAATAATCCGCAGGCCCCTTGCGGTTTGTAGCAACCGGACTCAATACTGTACCCACAATGTAGACAAAGAATACAATAAATGATAAATGATAAAATAAAGTATACAATAAAGGGTTAATTGCATATCTTCATTTTGCAATTGGTTATATGGCAATGTTCACATATGCCAGCAATAATAGGCCACCTGTAAACAGAAGATAAACTAAAGTTCCACTTGAGAATGGTATATATCCACCTGTTATAAAAATCCACCTAAAAGGAATGAAAATCTCCGCAGATATGGCCACCTTTGGTGTAGTAGATATTCCCCCATTCACATGAGGGCATATAATGTCTTATAGAGGTTAAAGTTCCACTTTATGGATTGCCAATAGGCATAGATAGCCTGCGGGAAAAAGATGGTTTCTGCCACTCACCGCTCCACGTTGGGGCTCCTAGTCCTTCTCCGGTGCTCTAGCCAGCGGCAATGTGACTTGCAGATGGCCGCGTGCCTGCCGGTGTCTGTGGTGTTCCTGCTCAATGTCTACGTGCTGCTGATGAGCTGCTTCACTATGTGGGTGATGAAAGCTACTTATCAGCAACTGTAGACTCAGGTTGCTGCTGATGTAGCTGTTACTGCTCCTTCCACCCCAACCCTCCCCAGCAGCCATGGCATTGGAAGGTGAGCTCAGAGGGCCCCCCGAGTCCAACCTGCAAGAGGATTGACGATGGCGCAGATAGGCATCGGCCAACTGACAACATAGTATGTCTCTGTAGTAGGTCAATTTGTACTCCCTCTCAGTGGGTGTGAAAAAGGCCCCCATTTTGTTCTGGTAGCGAGGGTCCAATAAGGTGGAGAGCCAGAAGTCATCCGGGTGCCAAATGGTGACATTTCGGTGGTCACTACGCAAGCAAGTGAGCATGCACTGTGCCATTTGTGCAAGTAACTCGGAGGGACTCCCTGCCTCCATCTCCACTGCATACTGCCATGATGTGTCTGGGTCCTCTGTCTCACCTTCCTCATAACCCTCTAACTCCTCTAGCTGCCCCTCCTCTCCTGTCAGATGACTACAAAAACCACCCATCTTGTGAAACCTAAACTGTGCTCCACTGTGCCCCTCCCCTCTTCCTCCTCCTCCAGTTCCGCCCCCATAGGGCTCATGTGCCATGAGATGCAGGTGCCATGTCTCCAGTGCCCTGACCAGCCATCGCTTCCAACACGTGTTGTAGTAAAAGAATCAGTGGAATGACATTGTTCATCCCATAATCCTAGCGAAATCGGTGATGGCTTTACTCTGTTCGTATAGTCTGTCCAACATATGGAGGGTGAAATTCCAACATGTGGAAACGTCGCAAATCAGACTATGTTGGGGATACCGTTCTGACGCTGCAGCTCATGAAGGTGTTCTTTGTGGTGTACGAATGGCTGAAGTGCATGCACAGTTTCATTCCCATTGTTGGGATGTCTTGCAGATGGCGGGAAACACTTCAGGAGCCGCTTGACAACCAGATTGAACACGTGTGCCATGCAGGGTGCATGTCTCAGGCTTCGTTGTGGCAGCGCAGACAAGATGTTCTTCCCATTGTCGGTCACCACAGTTCCCATTTCCAGTTTTCATGGAGTAAGACATGATTTGATTTCTTTACAAATAACTTTTAGCAGTTCCTCCCCTGTGTGACTCCGTTCGCCAAGGCAAACCATGTGAAGAACAGCGTGACACTGCCATGCCCTGCACATATGGTATGCTGGAGGTGCACAGAGGCTTGTCTGTACAGTGTAGGCTGAAGACACGGTGGAAGATGAGGAGGCGGAGTTGCACACTGTGCGGGGAGGCGGAAGCGGCGTGACCTGCTCAAGTTGCTGTTGTGGCTGTGCAGGAACATTTACCTAGTGGGCCGTAAAGGACATGTATTGTCCCGGACCGTAGTTACAGCTCCAAATGTCGGTGATGCCGTACACTTTGGTACACACCGACAGGCTCAAGGACTGGCCCACCTTCTGTTCCACAAGTATGCAGAGCTGGTACTGCCTTTTTCGCAAAGAAATGATGGCTTGGGCCTCTCCACCTCAGCTCAGCACAAGCCATTAGTTCTCTGAAAGGTGCAGAGTCCACCATTTGAAAAGGGGACTGCAGCATCAGCAACTTGGAAAGGAGCACATTCAGCTTCTGGGTGCATTCTGTTATCTCTTGGACATGGCTTTGCCGATGGATTGCTGGCGGAATGACTGACTCGAAGTAGGAGGAGCAGGAGCATCTGGAGCAACAGAAGATGTGTATGACACACAGCTCCCTTCGGCTGAGGTGATGGAGCCTTGGCTGGCTGAAACAGGGAGCGGCGTGCCACTAGGTGATGCAGCAGGCTGGACTACCACATTGGAGCCACAGTTCTCCCAGGCCACTTCATGGTGACGCTGCATATGTTGACGCACTGCCGTGGTGCCAACATTGGGACCCTGGCCACGCTTCACCGTCTGCTGATACACATATTGCATGCGGCCAGGATAACATCCTCTGGATGCTTGATGAAAAACTGCCACACCGCCGATTGGCTGATTTTCCCACCAACAGTCCGCACTGATTGACTGCTAGTGCTGCCTACTCCAGGAACCCCTGTTCCACTATCTGACAGGAAGGTAGGCTGCCGCGAAGCAGGTGATCTACCCCCAGCATGTTGTGCTCCAGAATTTCCACTTCTGCCACCATGCTGACTGCCAACCATGCTACCACCTTGCTGGCTCAGCTGCTGCCTCACCGGGCAACCTGCAACCCTCTTCTCCTGATCATGATGAAGCCTCTTCTGCACCCGGCTTCCAAGTGGATCGGCTTTATCATCATTAACAAGTGTCTGCACACTTGTCCCTGATGTCCTCCTCAGGTTCCTCAACAGTGTCTGCTTCAGGAGTCTAAACGCTCGCAACACCACCTCCCAAGCCACTCTCCTCATCACTTCTTGCCAGCCTAGCGGAGGAGACACGACCGCTAGCTGATACCGGGAGATAAGGCCTCTCGCCGTGACTGCTGCTGCCACTCGCCCCTAGTCTGCTGCGACCTCTGCCTGATGAATTTAAGCCTCTGCCACTCCTCCTCTGCCTGACATACTTGCATATATGAGGGGAGTACAATACACTCCACTATGCTTAAAACAGTATATTGTCTACAACATCAGCAGGTGTGTACTTTTGGCTGGCCTTTCACAGTATCTAGGGCCCTAAAGACTTTAAAAGAAACAAAATGGTACACCACTTAGATCTACGTTTGTGGTATGCACTTATGAGGGGGGGGGGGGGGGACAATGTGCTCCAGTATGCTTAAACTTGTATTTGTCTACACCAGCAGGTGTGTACTTTTGGCTTGCCTTTCAAAGTATCTAGGCCCTTAAGACTTTAACAGGAACAAAATGGTACACCACTTAGATGTACGTATGTGGTAGGCACTTATGAGGGGAGGACAACTCACTCCAGTACGCTTAAAACAGTATTTTTCTATAACATCAGCAGGTGTGTACTTTTGGCTGGCCTTTCACAGTATCTAGGCCCTTAAGACTTTAACAGGAACAAAATGGTACACCACTTAGTTGTACGCACAAGTTACACTTAATAGAGGACAATAAGCTTTTATTGCTCTGCTCACCCTAACTGGCTGGCTACTATTAGCTTTTCAGTTGTACACACCAGTGCTGCAGCAAACAGTTGCTGTGTACTACACCCAAACTTTCTCTCTCAATCTCACTCCCTTCCCTATCAGTGCTTCTAGGCTGGATTTGGGCTTGAGGTGAATCGCTGCTGTTAAAAAGCTTTTCTGTGCAACACATTGCTCTCTGTCCCTCTCTGCAGAAGAACGCTGATGTGACTGGGTGGTGAATTGCTGCTGTAAAAATGCTTTTCTGTGCAACACACACTTCTGTCTGTCCCTCTCTCTCTGCAATAGAACGCTGATGTGACTGGGAAGTGAATCGCTGCTGTAAAAATGCTTTTCTGTGCAACACACACTGCTGTCTTTCCCTCTCTCTCTGTAAGAGAACGCTGATATGACTGGCCGCAAGATGGCTGCCGAGTATATAGGGCTGTGAGATCATAGTGGTGTCTGACTGCTGATAGGCTGCATGCTGCATGTGATTCAGTGTCTTCCCGCTGACCCTTGTTCCCGCCTTCCCAGGATTCCTTGCCCCATGTCCTCACATGTGGATCCGCCATTTTAGATGCCCGGCCCCTGGAACCTGGACCACGCTAAATGGAGTTTAATGAAGTGATCGAATCGCAGTGATATTCACATTTGTTACAAATCAAATTTTTTACTGAAATTCATAACAAATTCAGATTCAGCAGATTTGATTTGCTCATCCCTAATTGTTATGTGTGAAGATGATTTTATTACAGAAAGCATAGTTCTTCCGTCTGTACCAGGGAAGAAAGTGGTCAGTCAGAAACTCCAAATACTTTGCAGAGGTCATCTTTACACCTTTGGGGACCCTAAAGGGGCTGACCAGCTCTCTTCTCATGACTCTGGCCCAAAACATGACTCAACCATCACCTTGCTATTGTCACAGCAATGTTGGAACATGGTGGACTTCCACCAACCCTCTACCACTTAATCCATCTGGACCTTTCAGGGTTGCATGGCACTCATCAGTGAACAGGACTGTTTGAAAATTAGTCTTAATGTATTTTTCTGCCCAATGCAGCCAATTCTGAGCATTGCTTAGTTGTGGCCGAATAGAAGTTTTATGCACAGTTGCAAGACTCTGGAGAACTCTACACCTTGATGTCCGTAGGACTTCAGAGGCACCAGCAGATTCAAATATCTGTTTGCTGCTATGTAATGATATTTTAACAGTTGCTCTCTTGATCCGATGCATGGATCTGGCAGAAATCTTCCTCAATGTGCTTTTATCTGCACGAACCCGTCTATGCTCTGAATCAGCCACAAATCTCTTAATAGTGCGATGATCACGATTAAGTATTCGTGAAATATCTAATGTTTTCAAACCTTGTCCAAGGCATTGAACTATTTCACTCTTTTCGGCTGCAGAGAGATCCTTTTTCTTCCCCATATTGCTTGAAAATGGTTCTCTGCTTAATAATGTGAAACACCCACCTTTAGTCATTTTTCCTTAAATTGGGCTCACCTGGCAATCTACTTATCATAGGGGTCCGAAATTGTTTTCAGTGATTAAAAGAGCCCTGAGACACAATGCCATCCATGGGTTAAACTGAAAAACAAAATATTTAGTAGTTGTGACCCTTAAATAGAATTTGCTAAATAATTTTGAACAGGGTGTATGTAGCTACCAAGTTTCAGGAAGCTGGGGGACATATGAGGAATCTAGGAATACTTGAATCTCTAGCAGGTCATAACAGCCGAGGTCCTTGGTAAAGTCCTGATTGCCAGCCTGAACTGTTATGGAATGAAAGGCAGGTTGGTAGTGGGGCTTTTAATTCCCTTTCTGGCCAATTCAGCTTTTCAGTATGACCATAATCATCACATATGTAGCAGACAGCTGGTTAATGAGTTATAAAGGTGTAACTCAGTGTGCATGCTAAGGATGTGAGGAACCTTTATCTCCGATGGGAGTTGGAATATTGAAGTTTGCAGCCTAAAAAAGAGGACATTTGACATGTGTAAGTACCTGACTGTTTTGTTGGGTGGCTAGTAGTAAGCCACCTTTCTATATAAGGAATATTATTGTACAGTTAGTTCTTGAACGAGCAGGAATGTATTCTGTATCTTGTTTGAAGGCTATATTTTTGTTTGCTAAAAAAAAAAACAAAAAAAACAAACAGAAGTCCTCTTTAAACTTTGAACCTCTGAGTTGTTCTCTCTGTATACTATTTTTACCTTTCCTTTAGTCTAGTGAAGGTTTCCAACTTCTTATAAAATCAGTTTGACACTGTATCATGAGCACCCAAAAGGCTTCATTACATGTTATTAGTTTAGAGTACAAGTACACTAAACAAGGTTGTGAGATTAAAAGTGTAAGAAAGCATTTTTCTAGAGCTCTGCTTGAAGTGGTGTAGATTTGCTAATATTTCTTTGTATTGTATATTTGTGAGATTCGCACTACATACATTTCTGTGAAAAATCTACTAAGTCAGTTTTTCAAAATTCACTTGAGATACAGAGATGTAAAGAATTTTTTTTTTAATGCAAAGTGGCACGTGCAAAAAGTATACACCAAAATGAATCTTAAAGCCAATGATAAATTCCCCCAGAGTGTATCGAGATGTGAAATGTTGGTAATCTCTCACCATACACCATTGAATGTAATTAGTTTAGAGATAAATATATAAATATATATATATATATATATATATATATATTTATTTACTGTGCACTATGTATTTACCTACATTGATCCTTGAATCTGTCATGGCGAAAATGCTGTACAATCTATTGGCATCATGGTATACAGCAGAAAGAGCTGAACAGATTGATATACTGTTTTGAGGGAAAAGGTTAAAGGGGTATTCCAGGATTTTTTTTCTTCAGCCTTTAACCCCATGATGTCCAATTATAACAATTATATGTCATGAGTCACATGGTTTCCAGTCGATTATTGTTGTTCGGCAGTGGGTGGGTGGGTGGATGAGATTATTTCATTAACTCCTTAAGGACGCAGGACGTAAATGTACGTCCTGGTGCGGTGGTACTTAACGCACCAGGACGTACATTTACGTCCTGTGCATAACCGTGGACATCGGAGTGATGCCCGTGTCATGCGCGGCTGATCCCGGCTGCTGATCGCAGCCAGGGACCCGCCGGCAATGGCCGACGCCCGCGATCTCGCGGGCGTCCGCCATTAACCCCTCAGGTCCCGGGATCAATACAGATCCCGGCATCTGCGGCAGTGCGCGATTTGAATGAATGATCGGATCGCCCGCAGCGCTGCTGCGGGGATCCGATCATTCAGAACGCCGCACGGAGGTCCCCTCACCTTCCTCCTACTGGCTCCCGGCGTCTCCTGCTCTGGTCTGAGATCGAGAGAGCAGAGCAGAAGATCGCTGATAACACTGATCTGTTCTATGTCCTATACATAGAACAGATCAGTATTAGCAATCATGGTATTGCTATGAATAGTCCCCTATGGGGACTATTCAAGTGTAAAAATTTTTTTTAAAGTAAAAGTAAAAAAAAAGTGAAAAATCCCCTCCCCCTATAAAAAAGTAAAACGTCCGTTTTTTCCTATTTTACCCCCAAAAAGCGTAAAAAAGAAATTTTATAGACATATTTGGTATCGCCGCGTGCATAAATGTCCGAACTATTAAAATAAAATGATCCCGTACGGTGAACGGTGGGAACGGAAAAAAAAAGTCCAAAATTGCTACTTTTTTTTATACATTTTATTAAAAAAAAATTATAACAAATTTATTAAAAGTTTTTTATATGCAAATGTGCTATCAAAAAAAAGTACAGATCATGGCGCAAAAAATGAGCCCCCATACCACCGCTTATATGGAAAAATAAAAAAGTTAGAGGTCATCAAAATAAAGGGATTATAAACGTACTAATTTGGTTAAAAAGTACGTAATAATGGGTATCATTTTAATCATATTGACCCTCAGAATAAAGAACACATGTCATTTTACCATAAATTGTACGGCGTGAAAACGAAACCTTCCAAAATTAGCAAAATTGCGTTTTTCTTTTTAATTTCCCCACAAAAATAGTGTTTTTTGGTTGCGCCATACATTTTATGATATAATGAGTTATGTCATTACAAAGGTGAACTCATATTAGTCTCAAGCCCTCATATTAGTCTGTGGATGAAAATATAAAAGAGTTATGATTTTTAGAAGGCGAGGAGGATAAAATGAAAACGTAAAAATTAAATTGTCTGAGTCCTTAAGGCCAAAATGGGCTGAGTCCTTAAGGGGTTAAATCCCGTCCAGAGGAAGAAGATACAGACTAGATGTATATACTATTACAGATGTGTCCACATTATAGTTTAGTTAAGGTTTCCAATTTCTCATGAAACCAATATCAGGATATGCTATCAGGACAATAAAAAGCTTTATTTATAATAACAATCACTGGGTTTTCCCACATAGGCAAACACAGTATAAACATATTGGGGGGTATTTATCATGTGTTTTACTCCAGTTTTTTGGCTGGGTTCTTTGGCGCATATGTCTTGCATCTTTGTGTTTTTGCGACTTTGCTTGCGACAATCGTGGTCCGTAAAAAATCATGTTGAACCGTAATGTAGCGCGGCATAGCTACTTTGACTGCAGTGGATGCAAATTTTTTAACTGCGACAATGCTGGCCTGGCGCATCATGATTCACTTTTCCCGCAACTAAGTCGCATCTGGCCGCCATGAAATTACATGTCCAGAAAATCGGCTAAATCTCCCCTCTCCACATAACCCTTAGTTATCTTAAACTGGAAACCCGTAAACCTCTCTAGGTACCCCATTAAGCAAGAGTCAATGACAAAGGTTAGCGTTTTCCCATGACTTTTGGGAAATGTGTAACCTATATATATGGGAAGAACAGTTAAAAGCCCAATTAGTGAGTGACATGTTTAACATCACCAAAATTACATGTTTCAAACCAACAAGCTTCATTAACAAACTAATACCTACTGAAACTCACGATTAAAAGCAGCAGAGAAAGTAGTTTTGAAGCGTGGGAGTTCTGGCGGCCGTTCCTGACTGGAAAATCTAATGTGGTTTTCGGAACTTGCGCCAAAGTTATTAACGGACGTGCGACAATTGATAAATTTGGTGCACGTCCGTGAAAAAAAGAAGGGTAAAAAATGACAAGGCACAGCAACTATTGATAAATACCCCCATAGTCTCAGAAAATCCCGTGACAAGCTGGTAATCTCCCACCATCTCAGGATATGTTGAGTTTGGAGACATTAGGAATGGACACATCTGCATATGTTATAACTAATATTCTAGACTTAGATATTCCCTAAATAACAAGTGAAGAATGGTAACCCCATACTCTCTGTCACAGGTCTCCAAGAATATCCTTGAATGCTGCAATATGTTAAAAATTTGTATCACGGTTGCTAGGAGTCATTTGTCATTGCTATGACAAATTGTACTTTTTTTTTACCATTTGTACAAATAATACAAAATAGAACACGGTGGTGTCCAACAGAGAAGATGTTATCCAGATATTTGGAGAGAAAAAACAGGTTGTCAAAGTCTTTTTCCTGACTCTTTTTCACAACTGCAAAATCTTATATGTATTAGTCTTACAGTATTTGAAAGTATTTAAAAGCAATTTTCTGTGGAAGCAAATGTAATCCAATAAATCTAAGTGTAATCCACAGGGTCTGTCCATATAGATGTAGCAGAGCAAAGATTGCCATTTCACAGAACTCATTGCATAACCATAAGAAAGCAGGTAGACTAATCAAGTTGTATGTATTTAGAAATGAACAATGATGCACAAACAGTTTAATGGAAAAGTAGAGTAGAGAGTACACCAAGTAGGAACTAAGTGGTCAGTGCTGTAGAGGAAAGCCCTGATCTTTGAGTAGCCGAGTATTTTTTCACTATGGCACAAGTAGAGGAGCAGGGACTCCTGTCATTTTAACAGGAGTTCCTGCTCCTCTACAGTAAGCAGTACCATGCATCACCATTGACTGTTCTTACAAGGATATATGTGTCAATGCTGTGCACACTATGTATTACTGAGCCAAGAGCTCTGCTTATGTCTCCTCTTCAGTATGTAATTTCCATAGCTTGTGCTAGGATGCCACGGAAACTATGTAGAGACCAGAGTCTGCTGTGCTTTGCCATTTAACTACTCACACTCCCTGGCACTCTACACCTGGCCCAGTGAGTGTAGAGCTGAATCAAAATTTAGAGGCTTAATTTGAGCAAAACCTCCCAAAACTGTTTTTCCTTGAACACAACTCAGTATACAAAGACTGGCAACATATCTGCAGTGCAGACAGAAATAGCTGTGATTAAAAGGCAAAGCTTGATGCAAGATACAGAAAAGTACCTTGTTAAATTGTAGCCAAAAACTCACAAACTATTGCCCTTTTGATTACTGCAACTGTCTATGCATGTTTGAAGGGGTTAGCCACCTTACAGTATAATCATTAAAGTGAACCACTCTTACACTGATATGCTGAGGTCACACATCAATATAGGAGTAAGTGCCTCATTGTAATAGTTACTACTAATTTTAATAAAGATGCAGAAAGGTGACCAACCTCTTTAAGGACACCAGTATCAGTGAAAACCATCAGGTGTGCATGTTTTTAGGCTACAATGCAATGTAGTGCTCTTCTATCCCTCAGGTCAAGCTTTTACTTTCAGTCACAGCTACTTCTGACTGCAGATATTTTCCTAGCCTTCACAGGAAACAGTAGACCTCCACACATTTATCAACTCAGCAACTCTGGTCACAAATGTCCCTACCAGGCACACACCAACAAGCATTCCCTTTTGGACTCATCAGGCCCCCCAAAAAACAGATTTTTAGAACAGCACAAGTAAAAAGTTTATCAACAGCGTGTGACGGAAAAAAAAAAATGGTGTAACTGTTAATATCAGGTTCATCAGGAGTATTCATGTTATTTTGTCCAACCCCTGTATAAGGCTACATTTACACATATCAGATTTGTTTACTCTTTTTGTAAGAGCCAGGGAGAGAAAAGTGATGGCTGCTTTGTGGTCAGGATATTGTATTCTTTGTACTTTCTCATTGGGGATATTAAAGGGGTTAACCACCATAAAGTGATTCTAGTACTTACCTGCCAGACAGTAATGGACATGCTTAGGAAGGATCCATGCTTGTTTTGGGGCTAAATGGCTGTGTTGTGAAATTACCATAATGCTGCTGCTTTCTTTTTGTGAAATGGCTATTTCCTGTTGGAGTTTTTTCCCCTCCAACTACAAGTCCAGGATTCTTTGTTTGTTCGTGTGAGGTCACTTTTCTCCCTCCCACATCAGCCACCTCACCCATTGCAGTACAGCTGCAGCAATGTAAAGAATGATCTCCCTCCCACCCATAGGTCACTCCACGAATTGAAATAAAGACAGGCTCCCTTTCATCACCTACCAGTGATGTTACATCTCAGGCTGCACTGCAACCTGGGAAAACCTGAGACAACACTTATTTTGTACGCTAATAAAAATGAACACTGGGGCAAAGATCACATAAGAATTACGAGACCAGCCATCAAACACAGTACAGACACTATATTATGAACTACACTAACTTTACAGCCCTTGTAGCACAGTCTAATGAAAAAAAAAAATCCCGGAATACCCCTTTAAGGGAATTTTTCCATTGTTAAAATGTATCCCCAATCCATAGGACAGAGGTAAAGTATATGATCACGGGGGGATCTGACCACTGTTACCTCCCATATCAGTAGCAGTTGAGTATTCACACAGCTTTTTGTTGCCTATGCGACTACCGATGTAAGTGAATATAGCATTTTTTTGGTAGTCCCATAGACTATCTTCGTCAGTCCCAGAAAAGGAATAGTGTGTTACTGCGCATACTTGACTACTACACTTTTCAGATTGGAGCTTCTCAAGATTGAGAAGGGTCTTAAAGGGGTACTCCGGCGCTAAGAAATCTTATCCCCTATCCAAAGGATAGGGGATAAGATGCCTGATCGCGGGGTCCCGCCACTGGGGACCCCCGTGATCTTGCACGCAGCACCCCATTACAATCAGTCCCCGGAGCATGTTCACTCCCGGTCTGATTACTGGCTATCACGGGGCTGGAGCATTGTGACGTCACAGGGCCAGAGCATTGTGACTAATATACACAAAGATCCCCATAGGGTACCCGGGGAATTTGATTAATAAATTCCAATTCCCTTCAGGGTTATCAACCCCTCCGGGACTAAGACCCCCGACTAGGGTCACCCTTTTAAAACTTCACTTTTAGTGTCCTATACCTTGATAAAGCTGGGTCTCTCCAGCGAAACGTCGGGGGAGATGCTAGGGAACACATTTTAAATAGCAATAATAGGAATTGGTAAATCAAATAGAGGAGGTTGTATGTTATGTGGACTATAAAGATTGGAGTCTTAGGATCCAGAATATTGGAATAAAAGAGTCCCTAACATAGAAGCCTTAGTGGAAATAGAATTAGTGGAACCAGTAATGGACCAATCCAATTCCTATATATTGTGTTTTTAAACACCTTCTTTTGTATTATTTTTGCACCTTAATTTGATCTTAACAACTAATAAATAAAAGTGAAGTTTTAAAAGGGTGACCCTAGTCGGAGCATTGTGACGTCACGGCCCGCCCCCGTGGGATGTCATGCTCCGCCCCCTCAATGCAAGCCTATGGGAGGCTGTCACGCCCCCTCCCATAGGCTTGCATTGAGGGGGCGGAGCGTGATGTCACACGCGGGATAAGATGTCTTAGCGCCAGAGTACCCCTTTAACAGTGACACTCCTGCAATCCTATACTTATTTTCTATCCTGTGGGTAGCAGATATGACGTACAGGGGGCAAAAACCCTTTGAAATGTGAACTGGATGTAAAATGAACCACTAAAGCATGACACTCTTGGCAAGAAAACATTTTTTCAAAAATAAGCACTGAATGATAATATACTGGAACTGTATGACTTCATATGGACACTATTTGTAAACCAGCCCCCAAAATTTTTTATGAAGCCCTTTCCTTTTTGCTGCTCAAGGGTAGGGTGAAACCGAGCGCATCTGCATATTTCAAGCAAGCTCCCTGCTCCAGCAGGGTAGTCTTCTATGTCCGGCAGGAAATCCACCGCTACGAGCGAATACACAGATCTATCACAGCAGGGACTGCCATAGGTGCATCCGCAGCACTCCGTGTGTGACCTTACCAGGGATCAGCACAGACATTTTGGGGGGCAGGGCTCAAGTAGAAAAAAAAGGACACTTCTGATTAAAAAATGTAAAAACCTTACATATGTTAACACAAAAAAAAAAAAAAGGGCTATCCCTAAAGGACAGTACCTTTGGGCCTGCAGAAACTGCTCAACGGAGGCTTCCTTCAGAGCGGAGGCTAGAGACATATGAACTAAGTTTAAACAACGAGGCTACCAAGACAAAGTCCTCAAAGGAGCATTCAGGAATGCAAAACAACAGGAAAGGTCCCATCTCCTGCAACCAAGAGAACATCCACCATCAGCCAAAAACTGTTCTCGCATTATTGCAACCTTTGATGCAGCTGCAGGAGAGATTAGTCAGGCCATCAATAAATACTGGCCTATACTAAAAACCGACCCACTTGTTGGCTCACTGATTGAGGATCGAGCCTCTATTACCTATCGAAGATCTAGAAATATTGGTGACATTCTAGTCCATAGTCATCTTTCCATTCCAGAAAAAACTGGCTCTTGGTTGGACCAGAAAATTACGGGCACATACAAATGTGGATCATGTAAGGCTTGTAATTTCATCAAGGTGTCTAAAACATTTAACCGCCTTACGGCCAATGACACCTTTAAAAACTACCATTACGCTAACTGTAAGACCAGTAATGTCATTTATCTGGCAACCTGTGGATGTCCCAAGGGTTATGTAGGTAAGACATGCAGGGAAATTAGGAGACGTATCCTCGAACATGTAGGGGACATAAAAAATAAACGAGATAAAACTCTCGCTAATCACATGCACAACTTCCATACCAGTTCCCCCCTTAAAATTCAGTTTCAAATGATCAAAACTGTTAAACAAGAGGAGGGGCTATAGATAAACAATTGTTGCAAATGGAGGCAAGATGGATTTACCGCCTCCAGACTGTTACGCCTCGTGGACTCAATGATAGCCTGTCTTTCACTCCATTCATCTAATCTATGTTCTTCTCTATAAGTGACATAGGTGCACTCTTTAAATATGTGACATACACAATATCCATGCACTATGTCCCTTGACCCAGCCGTGTACCAATCTAATCAGATGCTACGTAATTTCTGGTGTTCTCGCTTTAATACTATTTAATTATCTCTAATTAGTGCAGGCTGGTTCTTCAGTTTTATTGTTACCAAGCATTAATTTATCTTTAATATCGTTTTGCCCCCTTCCCCAAGGTGGGATCTAATACAGGATTTTGGTTTGTTCCAATATTGGACTTATCCAGCAGTGAAACGCACAGCAAACTCCACAATAAACTCTGGAGCGCACAGCATTTGCTTCCTCTATCTATAACTAAGTGGAGCGTAAATTGCGTTCCACGCTTCAATATCGGAAGCAATAACCCCCTATCCGGCTGCCATCTATATGCATGTGGAATGCACTGATGCGTTTCACATGCCGGAACTGGAAATTCTCATTATGGCAGCCCGTAGCATGGTACATCATCTAGTTTTATGTGGACCGCACTTTGCATTCCACTTACCGGAACCAGAAATTCTCATCACGGCAGCCCGCAGCGTGGTACATCATCTAGTTGTATGTGGAACGCACCTGCGTTCCACATACCGGAACCAGAAATTACATTATTGTGGTCCGTCTGCTCTATGAATACTAGCGCGCTATGGGGACCAGTCATTCAATGTGGAACGCATTTTGCATTCCACAACTCCGGAAATTACATTCAAAAGAATATGACTAATATTAGATTATATGATGTATATAGAAACACAAAATAATATCTGTGTTGCCCAGATATTTAATCCTACCTTGATAAGCGTATATGATAAGTAGATGTTGATGCTAAATCAAGGAGCTTTCAATGGGATGATCAATATGATACAGTTTGCACCCGTATATGCCTGTAATTCATTGCGGACGTTATACAGTGATGGGCATATACGGGTGCAAACGGGCAGTTACAAAATCCCATAGGCTGCAATGCGATTTAGTCTCGGCCGTCAGGGGTTTTATAACGGCCGGGTTTCGCCGAAAATCGTGACGGAACATGCGACGGAACTTTTATAACAGAAAAATCACTAGTGTGAAAGGAGCCTTATTTGAGGTAAGCGGGTGAGAACATCACAGCTGTTTGCTGTCTAGCCATGTGTAATATACGCCATGATAATGCATGGGGGCTCATATACTATTGCCCATCTATTTTAGGAGATCTGTGATCTTTAGGTTGACATTTTCTGAGGATATATTTGTCCCTCGTTTGTCATATCTAACACTTACTTTGGGTAAGTTAGGACTTAATATTTAATTTTACAAATAATATTTGGTGACGATCTGATTCTCATTATCTTTATTATCTTTCTGTTTTTCGACAGTGCGGTCGTCATCTCATACAAACTTAATGTAAGCAACCATATGCCGACACATCTTCTGAATCTATTGTTGTATACTTTATAAATGTAATCCGTTTATGGTTTATAATGTCACCTATCCATCAGTATATACTACCTTGTATATGACAGACATCTGACTTCGACTGACACAGACCTCCTCTATGTTTTCTTTTTTCATCTTGGAGATCCCTGCCTATTTTATTTTATATCACTTTAATCAGTCTATATCTTAATGGTTACTCTATCTGGTACACCCCATTATTATAATATCTAAGATTTTTTGTGGTTCCTCTTATCCCTGAAGAGCCCCAAACACTACAGGGGCTAAACGCGTAGGCAAAAGAGGCCTACCACATTATTGTAAATATTGTACCACATTTCTTAATATCCCCCTCTCCAGATTTCCATACTTAAAATTAGGAGTCTGTTATGTTTAGGGACTATAGATTAGGGCCTCACCTGTTACCCTTATTCTCTTTGCCCCCATTTATGGTGTGTACTTTATGAACTTGTATTATTTATCGTATTAAGTAAAAGTTATGTTTTAATCTAGCCTAATTGGTGTATAAACAAGTGGTCTGTAATATGTTAACACAACACAATTCCTGAGGTAAGGGACCTCTCACAATCATATCAGCTGAATGAGACCTGTATCACTCCACAGAGGTTCCAATCAGTAAAGGCATTATAGGGCAGGTGCAATATAAGGGCAGGGGCTCAAGCCCCCTTTTGAGTCTATGGGGGGTATTTATCAATTTTGCCTGTTGACAGTTTCTTTTTACCCTTTTTTTCACTTTGGTTTTGTGGACATGCACCAAAAGTATTATTTGGTGCATGTTTTAGTAATTTTGACGCAAATGTTGAAATCAGCTGTTCACAGCGCCTTTTACACAGAACTTACCACCACAGAGGACAGTGTATTTTACCCTGTAGAGCAGCCATTTCGGAGTCCCTCCTGCAGTATATCAGCAAGCAACGTGAGTTATTTTCTTTTGTGGCGTTTATAGCCATCATGTGAAATGGATTTTATTTTTAACTTGAGTGTTTGTTTTTTTCCTGATCCTTTGTGGCCATGTCCAATGCTGGTTCAACAGAGGGTGAAGGTCCCTCAGAGACAACTATGTCACAGGATAGTATTGCACAGCCCCAGAGGTGTTGCAGCTTTCACAACAAATGTTTTTAACCCCTTCCCGCAAATGGACGTTCATAAACGTCCTAAGTGCGTTCCCTGTCTATAACACGGGGTCCCGGCGGGACTCCACGTCATAGCGGGATGGTCCCGGCGCCTATTCACAGCCGGGACCCGCGGCTAATAGCACCTTGCCGCAATCGTTCGGCCACACGCTATTAACCCTTCCGATGCGGCGCATCGAAACTGAAACTAAATGCTTCCGGGCTGCTCAGTCGGGCTGATCGGGGTCATCGCGATAAAATCGCGAGGCCCTGATCAGCTACCCGGAGAGAAGAAGGTCTTTTACCTTCTCCGCCGGCGTCTGGGCTCCGATTGATTACTCCCAGTCTGAGTTACAGGCTGGAGCAATCAATTACCGATTTCCCTGATTGTTGCCATGCAATGGCAAGGCAGCAGTCTGTGAATGAAATCAGCCATTGCAAGCTGATAGGTCTCTATGGCACCTATCAGCTTGCAAAAAAAAGTGTAAAAAAGAAGTTAACCCTTTCAGGTATTCCCTTCTGAATTAATAGTTTAAATCACCCGGCATTTCCTAGTAACAAATTAAAACAGTGTAAATAAAAATAAAAATACACATATGTGGTATCACTGCGTGCAGAAATGTCCGAATTATAAAAATATACCGCTTTTTAAACCACACGTTCAATGTCGTATGCGGAAAAAAAATTCCAAAGTCCAAAATACCGCATTTTTGATCACTTTTTATAGCACAAAAAAGTGAATAAAAAGTGATCAAAAAGTCTGATCAGAACAAAAATGATACCACTAAAAACTTCAGATCACGGCAAAAAGAATGAGCCCTCATAGCCCCCTGAAAGCAGAAAAATAAGAAAGTTATAGGGCTCAGAAAATGACAATTTTAAACGTTTACATTTTCCTGCATGTATTTATGATTTTTTTCTGAAATAATGCACAATCAAACCTATACAAGTAGGGTATCATTTTAACCGTATGGACCTACAGAATAAAGATAAGGTGTCACTTTTACCGAAAAATGGACTGCTTAGAAACGGAAGCCCCCAAAATTTACAAA
The DNA here is from genome assembly GCF_029499605.1 of Hyla sarda. Classification (NCBI taxonomy): domain Eukaryota; kingdom Metazoa; phylum Chordata; class Amphibia; order Anura; family Hylidae; genus Hyla; species Hyla sarda. The sequence continues at coordinate 251,782,763 of NC_079191.1, read as the reverse complement.
ATGGCATTTTTTTCTTCAAGTTTCTCACACAATGATTTTTTTTTGCCATTTTACCGTGGATTTTTTGGTAAAATGACTAATGTCACTGTAAAGTAGAATTGGTGGTACAAAAAATAAGCCATAATACAGATTTTTAGGTGTAAAATTGAAAGGGTTAAGATTTTTTAAAGGCAAGGAGGAAAAAACGAAAATGCAAAAACGTGAAATTGCTCAGTCCTTAAGGGGTTAATGTATTTTGACACCTTTACATTTTCTGACATTGCTATGTGTGTTTTCCATGTGCAAAGTTGCACCAAAGATCGATTGGCGTAAATGATGAATTACTGACCAAAGTAAAAATCACACATAGGACCGTGTGAGTTTGAGAATGTTTAAAAAATGACAGTGGAGAAAATGCGCAAAACTTTGGCACAAAAAGACAAAGAATTGCACCAAAGTTACCAAAGAAAAAACACATAAATCCTTTGATAAATACCCCCCTATGTGTGCACGTCCCTGGACCTTACCCTAAGGAAATGAAAATTGAGGTCAATGTAATCGGCCCAAACCAACAGTGGGAAACTCGCAAATAATCCGCCCACGTTGATCCTTACAATGAATTGTACAATTATGGTGACATCTTGGAAAAATTCAAGCTTCACTCTGCAGGAAATTGGAAATAATAAAATGGACATCATTGTCATCAACCTCCTTGTATTTGTCTGATGACTGATGTAGTATCCCAACTGCATCAAAAGCCATTAGTCTTTGTTTTTATTACCATAGTGAAATTAAAAATTATTAAAGCTTTAATGTGTGATGCCATTGTCATCTGTAGTCAACATGTAACATCTTTGCTACATGCATGATATCATTCTTTGCCTACATCTGTTTTTACATTCGCAAACATGAAAGCCTGAAAATGAAACTGTCACGATTCCGGCTGGCAGGTAGTGGATCCTCTGTGTCAGCGAGGGATTGGCGGGGACCGTGCTAGTGGACCGGTTCTAAGAGGCTACTGGTTTTCACCAGAGCCCGCCGCAAAGCGGGATGGTCTTGCTGCGGCAGTAGCAACCAGGTCGTATCCACTAGCAACGGCTCTACCTCGCTGACTGCTGAGAAGGCGTGGGACAGAAGGACTAGGCAGAGGCAAGGTCAGACGTAGCAGAAGGTCGGGGGCAGGCGGCAAGGTTCGTAGTCAGGATGGGTAGCAGAAGTTCAGGTACACAGGCTTTGGACACACTAAACGCTTTCACTGGCACAAGGCAACAAGATCCGGCAAGGAAGTGCAAGGGAGGAGACCAGATATAGCCAGGGAACAGGTGGGAACCAATTAAGCTAATTGGGCCAGGCACCAATCATTGGTGCACTGGCCCTTTAAGTCTCAGAGAGCTGGCGCGCGCGCGCCCTAGAGAGCGGAGCCGCGCGCGCCAGCACATGACAGCAGGGGACCGGGACGGGTAAGTGACCTGGGATGCGATTCGCGAGCGGGCGCGTCCCGCTGTGCGAATCGCATCCCCAACGGCCAAAACAGTGCAGCGCTCCCGGTCAGCGGGACTGACCGGGGCGCTGCAGGGAGAAAGACGCCGTGAGCGCTCCGGGGAGGAGCGGGGACCCGGAGCGCTAGGCGTAACAGAAACATTGTTAGGCAATTTTTGCCTGGTTTCCTTATGTCTGAAAAAATGCATAGTTGCCATTTTCTCTGTCTTGGGAAAGACATGAACAACTTAAATGTGGATGCGGGGTCAGTTTTTAGCAACAGCCCTTTTACCCCTACATGTTCTTGTATTTGTTCAAGTTGATTAGAGATAAATATGGCTTGGGCAAGGGCAGATGGGTTCAGGAAACAGAGAAATGTTTCCGGTCCCTCTAGGTCAGTGTTTCTCAACAAGGATGCCTCCAGCTATTGCAAAACTACAATTCCCAGCATTCCCGGACAGCCAAAGGCTGTCCGGGCATGCTGGGAATTGTAGTTTTGCAACAGCTGGAGGCACTCTGGTTTGGAAATATAGCTCTAAGTCCTCTGTTCTGCTCCCTTCTCCAAATTTTCCATTCATGGCATCTACTCCCCTTGTACTCAGCTCATCTGTTCCGCTCTCTTGTCTGTGTTCTGGAGCCCAAATCCCAATTTTACGTCATCTCCTCTACACTCCCCCTGTTCATATACTCTGCTCCTCATTCACATGCCTGTCCTCAGCTTCTCCGTGTTTCCCTTCCTGAGTCTGTCCAGCTTTTCTGTATACTGTGCTTTTATCTGATTCTCTTGCTTTTGTAGCTATATTCAAAACATAAAACCCTAATACAATATCGAAGGAAATATAATAATAATAAGAACAACAACAATTATATGTATAATAATTTTATTTATAATAATTATATTATTATTATTATTATTAATAATAATATTCATAATAATACATATTATTTTTCAACAAAGAGTTAATTTAAAGGGGTTATCCAGAAAAAAAAAATAAAAAAAATAAAAAAAAAATATATATATATATATATATATATATATATATATCAACTTTCTCAGGAAAGTTAAACAGATTATAAATTACTTCTATTAAAAAATCTGAATCCTTTCAGTACGTATGAGCTGCTGAAGTAGAGTTGTTCTTTTCTGTCTAAGTGCTCTCTGATGACACCTGTCTCGGGAACTGTCCAGAGTAGAAGCAAATCCCCATAGCAAACCTCTTCTACTCTGTGCAGTTCCTGAGACAAGCAGAGATGTCAGCGGAGAGCACTGTTGCCAGACAGAAAAGAACAACTCAACTTCAGCAGCTGATACTTATTGGAAGGATTAATATTTTTTAATAGAAGTCATTTACAAATCTATTTAACTTTCTGTAGCCAGTTGATATATAAAACAAAGTTTTTCCTGGAATACCCCTTTACTGCAGCCAAAACTAGCTTATCTACAGGATAAGGAATAAGTAGCTGATTGCAGGGGGGTCTGACCACAATTTCCGGAATGGGACGCTGGCTGTCAGTGAGGAGTGTGTGACGTCTACCAGTAGATGACACATGCTCTATTTATTTCTATGGGAGTGCTGGAGATGCCCGAGGGCTGTACTCAGTTCTCTTGGGCACTCCCACAGAAAAGAATGGAACGCGTCCTGTCTGCAGCACCCGCTGCTCACTGAGAGTTAGGTCCCATTCCAGAGATCGCCAGGGTCCCAGGAGTTGGTTTGTTTTGGTTGGAGTCCTCCTTTAAATCTTTTCATTTATTATTTCTATCTTTGCAATTAATTTACTAAAAGGAAAAGAAAAGAGAGAGGCGCGCTCCTAGTGTAATACTGTTGAAAAATATAATGAGCAAGTGCAGGTTAATGCACCTTACCATGTCACGTTGTGCTGATTGCATAACACCTCAATGTGCATGTAAGCTCACACGTAGCCGTACTCCGAATGGTGCTGTCAGTGCTGGTAAATAAGTGGCTGCCACTGCGTCCTTCACCGTGACTGGCAGGTCCGGTAAGTCGTGAATGGATAATGAAGAAAAAATTGGACGAGATCGGCGCCTTCTTGGAATGGATTGTGGAGAATAAAGGATAAAAACTAGCCCAGGTGTATACCAAAAAGGCTGCTTTTATTCGGGGTGCAACTTAAAAGTTTCGAACCCGGGCCGGGTTCTTCGTCAGGTGATTGTATTACAAACACATGTGGCGCCAATTTAAATATCCAGTGCAGCTGACCGCTAACGGGTCAAGGGGTCACGGTCAGCTGGAGGTGACGACTTAAAATTAGTATACAACAATAAAACTTACATAAAATTACCATAATCATAAAAGTAAAAGAGGCAAAACATAGCTAAAAGTATTCAGGTATGTATAAAAGGTGTGGTGTTGGGAACTACTGTGTTTGATATTGGGTTTCCTGTGTGCTGTTGGATCGGGTGGATATCACAAGTGCATCCAGGTGTGTATAATTAACCCGTTGGTTAGCTTAATTAAGGAATACAATTTTGTCTCATAATACATGTGTAAGTTATTTGAGTCGCATGATTGCACATTGGGAGATGGATCACAAGGTTAAACAGTTATGCTCATCCCAGATTTACCATACGTCAGCTTCATTGTTTTATTCTTTGATATGTATAGTAAATCAGGTCCTTTTGAGTTATGGTTGACATGAAGATTAGTATTTTCTGGGTGGCCCGAAGATATTTTGGCAGCGCTGGAGACTCATGAATTTGGTCCCGCTCTGGTCTGCAAATATCCATAATACAGGTGACTCGATGGCCATTGAAGGCGGATAGCATCTCTGGTTACTGGCTTCCATAGGATATTTGGTTATTTCTTTGCTTATGGGTACTTTTAATCTTCATCCCGTGACTATATGATATGTTAAGCTGAATTTTAGAATAGTATACATAATATAATATACTGTGTATCCCATTGTGTTTCACATTTTCTTTGAAAAGCATCTTAGAACCGGTGTATATTTTTTCTTTCTTCTTTATACGGGGATGTCGGTCTTTTTTGCTGATGATATAGTGTTTCATTTTCGTTTGGTACCTGTATGGCATCTCATGCCCGCTGGGGACCTTCTATTTTTTTTTTGCAGGGATGCCGGTATAGGGTGCAAGTGAGCAGAATTATAGAGAGTTGTATTTATGCTTGGTCCTTCAGGGTTAGATAATGCCTGAGGAGTGCTGAAGACCCTTAGTTACCATCCCACTTTGGGGATAAAAACCACTTGGTAGTAGATTCTTGGCTGGGATATCATCTCAGCCGCAATGGTCAGGTTAGGGAGAGGTGGGTTAGGTAAAATGGGGTTTGGTCAGACTGAGAGAGCCAAAGAAATATATATATAAAAAAAAACGAAGTGTGAAATTTAGATAAGATGTGTAGTTAGGTTAGATAATGGTTCCTATAATCTCATTAAGACCACGTGGGGAAAATATCTCAAGCTTGTACATCCAATACACCTCACGTTTTTTGAGTAACTCAAACCGGTTTGTGTATGTTTCTGGAATAGTATCAATGGGAGTTACTCTGATGGGTTCAAGATTAGTGAGGTGAAGTACGGAGCAATGTCGGGAGAGGCCATGTAGTTGGAATTTATTATTTATATTTTGTCTGTGTTTATTGATTCTGCAGTGGAGGGGTTGGATTATTCTGCCTACATACTGTAGGCCACAACTGCAATCTATGAGATAGATGATGTACGATGACTGACAGGTGAGTCTGTGTTTCAATTAGTATTTTTCTATCGTTGAGTTGGACATGATTTCCTTAACGTTGTGCTTTCTATGTGTTTTTCCAATCCTTCTTTGCTGATGGATTATGCTGAAACCAGACAGTTCTCTTGAGATTTGTTGCAGACTTTTTTGAATGCTTGTGGAATTATGGGTTTAGGGTATTACTTTTCCTTGAATCGGTTTTCCAGTATTTTAGCTTCTTGAATGAATGTATGTTTTTCTGTGCAGTTTTTTCTTATACGCTGGAACTGGCTATAAGGTACATTTTTTAACCATTGTTTATAGTGTCCACTGTTGAATTCCAAATAGCTGTTTACATCGACTGTCTTGAAAAATTTCTTGAAAAACTTATTTACCAGCACCGACAGCACCACTTGGAGTATGGCTGTGTGTGAGCTTACATGCACATCGAGGTGTTGTGCCCTTAGCACAAGGTGACACGGTAAGGTGCATTAACCTGCACTTGCTCATTATATTTTTCAACAGTATTACACTAGGAGCATGCCTCTCTCTTTTCTTTTCCTTTTAGTAAATTCCTACGGGTGGTAAATTTCAACACTCCGGCAAGAGACGCAGCTCTCTGAGGTTTGCTGCTCCAGTGAATACTGAGAATGGGTTATTATCACTACCGGCTACAACAGCGTGACGCTCTTATATGCAAATTGATAGAGCCAACCACAGAAGAAATTACAGGTAACCAGGTTGCTAATGACAACAGCAACCTTAGTGAAAATAACTTGGAAGCTATTAATGACTAATTTTTTTAATTTGGAATAAAAAATGAAAGAAGAAATGCAACATCAAATAGATGTTGAGTTTCTAAACATCTACAAAAAAGAAAGAATAACACCAAGAGGTTTAAGATTGACATTCTGTTCAACTTTCAAAAATGACATTGAATACACAAAAATGTGGTACGAACTTACAGATTCATGCACTTAAATGCTTGATTTTTTATGTGAAAAACGATTATCTATGTGCAAGGTTTTGAACAATGATGTATTATGCATTATGAATGAGTTGAAAATGTATTCAGGTCACACACTCTACATAAAAATGAACTCTCATATCACAACCAGACTATCTAAACTAGAAACAGAAATTATTGAGAAAAAAGCTCAAAAACTACATCGGGACCAACTCGACTATGCACAAGGGGACCCCTGGGCATGGAACAACAACATATCCAGAAGGAAAAACAATCCTGAGGATCCAGCTAAGGAATTCACAAAAAACAGCAACCTAACAGGCTCTAATACTCCTGTGTGAGACTGGCGTACGAATTTTCGGATATGCGAATTTAGCACTTATGCTAATCATTGCATATGCTAATTTTCACATAAGCGAATTTTCGCATATGCGAATTTTCACATATGCGAAAATAAACGCGAATATTACGAATATGCGAATTTAGCGAATATATGACGAATATTCGTCCTTATGTTCGCGAAATATTGCGAATTCGAATATGGCCTATGTCAGGAAACAGCGTGAGCGATAGTGCATCTAAAGATGGAATTATCCACCAAGCTGTCAAGCTTTCATCCACCTTTTATCCTACCCATATGAGAGGTCACAATATAGAGGTTTTTCAGGAACTAGTCTCATTGGAACTTAAGAAATCCATGGAACAACCCAAATCAAAAAATCTGACAAAAAAAGAATCTATGGCTCTGAAGGAACTACAAAAAAACGCTAAAATAGTTATCCACAATGCGGACAAGGGAGGAGGTCTTGTGATTTTAGGTTACAATTACTATGAACAGGAGGCACAAAGGATCCTGTCAGACAAAGAATTCTATGTAGAAATACGACTAAACCCCTTCCTAACCATGGAAAAGAACCTGCATGAACTAATCCAAGAAGGCACACAAACCGGCATCCTTGATAAAAATGAAGAGAAATACCTTAAAACATACAATGCAAACAAGCCATATTTCTACTTCTTACCAAAAATCCACAAATAATTAAATAACCCACCAGGACGTCCCATCATATCCAACACCAATTCATCTAACAGTAACCTAGCACACTATATTGACCTCTTTCTTCAACTATATGTGACCGCCCTCCGCAGCTACCTACGGGACTCCACACAGTTGATACAGGCACTAATTAACACACTATGGAAATCTGGCTACCAGTTAATCACAAGTGATGTTACATTTCTCTATACCAACATCCCACACCAACTGGGTCTCGACTGTGTTAAAAAAAATTAGATTTGGATGAAACAATACTCCCTGAACAAAAAAACTTTCTCATCAAAGGTTTGGATTTCATACTTCACAACAATTACTTTACGTACAATAAAAGAATCTATCAACAGTGCAAAGGGACCGCGATGGGCTAGAAGGTCGCACCTGCCTATGCAAACCTGTTCATGGGTTCCTTCGAGTCCCAATTCATCACCAGCAATCCCGTTCTTACACCTCACATCATCATGTACCGCAGGTACATTGATGACCTGTTTTTTATCTGAGGCGGTCCTCACAAATCAGCAGATACTCTTCTCACCACCCTTAACAGCAATAATTGGGGTATAAAATTTACACTGGAAGCCAGTTCAGAGAAAACTAATTTCCTGGATTTATCCATCTCTCACAATGCAAATAAATTTGTCACTTCAACATTTTTCAAGACAGTCGATGTAAACAGCTATTTGGAATTCAACAGTGGACACTATAAACAATGGTTAAAAAATGTACCTTATAGCCAGTTCCAGCGTATATGAAAAATCTGCACAGAAAAACATACATTCATTCAAGAAGCTAAAATACTGGAAAACCGATTCAAGGAAAAGTAATACCCTAAACCCATCATTCAACAAGTCTGCAACAAATCTCAAGAGAACTGTCTGGTTTCAGCCAAATCCATCAGCAAAGAAGGATTGGAAAAACACATAGAAATGCAAAAAAAAACAAATTTCATCACCACTTTTAGCGATTCTGCCGGCAAAATCCGGGCAGCACTCAAAAAGAACTGGCATATCCTAATGAATGATATCCACCTGAAAGGAAAAATTCCGAACCAGCCACAGATCACTTTCCGTAGAGCTCCTACCCTTAAAAATCTTCTGGCCCCCAGCCAGATCCGCCAGCATAAAGAAAAAAAAACCCAAAGATATCTTACTTACTGGGAGCATCAGATGCGGCCAAAAGAGGTGCAAATGCTGCAGAGAAATAAAGCACAACGTTAAGGAAATCATGCCCAACTCAACGACAGGAAAATACCAATTGAAACACAGACTCACCTGTCATCGTACAGCATCTATCTCATAGATTGCAGTTGTGGCCTACAGTATGTAGGCAGAACAATCCAACCCCTCCACTGCAGAATCAATAAACACAGACAAAATATTATGAATAAATTCCAACTACATGGCCTCTCCCGACATTGCTCCATACTTCACCTCACTAATCTTGAACCCATCAGAGTAACTCCCATTTATACTATTCCAGAAACATACACAAACCGGTTTGAGTTACTCAAAAAATGTGAGGTGTATTGGATGTACAAGCTTGAGACAGTTTCCCCACGTGGTCTTAATGAGATTGTAGAAACCATTATCTAACCTAACTACAGATCTTATCAAAATTTCACATTTCATTTTTTTTTTATATATATATATATATATATATATATATATATATATATTTCTTTGGCCCTCTCAGTCTGACCAAACCCCATTTTACCTAACCCACCTCTCCCTAACCTGACCATTGCGGCTGAGATGATATCCCAGCCAAGAATCTACTACCAAGAGGTTTTTATCCCCAAAGTGGGATGGTAACTAAGGGTCTCCAGCACTCCTCAGGCATTATCTAACCCTGAAAGGACCAAGCATAAATACAACTCTCTATAATTCTGCTCACTTGCACCCTATGCTGGCATCCCTGCAAAAAAAAAGAAGGTCCCCACCGGGCATGAGATGCCATACAGGTACCAAACGAAAATGAAACACTATATCATCAGCAAAAAAGACCAACATCCCTGTATAAAGAAGAAAGAAAAAATATACACCGGTTCTAATATGCTAAGAAAATGTGAAACACAATGGGATATACAGTATATTATATTATGTATACTATTCTAAAATTCAGCTTAACATATCATATAGTCACGGGATGAAGATTAAAAGTACCCATAAGCAAAGAAATAACCAAATATCCTATGGAAGCCAGTAACCAGAGATGCTATCCGCCTTCAATGGCCATCGAGTCACCTGTATTTTGGATATTTGCAGACCAGAGCGGGACCAAATTCATGAGTCTCCAGCGCTGCCAAAATATCTTCGGGCCCAGAAAATACTAATCTTCATGTCAACCATAACTCAAAAGGACCTGATTTACTATACATATCAAAGAATAAAACAATGAAGCTGAAGTATGGTAAATCTGGGATGCGCATAACTGTTTAACCTTGTGATCCATCTCCCAATGTGCAATCATGCGACTCAAATAAGTTACACATGTATTATGAGACAAAATTGTATTCCTTAATTAAGCTCACCAACGGGTTAATTATACACACCTGGATCCACTTGTGATATCCACCCGATCCAACAGCACACAGGAAACCCAATATCAAACACAGTAGTTCCCAACACTACACCTTTTATTCATACCTGAATACTTTTAGCTATGTTTTGCCTCTCTTATTTTTATGATTATGGTAATTTTATGTAAGCTTTATTGTTGTATACTAATTTTAAGTTGTCACCTCCAGCTGACCGTGACCCCTTGACCCAGTAGCGGTCAGCTGCACTGGATATTTAAATTGGCGCCACATGTGTTTAATACAAATGCCTGACGAAGAACGCGACCCGGGTTCGAAACTTTTAAGTTGCACCCCGAATAAAAGCAGCCTTTTTGGTATACACCTGGGCTAGTTTTTATCGTTTATTCTCCACGATCCATTCCAAGAAGGCGCTGATCTCGTCCAATTTTTTCTTCATTATCCATTTGCAATTAATTTGGCAAGTGTATGATCAGTAAATAGCATAAACAAAATATTTTGGTATCATACAAACAAACCAGTAGCATATATGGTTCAAGAAATAGATTACAGGGATTTTTATCGACTAGAACCTCCATTTTGCTACCTATCTCCAACATTACTCTGTGGGTGGGAAGAACAACCTAGATCAGGTGAGAATGACTTCAGGGAGGGAAGAAAGTGGAGGAAAGTAGAGGATTGTACTTTCATTTATTACACACTTAATATAACAAAAATAAATAAATGAAATGTTCTATTTAGTGTTCCTTTAATTTGTTTGATTTCCTTTTATAGGAACTTTGCATGTGCTATAGAAATATCCCTGTTTTCTTTATTCCGAACTTTGTTATACAAAAACATTCAGAATATGAATTTGCATTTTTAATGGGTAAGGGTCAATGACAGCTTTTTATTATAAATGAACATATAACAACATTACGGCACTCTGGTTCTGGGGCAAGCTTGTGCAATCAAGCCAGATATGCGAAGGTACGCCTCCAAACTGATCCCACTTTGCCATCTCTGACTGCCTGCTGTGACTTCAAGAAGGAAACAAAAACTGTCAAAAGAAAACAACAAGAAAACAAAAACAAACAAAAACATAGCAATCGGGAAGAGAGGATGGGACAACCTCTGGGACCAAGGGGGAGAGTGAGGAAAAGCGTGCGGAGGACGCACTGTAAGATATAGGGAAGGGGGACTTGTGATGCTGGAATGACTTGCTCCGCAGGTGATAGGCTACAGCCCTGGGAGCTTGGTGCGTCTGCTAACTTTGATCTTTATAAAGATGGGAAAAGTTATGTTGTTAGTGATATATCAATCAAAGCATGATAAAGGCAAGGTGTCCAGCGCGAGTATCAGAAAACAGGATGTTTATTCCAATAAAAGCTACAAAGACCAGGAGAACATGACAGGGTGACGCGTTTCGGTCCTAAGACTGGACCTTAGTCATGGAATCAAAGCATGATGTACAGATCTTACATGATAACTCAAACCCTGCTGTACACCATGGGGAAGATTTATCAAAACCGGTCCAGAGGAAAACTTGCTGCGTTGCCCATAGCAACCAATCAGATTGCTTCATTTTTGAAGAGGCCTCTGAGAAATGAAAGAAGCGATCTGATTGGTTGTTATGGGCAACTTCAGAAACTTTTCCTCTGGACAGGCTTTGATAAATCTCCCCTCATGTCTTTTACTTAAAAATAAAGAATTATTATTGCAGAAACCTCAGTTGACAGCAAGGAAAAGAAACCATTGATATGCCTCATGTTAGTCATTTATATGCCTGATATGCCATTAACTAAATTGACATATAGAAACTGTACATAATAAATATAAAAAATATGAACAATAAACTGTAAATTCAAATTTATCCTAGACTTATAGGCCAATATTTGGCATTGTCTTTAGACTGTTTTCTAAGGGTTTATTGATGCCTATTTTGCTCCTTTTGGTTTACACATTTCTAAAGATTTTGAGTTGCAATCCACTGATTTTGGCAATACACATGATATGGATGGTTTTTCTGAACTGCGCCTTTTTGTGAAAAGGCACAAAAAAGGCGCAAAACCAACAAAAAGTCTCTAAAACGACACCAGCCCAGACTTAGCTTAGCTTTTTGGTGTATGTGGAGAGTGAAGTTTTAGAAAATGTGACCTGCACAAAATGTATCAAATGCTCTGCTACCTTTTAATAAATTTGGTGCTCTACACATTACACACACACAAAAAAAAGGTGTGGAAAAATGCTTCACTTACAATGATAAATGCCGGCCATAGACTCAAAGATATTACAATCCATTTCTGTGAGGCTCAGCAGCAGATGTTGAGTTAGATCTGCACGTTTCTTAACTAGGACTGCCATCTAGTGGAACACATGGTAACTACATTATGCTCCTTGTACTGTCGACCAGCTGTATAGCTTCTCTGCTGCTTCTGGAGCCAAATCCTTAAATGGATGACTTCTTACATGATTTTGGCAAAAGTTTTTGTTTTTCTTGTATTTGTTTTTCTGTATTATCCACTTGCAGAAATTCCACTCTTTTCCCAAAATGGGATTATATCTCTAGATTGCTGTTGTTGTCTTCTCATCACAATCAGGCATCTATCCATACTTTGTGATTATATCTGTATTTACCTACTGGTTATAATGTGTCTATAGGCAAGCTGTATATATTTGCCAAGGCATATTTGTTAGAGGGAAGATTTTCAGTGTACCCACTGCACCCACAGAATACTTGTCACAAAATAGTGTCCCCTCAAAACGAAATATTTTAAATATTTTACAATGACCTTTTGTTGCTAAGGAAAATAAACATGAAGTCCCTTGTACACATTAACAGATGGAATTAATAACATTGATGATCTCATGACAATGGCTTCTGTCAAGTGATGGAATATATTAGACAGTGAGCAGTCAGTTCTTGAAGTTGATGTGTTGGAAGCAGGCAAAGTGGGGAAGTGTAAAGATCTGAGGGACTTTGACAAGGGCCAAATTGTAAGGACAAGACAGCAGGGTCAGAGAGTCAGGGGTCCCCAAGGCTCATTAAAGTGTGTGGAGAGCAAAGACTATTTGATTCTATCTTATTCCACAGTGGGGCTTTCACAATTTATTGAAAATGTAATGCTGCTATGATAGAAAGGTATGAGAACACAGAGTTTATCACATATTGCTGCATATGGGGCTGCAAAGTCATAAATAATAACAAAGGTAGAGTTCTGGCATCCACCGAAAACACACATACAATAGGCGTGTGAAAATCAGACCTGGGCAATGGATCAAGGAAGATGGTAGTCTGGCCTAATCAATTTTTTTCTATATCATGTGGACAGCTGGATGTTTTGGTGTCTCTTATTTAGGATGGCACCTAGATGCACTATGAGAAGAATAAAAGCAGATAGAGACAGTGTGATGATCTGGGTAATGTTTTGCTGAGAAACCTTGGGTTCTGGTATTCATATGGATAGTAATTTGACTCCTTCCACCTACCTAATTATTGTACCGACATCCCTTGACAGTGATATTTCCTAGTAGCAGTGGCCTCTTGCAGTAGGAAAATGTGCATTGCCACCCTGCAAAAACTGTATAGGAATGGTTTAAGGAACATGACAATGGGTTGAAGGTGTTGACTTGGCCTCTAAATTCAATAGAGCTCAATATAATAAAGCACTGAAGTTGTGATAGAAAAATAATTCTGATCCATGGTCATCTTGGTGTCAGCTACAACAGGACACCTTTAGAGGTCTCATGTGGTAACATAGTATCATAGTTCATAAGGTTGAAAAAAGACCAGAGTCCTTCAAGTTCAACCTATAACCCTAATGATTCCCTACTGAGTTGATCCAGAGGAAGGCAAAAACCCCTCATACTAGAGGTAAAAATTCCTTCCCTGCTCCAAATACGGCAGTCAGAATAAATCACTGGATCAACGTTCTGTCCCTATAAATCTAGTATACAAAACCAGCTATGTTATTTTTCTCGAAAAATGCATCCAGGCCCCTTTTGAACTCTTTTACAGAGTTCACCATGAGCACCTCCTCAGGCAGAGAATTCCACAGTCTCACTGCTCTTACAGTAAAGAACCCCCGTATGTGCTGGTGTAGAAACCTTCTTTCCTCTAGACGTAGAGGATACCCCCGTGTTATAGATACAGTCCTAGGTATAAATAGATCATGGGAGAGATTTCTGTACTGCCCCCTGATATATTTATACATAGTTATTAGGTCTCCCCTAAGCCTTCTTTTTTCTAAACTAAATAACCCTAATTCTGATAATCTTTCTGGGTACTGTAGTCCTCCCATTCCCCGTATAACTCTGGTTGCCCGTCTTTGAACCCACTCCAGCTCCACTATATATTTCTTGTACACTGGTGCCCAGTACTGTACACAGTATTCTATGTGTGGTCTGACTAGTGATTTGTACAGCGGTAGAATTATTACCTTGTCGTTGGCATCTATTGATGCACCCCATGATTTTATTTGCCTTGGCAGCAGCTGCCCGACACTGATCACTACAGCTAAATTTACTATTAACAAAGACTCCTAAATCCTTTTCCATGTCAGTCGTCCCAAGTGTGCTCCCATTTAATACATAACCCCAGCCCGGATTTTCCTTCCCCATGTGCATTACCTTACATTTATCAGTGCTGAACCTCATCTGCCACTTCCCAGCCCAAGCCTCCAACCTATCCAGATCCATGTGTAACAGTTCACTGTCCTCTATAGTATTTACCGCTTTACAGAGTTTAGTATCTTCTGCAAAGATTGCTACTTTACTATTCAACCCCTCTACAAGGTCATTAATAAATATATTAAATAGAACAGGACCCAAGACAGACCCCTGTGGTACCCCACTTGTAACAGTCACCCAATCAGAATAAGTACCATTAATAACCATCCTCTGTTTCCTATAACTTAGCCAGTTACTTACCCACTTGCACACATTCTCCCCCCAGCCCCATCCTTCTCATTTTATGCACCAATCTTTTATGTGGCACCGTATCAAATACTTTGAAAAAATCCAGACATACGACATCCAGCGATTTCCCCATGTCCAGTCTGGAGCTCACCTCTTCATAAAAGCTGATCAGTTTAGTTTGACAAGACCGATCCCTCTTAAAGCCATGCTGATATGGGGTCATACATTTATTTTTTATTAAGATACTCCAGAACTGCATCCCTTAGAAAACCCATGACTTAATAGGTCAAAACTGTTTTGATGGCACAAGGAGGACACACTTTTATATAAATCAATAAAGGTGAATAAAAGAAAAAAAAGCACACCACGTGTTGAGTATTTACAGATCAGATATCTTTATGTCAGGTAGACTTGAAAAACTGCAACAACCAGCTGGTGTGAACCTTCTGTTCCACTTAACCAGTTCGACTCATGAAGGTGTTACTTAAAGGGGTACTCCAGTGGAATATATATATTTTTTAATCAAATGGTCAAAGAAAGTTATACAGATATGTAAATCACCTCTATTTAAAAATCACAATTCTTCTAATACTTATCAGCTGCTGTATGCTCCACAGGAAGTTATTTTCTTTTTGAATTTCATTTCTGTCTGACCACAGTGCTCTCTGCTGACACCTCTGTCCATATCGGGAACTGTCCAGAGCAGGATAGGTTTGCTACAGGGATTTGCTCCTGCTCTGGATAGTTCCTGACATGGGCAGAGGTGTCAGCAGAGAGCACTGTGGTCAGACAGAAAAGAAATTAAAAAAGAAAAGAACTTCCTCTGGAGCATACATCAGCTGATAAGTACTAGAAGGATTAAGATTTCTAAATAGAAGTATTTTACAAATCTGTTTAACTTTCTGGCACCAGTTGAATTTTAAAAAAAATTGTTTTCCACCGGCGTACCCCTTTAAGTGGTTCCCTGGTTTTCACCTTTTCACCCTTATACAAGGATATGGAGTATGCAGCTGGGTGTCACAAGGCTATTACCTTTGAAGAGTAGTCCCATTATAGATGTCAGCAAGGTCAGGCAGAAAAGTGATCTGGTTACGAGCCAATTCCTAGAAAGGCAGAGTATTTTTTGTGGTCATGGACAGGCAAACAGGTCAGAGCTGGAGATGCAGGTTGGCAGTCAGAGACAGACCAAGAAATAATAGATACAATAGGGTACAGAGCATCAGGTAGGGTTAGAGTCAAGGAGGCAAACTGTGGTCATACACAGTAACAGAATCACACACAGAAGAAACCTCTCAACAGGAATACTTGAGTCAAGAAAGACTTTAACCCCTTAACGACCACGGACGTAAATGTACGTCCCGGTTTGGCGGGACTTCCCGCACCAGGACGTACATTTACGTCCTGTGTATGACCGCGAGCATCGGAGCAGTGCTTGTGTCATACACGGCAGATTCCGGCTGCTGTCAGCAGCTGGGGACCCGCCGGTAATGGCCGACATCCGCGATTGTGTGGATGTCCGCCATTAACCCCGCAGATGCCGTGATCTGTACAGATCACGGCATCTGCTGCAGTGCGGTACTTTGAATGGATGATCGGATCGCCCGCAGCACTGCCGCAGCTCCAGCATCCCTTCACCTTGCTCCAGCCGTCTCCTGCTCGGGTCTGAGATCGAGCAGACCAGAGCAGGAGATAGCCAATAATGCTGATCAGTGCTATGTCCTATGCATAGCACTGAACAGTATTAACAATCAAAGGATTGCTATAGATAGTCCCCTATAGGGACATAAAAAGTGTAAAAAAAAAAGTTGAAAAATGTAAAAATAAAGAGTAAAAAAAAATTAAAAATCCCCTCCCCCAATAAAAAAAAAAAAATTGTCAGTTTTTCCCATTTTACCCCCAAAAAGAGTAATTTTTTTATAAACGTATTTGGTATTGCCGCGTGCGTAAATGTCCAAAAATTTTGTTTTTTTTGTCACATTTTATTAAAAAATAATAAAAAAAAGATGTAAAAGTTTTATATATGCAAATGTGGTATCAATAAAAAGTTCAGATGACGGCGCAAAAAATTAGCACTCATACCGCCCTATATACGGAAAAATGAAAATGTTATAGGTGGTCAAAATAGGGTGATTTTAGATTACTGATTTTGTACAAAAAGTTTTCGATTTTTTTTAAAGTGGTACAAAAATATAAAGGTATCTAGCCATGGGTATCATTTTAATCATCTTGAGCCACAGAATAAAGAACACATGTCATTTTTACCATAAATTGTACAGTGTGAAAATGAAACCCTCCAAAATGTGCAAAATTGTGGTTTTCATTTAAGTTTCCTCCCTAAAAAAATATATTCTTGGCTTTGCCGTAGATTTTATGGTAAAATCAGAGGTTTCAAAGTACAATTGGTCACACAAAAAACAAGCCCTTATATGGGTCTGTAGATGGAAATATGAAAGAGTTATGGATTTAAGAAGGCAAGGAGGAAAAAATGAAAATGCTAAAATAAAATTGGCCTGGTCCTTATGGTGAAAATGGGCTTGGTCCTTAAAGGATACCTCTCATCAAATAAACTTTTGATATATTTTAGATTAATGAATGTTGAATAACTTTCCAATAGCATGTTAATGAAAAATATGCTTCTTTCTATTGTATTTTTCCCGATCAGTCCTGTCAGCAAGCATTTCTGACTCATGCTGGAGTCCTAAACACTCAGAGCTGCCAGCCTGCTTTGTTCACAGCCAAAAAGGCTGTGAACAAAGCAGGCTGGCAGCTCTGAGTGTTCTCCTTTGTGAACAAAGCAGACTGGCAGCTCGTAGTGTTTAGGACTCCAGTATGAGTCTGAAATGCTTGCTGCCAGGACTGATAGGGAGACCCCTAGTGGTCATTTCTTCAAAGTGGAAAATTAAATAGAAAGAAGCATATTTTTTAATAACATGCAATTGTGAAGTTATTCTGCATACATTAATCTATAATACATCAAAAGTTTTTTTGATGAGAGGTACCCTTTAAGGGGTTAAGAGGCAGAGAGGTAGCACAAAAATACTCTAAATGCAAGGCCAGTGACAGCAAACAGCATACATGGAAAGGTAAAGGAGTACAGACAGCAGCACATAAACCAAAGCTAAACCATCTTTGCTCGTTGAATGAACAGTACACTAGCGAGTGGACATCCGTCTCACCTTGGATGGTTGTGCTGTTGTGTAGACAGGTATATAGGAAAGGCTCATTGTCAGTCAGTATTCTTAATAAAATCCATGTTCATTGGCTGGACTCTTTGAACTGTAGAAAATATTCTCCTGCTTCATTATTCATGTGGTAACTGCCACTTCATGCATATCCTCCTCAGCACAATTGGGAACTCATGGGCGGGGTCCTCAGCAAGCTAACATTTATTACCTATACTCAGATCACATGATCAATGTTATCGTGGTGACTAAGGCTGGCGTGTATGTAGATTGATGGGCTGTTGTGACTGGAGTTTGTGACGCCAGGAGTGTTAACTACCGCACTTCGAAGGATGAAGCGGTTGCTGGTGCCAAGCGTCGGGTAATAAATACCACAAATGCAACGTTAGGGAAACCACTTTTAAATTCACTTTAGGAATCGCAAACAGGAGATATAACAGGTACAGTTCATTTTAAGTGCGACTTGTGCTGAACGATGCTATAGAGAACCACAGTTGCTTTTTGGCATTTTGGGACTTCTTGACTTAAATATACTTTAGACTGCTCTAAATTCGACTGGGACAAACAGACTGACTGGGACTTGACTGAAGTAAAACTTGACTTGACTTTGGAGCTGACAATCACTACTCTTGCCACTTCACTTGAAGAATCCAGTGTAAGGGCTTACCGCCAGAGTTGACTTGTGTGGACCAGAGTTGCCGGAGGCTTTCACTCACATGATCCTCTTCTTTGGCCATAGTGCCCATTGGCTCTCTGGATCTTTTGCTCAAACCTGACTTTTGTCTGAACTTGATGCCAACAGACTTGACTGGAACTGAACTACCTGGTCGGCGGCATCCTGGTGAAGGGTGATGTTGCTCAGGAACTGGAATCTTTGCAACTGTGTCAATATGATGAGGTACAGGTCACACACAGCAGAGATCTGGACTTAACCTCAACTCACTCTACTCTTTTCTCCTACACTGACTAAATCCTTTCTGTGTAGACAGACCTGGAGAAGTAGGCCAGGAGGCCCTGATTGGCCAAAGTGTTCATGTGGTCCTCTATGCATCCTCCCACAGACCAAGTTAACACTTTTAAGGCAATAAAGAATACAAAGAAATTAAATAAATAGCAATACATTTAAAGTTTTGTATGCTTTATGCTATTTTTATGCTTTACTAACCTCTTTCCTCCACTAAGGTGAGACCATGCTAATTGCAACACCTGTGGTGGTGTGTTGATAGCCTCCGCCTCCTTGCTCATCCAGTGAGCGTTGGCTTGACGAAGTGCACCTAGTGCACGAAATGGAGACCGTCCCATGGAGGCGCCCCCGCATCTGTATCTTCTGTACCTGCTTGACATGCCCCAATAAAGGATTTGAGCTACTGTGGTGAGTGTGATCTTCTGAATCTTCTCAGTTTTTGTATTTGCTAGTTACCTGGATTGGATCTGCACCTCCACGCTCATTAGTGCTCACTCCCACTACTGCATATGTCCTCTTTAGTGTTGAGCGGCATAGGCCATATTCGAATTCGCAAATATTCGCGAATATATGGACGAATATTCGTCATATTCGCGAATATTCGCATATTCGCAATATTCTCATTTTATTTTCGCATATGCGAATATTCGCGTGTGCGAAAATTAACATATGCGAAAATTCGTATATACAAGAATTAGCATAAGCGAAAATTAGCATATGCGAAAATTAGCATATGCAAATTTCGCATATGCGAAAATTCGCACACCGGTCTCACACAGTAGTATTAGAGCCTTCTTACATCACATAAGCTGGAAGCAGAGAGGGATGATCACTGTGATGTGTACTGTGAAAAAAAATAAAATTAAAAAAAATTTTAAAAAACGAATATTCATAATTACGAATATATAGCGCTATACTCGCGAATATTTGTGAATTCGCGAATATGCGATATTCGCGAATAAAATTCGAATTGAGAATATTCGCGAGCAACACTAGTCCTCTGAAGTTGCCTACTTTGAATGTAGTGAAGTGCCAGACTCCTGCATCTTTTTTGTGATTCTACATTTAACTAGACTACATTTCCATTTAAATCAAACTTTTAGTTTTGTCAGGGTTGAAGCAAATCTAACATTATCAGGTTTACTATGCCATTTTCTAGAACACTCTGTTAATCTCTGAACCACTTGGAGTTTTTTTTTTTTTTTTTTTTTTTTATAATACACATTGGAATATGCTTTGTTATAATTTTCTTGGCTTATATGATAGAACCAAATAGAAAAAAACAATGGTGAAGCTCTTCCAATTACACTAATCTGTCAAAATAAGGAGTATATAAACAGAATGAAAAATAACTGACATACCGATTTCTCTGCCAGCTTTACCAAACTCCCAAACAAAATAAATGTAGCAAAAGTGTTCAAATGAAAGAGTTATCTGCTGCTGGGACAGCTTGACATTCAAACTTGAGTGGTCACTCCTACTTGTGGTTAATGTAGAGTCATTCCTACTTGTGGTTTATGGAGGGAGATTCCAAATGGTATGGTCAATCCTTGTACATAGAGCAGAATTTATGAGATTCTTTAAGAAGCAGTTTTTTTTTTTTTAGGTTTATTTTTTTTTCCGTATCATGCACACTTACCATCACTTATCTTACAGTGCCATCTGTTTCATCCCAGCACAGCTGCATCCTTACGTTTTAGAACTGTTCAGGGCCTGGGCGAGGACGTACAGATACGCCCTAATTCCCCAAGAGGTTAAAATGTGTTAAAAACACAATATATGAACACAGCCTGAAGACTTAAAGGGGTACTCCAGTGGAAAACTTCCAGTACTTATTAGGAGCTGTATGCTACAGAGGAAATTCTATTATTTTTTTATTTCTTTTTTGTCTGGTCCACAGTGCTCTCTGCTGACAACTCTGTCCATGTCAGGAACTGTCCAGAGCAGCATAGGTTTGCTATGGGAATTTTCTTCTGCTATGGACGGTTCCTGATATGGGCATCAGGTGTCAGCAGAGAGCACTGTGGACAAGACAAAAAAGAAATTAAAAAAGAAAATAATTTCCTCTGTAGCATACAGCTGTTCATATGTACTGGTAGGGGAAAGATTTTTTTAATAGAAGAAATTTACAAATCTGTTTAACTTTATGGCACCAGTTGATTACAAAAAAATTCACCAGAGTACCCCTTTAAAGTCTTAATACAAAACCTTAATTGTGCTTATAGGTTATGGAAATATTTCTCTTAAAAATGAACCTTGAATATGAAAATGCATCAAAAGTGCACATATTCTCCTTCTCCTCTCCCCTATGCCAATGCCTTCACTGGCTGCTCATTGCCCAACAAATCAAATTTGAATTATTTAATCACTACATTCAAGGCTATCCACAATCTGCACATGTGCTCAAAACATGTTTGATGCTGCAGTGATTGGTTTTACCTGTGTGTTGTGCTGTTGGAATCTTCAATAAAGCTGCAATTTTCTTGACATGCTGGATCATCGCATTTATTCTCTGTTGTTGCTGTGCACCAAGCCGGGTGCAGATCCGTGCATGTCCATTTGAAAGGTGAGCTGGACTTTGTAGTCACATTCATTGTCCCTGTGTTTGTATTACACATATTAACCCTTATCAGAAGTAAAGTGCCCTGGAACCAAGGGGACTATATAAATAAACAACAATAATAATAATAGTAATTATAATAATAATAACTTAACCAAACCAAACCACTTATGAGTCTAATCAGTTTACCTGTGTCAGCTCCAGAAGCCAAAATAAGTTTAATGATCAGATTTCACCCCCTCTCTCTGCAAAGCCAGAAGCTTTATAGGAAATGTAGGCGGTATTAGGAAATAATTTCAGTGATACAATTGAAATCAGTATGGCTGAAAACCCATGCCTACCACATCGGGTAAAACAGGTTTGCACAAGGCATACACAAGAACCTCTACATTATTCCCAGAGTGCTTCGTTAAAGGTTTGCTCTTCAATGGTAGGGAAGCAGTGGAGTGCACATTCTCCTTCTACCATTGTACCCTCGCCACAGTGTCTGTACTTCTGTAGTGTCTTTTTTAACTTCTGAATACTACTGCCATGTAATTACTTGAGGATACCACCATACAGTAACTAAATAATACTGCTATATTATCATTTAATGACACCACCATCCATGACTGAATAATACTGCCATATATTTATTTGATGATACCACCATACAGGGACTAAATAATACTCCTATGTGATTACTTCATGATACCACCATACAGGGACTGAATAATACTACCACTAAACAGCAACTAAATAAAACTGACATATAGTTGATGGTAATAACTCTGATAGTCTAGGGGAGTAAAGAGGTTATTAAAGATCAAACAGCGGTCCCAACGCTGACACAGGGGGTGGGCGTGGTGGCGGCGGATCATAGCATACCTTGCGCCACGACTATCCGACTGTGTGTGGCTGTGATCAAAAGCATTTTTAGGGGTGATGAAAGCCTGCAAAAATAAGATAAAATACAATGATACACACACCATCTGAACACAGTACAAAGGCGGTGTGTAGGTTATAGCACCCAGAGTTCATGACAGTTACGCTTTAAAGCGCACCCTTAAGATCCAACTATTTTTTTTTTATATATCACTCAATACCTCATCCTGACCATGTACATGTAATTTTTATGTGTCTAGCACCTTTATTTTTTTTATTACACTTTTAATTTAGCTCACTAGTCTGAATTCCTCTCAAAGGGAGGGGGTGTGGCCTCACTGTGCAGGTCTCCGCCCCCTCCCTCAGTATGCTGTCTGCTCACATCTACCCTAGCATTAGCAAAACTACAACTTCCAGCTTGTCCTCACTGACAGTAGCGGGACACAAGGGGAGGGTTTTTCCTCTAGCTGTGAGCCCTGCACTCACAGCTGTCAATCAAGGAAGTGTGTCCATGACATAGGTGATGATGCATGGACACAGCATGACTAGTATGTGTCCAAGAAGGCAGAGGGGGCAGTTATTGGACTGGCTTTTTTAGTATGAAATAATGAAAATTTCCTAATGAAAGCAATTGCAAAATCTATTGGTTTTGCATGCTTTACAACATATCCAAAGTTTATGTATCTGACAGTGCTCATTTAAGTACCCCAACATGTAATCTTCCCAAGGTTAAGTACAGAGCTATTGTTTAATATAGTAGTGTGAATGAACCTTTATAGTTAGCCTGGCATCCATGTAATCTTCTAGCAGTAATTTTATCCTCCATGTACTCTATGTGGATGTGAAGAGTGACCCCATAAAATATTTCTTATTAATTTTATCTGCAGAGCGTGGCAAGTTTTTCTTTTTTAAACAGTTCAAAAGAAAAACAAAACTCCTTGTTAAGTTTTAGAACTTGGTAATATAATCTGCAAAGTTGGTATCAGAGCCCTACATTATTACATTAACCTCTGTGTTGCTATTCAAACAAAACCAACCAATGGGTGTCCATAGTTCAGCAATGACTGATATGTCTAGTAGAATGTATGGGAGGATAACAGTAGAATGTATGGGAGGATAACAGTAGAATGTAATGGAGGATAACAGTAGAATGTAATGGAGGATAACAGTAGAATGTATGGGAGGATAACAGTAGAATGTAATGGAGGAGAACAGTAGAATGTAAGGGAGGATAACAGTAGAATGTAATGGAGGATAACAGTAGAATGTATGGGAGGATAACAGTAGAATGTATGGGAGGATAACAGTAGAATGTATGGGAGGATAACAGTAGAATGTATGGGAGGATAACAGTAGAATGTAATGGAGGATAACAGTAGAATGTAATGGAGGATAACAGTAGAATGTAATGGAGGATAACAGTAGAATGTAATGGAGGATAACAGTAGAATGTAATGGAGGATAACAGTAGAATGTAATGGAGGATAACAGTAGAATGTAATGGAGGATAACAGTAGAATGTATGGGAGGATAACAGTAGAATGTAATGGAGGATAACAGTAGAATGTATGGGAGGATAACAGTAGAATGTAATGGAGGATAACAGTAGAATGTATGGGAGGATAACAGTAGAATGTAATGGAGGATAACAGTAGAATGTAATGGAGGATAACAGTATAATGTAATGGAGGATAACAGTAGAATTGCAAGCAAAGATGTATGTAGTCCAGCTCACTCCCTCAGCCCGTCGCGCCAGGACCGGCGTGGGCAACACCGACTGGAACCAACAAACAGAAGCAAAATGTCCAGCGCGAGAATCAAGGAACAGGATGTTTTATTCCAATAAAAGCCAAAAAGACCAGGAGAACATGACAAGGTGACACGTTTCGGTCCTAAAACTGGACCTTAGTCATACACTAGCATACAGTGAGTACAAACCTTATATAGGTAGCCCCTCAAGCAACGACCAGTAATCCGGCTGCGGCTGAATTGGGTCCTCCTCCTCTTTCGTGATGCGGGGGGGGGGGGGGGGGACACAAGTAAAGCCCGGAAAAAGAAAAGGAAACGGTAAGAGAAAAGACAAGGAAAAAGACAAGGAAAAGAAGTAGGAGAAAAGAAGAAGGAAAAGGGAAAGGAGGAAAAGAAAAAAGAGAAGAAAAGGAGTAAGAGTCAGGGGCAGTCACCCTCACGTGACGGAACAGGGTTACAATCTTAGACAATATAAAAATATATCAATGTTTATTACATATAACTGGAGTATTTTAAAAGACAATCATAAAACACATAATCATCCTCTAAGACAACTCCCCTGGCAACCAGAGGGAGAAAAAAATGAAAGGAATGAACTATAATTATGGTTTCATAGGGGGAAATATATTCAATATAGATAAGGTGAACAGTAAATTGAATGATAATCACATTTTACCCATTAAATGGAAAAATATATAATAGTATAGTGTATATCAATCACTCTCTCAAAGAAGAGAAAATACTGCATCCTATGAAACCATAATATAGATACTCTTACAGAATCAGCACGTATCTTAATAAAACTAGAATACTGAAACCGGCAAAGGAGAGGGGGGGGGGGGGGGGATTTGAGCAGAATAGTCATAGACATCGTTATTGATAGAAAGTGAAGAGAATAGTTACATTGACAATATAGTGGAGAAAATATAAATCCCAATATAGAATACCCATATAATTAGGTTACAGGCAAGTCACATGTTGAGGAAAAAGATAGGGATAGAACTGTACAGGAATAATCCAATATGACTAGTAGTGGAGAATAGTGTCCATCCTTTTGTTGAGACCCCGAGGGACGCGGCTGTCCAATCTCAAAATCCAATAGACCTCTCGGTCCAGGAGTTTGAGCTTGACATTGCCGTCCCTAATCGGTGGGCTAACACGTTCTAATCCCTGTAGCATTAGAGATGATGCATTGCCAGCATGTACCTCAGCTATGTGCCTAGAGACCATAGACATATGCCTTGAATTAAAATGGGGTATATCCGAAATATGCTTTCGGATACGTACCTTAAGAGGAGTCGAAGTGCACCCCACATATTGGAGTTGACAATCTCTACAGGTGAGGACATAGACAAGTATGATGTGTTGCAGTTAATATATGCGTTAATCCTGTGGGTGTTGCCCGTAGAGGTCGACACCACCGAATCCGAATTCTGCATAAAACCGCAACACACGCACCTGCCATGTCCACACCTGTAGGATCCAGTATAACGCAGCCAAGTTGGCTGTGATTTGTGCTGTGTAGAAAATAAGCTGGGTGAAATTCTTTGACCGATGGTCGGGGCCCTTCTGGATATACATTTATATCCTATAGGGAACACTCCTTGGAAGGCGGGATCACATAGAACAATTGGCATATATTTGTGTATAATGTTACATATCTGTTTGTATTCCAGACTATATTTGGTACAGAAGACCACCGGAGAATCATTGGCCTTCTGGATCCCTCGTGCCTTATTAATAGAGGGGAAAATCAACACCGCCCTGTTTTTATTTGAGGCAATGTTGATACCCCTCTCTATCTCGAGAACGGTATCCACGGGCTTGGAGGCGAGAAGAGATTTCACACACCTCCCGTCTGAAGTCAGGGTCAGCCGAACAATTCCTGCGGGCCCTGACCATTTCTCCCGTGGGTAAATTACGAGTTACATGTGGTGGGTGACAGGAGGATGCGTGTAATATTGAATTCACTGCAGTTTTTTTACGATATGTAGTAGTTTTCACACAGCATTTCTCTCTGTCACCCACCAAATGCAAGTCAAGGAAACTCACCACAGATGCCTCATGCATAAGAGTAAACCTCAAATTAAGAGAATTTTCATTAATGTACGTGCAGAAGTCCGGTATGGCCGCCACATCAGAACTTCAGATGATAAGAATATCATCTATGTAGCGGCCATACCAGACTATGGACGACAAAAATGGATTGGATGGGCAGAAGATTGTCCCCCTCTCTCACCAGCACATATAAATGTTGGCGAGGGAGGGGGAGAACTTCGCCCCCATTGAAGCTCCCGTCACCTGCAAGAAAAAATTATGATCAAACATGAAAAAATTATGATGTAATAAATAATCCACTGCCTGTACAATGTACTCTCGTACTATGTTGGAATAGTCAGAGTATGTAGTAAGGAACCATGTCAAAGCCTGGAGAGCCAGAGAGTGGGGGATAACGGAATATAATGAAACATCGTCAGTTGTAATCCACTGATATGAATCTCTCCACTCAATTTGGTTCATCATGTGTAGAACATGGCCCTTGTCCTTAATGTATGCCTGCAGGGAAGCATCAACCCAAGCGCAGAGGCGCTCATTGAGGGAAGATATACCCGCAACGATAGGCCTCATGGGGGGAGGGAAAATTCATTTGTGGATCTTGGGTAAGGAGTGGAAAATGGGGACCACAGTAGAATGTATGGGAGGATAACAGTAGAATGTATGGGAGGATAACAGTAGAATGTATGGGAGGATAACAGTAGAATGTATGGGAGGATAAAGGTAAAATGTATAGGAGGATAACGGTAGAATGTAATGGAGGATAACGGTAGAATGTAATGGAGGATAACGGGAGAATGTAATGGAGGATAACGGTAGAATGTAATGGAGGATAACGGTAGAATGTAATGGAGGATAACGGTAGAATGTAATGGAGGATAACGGTAGAATGTATGGGAGGATAACGGTAGAATGTAATGGAGGATAACGGTAGAATGTAATGGAGGATAACGGTAGAATGTAATGGTGGATAACGGTAGAATGTATGGGAGGATAACGGTAGAATGTATGGAAGGATAACGGTAGAATGTATTGGAGGATAACGGTAGAATGTATGGAAGGATAACGGTAGAATGTATGGGAGGATAACGGAAGAATGTATGGGAGGATAACGGTAGAATGTATGGGAGGATAACGGTAGAATGTAATGGAGGATAAGGGTAGAATGTAATGGAGGATAACGGTAGAATGTAATGGAGGATAACGGTAGAATGTAACGGAGGATAACGGTAGAATGTAACGGATGATAACGGTAGAATGTGACGGAGGATAACAGTAGAATGTAATGGAGGATAACGGTAGAATGTATGGAAGGATAACGGTAGAATGTAATGGAGGATAACGGTAGAATGTGTGGGAGGATAACGGTAGAATGTGTGGGAGGATAACGGTAGAATGTATGGAAGGATAACGGTAGAATGTATTGGAGGATAACAGTAGAATGTATGGGAGGATAACAGTAGAATGTATGGGAGGATAACAGTAGAATGTAATGGAGGATAACAGTAGAATGTATGGGAGGATAACGGTAGAATGTAATGGAGGATAACGGTAGAATGTGTGGGAGGATAACGGTAGAATGTGTGGGAGGATAACGGTAAAATGTATGGGAGGATAACGGTAGAATGTATGGGAGGATAACAGTACAATGTATGGGAGGATAACAGTAGAATGTATGGGAGGATAACGGTAGAATGTATGGGAGGATAACGGTAGAATGTATGGGAGGATAACGGTAGAATGTATGGGAGGATATCTTTGAACAGTTGTCACATTTTCAGGTTCTACAAAGTGCAGACTAAAAAGTATGAAAGTGTAGAGGGCAAGAATATAGGTCAGTTGTATTTGGATCAGCTGAGGATGAGACCACAGATGTATTCAGGTCCGACCTCTACATCTCATATTGTTTTGTTTTTACAAAGAAAAAGCTATAAACATAACCTCAAATTCAATTTAAGCTTCTGAATCATATTTATAATATACTCAGAAAGAAGAAAATTGTTCTCCAGAAATGACACATACTTCAGTCTACTCCTAGCCTATAATTTTACCCATTGACTTGTGGCTTGGACTATTGGAAGCCACACACTCCAAACTATTAGAAGCAGCTGAATAAGAGCTCTGTGTTTGCTCTATATACTTTTCTTTTTGCCAACAGGGGGTGCTGTACCTTACTAAGCTATTGGCTAGTTTCAAATGGCTGTCATGTAGACATCGTTTAACATCTGTATTATGTCTGTAAGATTTTGGAACATAAATAGTAGTCTATAGTAGAAAGTGGTCAGGTCAACCAAAGCTGAAATATAATTCTATGTTGTGGAAAACCAATTGTGCAGTAAAAATAAATGCCTACATATAGGGGGGTGTTACTACTATTTAACCATCTGTCCCCCTAGGCTAATAATCCCACATAAATAGACATTTAACAATGGCAACAAAACTAAACAGACAAAACCTACAGAATGTGTTACAAATGATCACGCATAATACTGTATATACAGGCAGCACAATAATATGATAATCAAAAAAGGTGCAGGAATGGTGTAAACAGTAGTATAAAGCACCACACTGCCATCCCAGATGTAATAGTAGAGATATTGCATGACACTGCAGATTAAAAAGGAACCATAAAGTGCATGTGCAAAACTTTAATAAACAGCAAAAAAAAGTGTAAATGTACACCCACATTATCACAGCCTGCCTGGAACGCCAGCCATGGATTACCATGTGAACGTCTTTCATCCATTGCCGTTTTTTGTCCTTTTTTATGAATCATGTTTATTTTTTCTTCCTATTTTTGGTTAATAAAGCATATATTTTTATATATTATATGTGGCACATTGTAAAATTTTCTGTAGGTTTAGGTTGTGTTGAGGAGCAGTAAATACCCACCATCTATATCAACTGGTATATTTCAAGGCTAGTGAATCCAAATTATTCTTTTTTCCCCAGAAATAATAAAATTGTTCACCAGGAATGACACATACTTCAGTCTACTCTTAGCCTATAATTTTACCTATTGACTTGTGGCTTGAAGTGTTGCAGAGCACATACCATGAAATATCAGAAGCAGCTGTTTGCTTTATAAACTTTTTAGCCTACAGTGCGTTCAAATCTTAACCCTTTTCAGCCTTTTGAGTTTTTGCCTTATAGACAGAGAGTCATTATTCAAATCTACCATGTGTCACTTTATGTGGGAATAACTTTTTCATGCTTCTACTTACTTTAGGGATTCTGAGATTATTTTCTTGTGACATAACGATAGTGACAATACCATATTTTTGGTTGTAAACTGCTGTTTAGGCACATGACAGGGCTCCGAAAAGAAGGTGGCCCAGTTAGCTTTTGGAGAACAGATTTTGCTGGAGGGATATATAGGTGCCATATAACATCTGAAAGCATTTTGTGGTACCAGTACAGTGGCCTTATTTTGGAGATGACACCTATTAAAGGGGTACCCGAGAAGATGAAAAAATATTTTCAAATCAACTAAAGAAAGTTATACAGATTTGTAAATTACTTCTACTTAAAAATCTTAATCGTTCCAGTACTTATCAGCTTCTGTATGTTCCACAGGAAGTTGTGTAGTACTTTTCAGTCTGACCATGCTCTCTGCTGTCAACTGTCTGTAGCAGGAGAGATTTGCTATGGGGATTTGCTCATGCTCTGGAAAGTTCCTGACATGGAAAGAGGTGTCAGCAGAGAGCACTATGGACAGACTAAAAATAACTATACTACTTCCTCTGTAGCATACAGCAGCTGATAAGCACTAGAAAGATTAAGATTTTTAAATAGAAGTAATTTACAAATATGTTTAACTTTCTTGCACCAACTTTTCTTGTTGATTCAGCAACATTTTTATTCATCCGGAAAATCCCTTTAAGGGGTTAAAGGGGTACTCCACTGGAAATTTTTTTTTTTTTTAAATGAACTGTTGCCAGAAAGTTAAACAGATTTGTAAACTACTGCTATAAATAAATCTTAATCCTTCCAGTACTTATCAGTTGCTGTATGATCCACATGAAGTTGTTTTCTTTTTGAATCTCCTTTCTGTCTGACCACACTGTTCTCTGCTGACACCTCTGTCCAGGAACTGTCAGGAA
The DNA here is from genome assembly GCF_029499605.1 of Hyla sarda. Taxonomy (NCBI): domain Eukaryota; kingdom Metazoa; phylum Chordata; class Amphibia; order Anura; family Hylidae; genus Hyla; species Hyla sarda. The sequence continues at coordinate 251,752,687 of NC_079191.1, read as the reverse complement.
CTGTCCAGAGCAGGATAGGTTTTCTATGGGGATTTGCTCCTACTCTGGACAGTTCCTGACGTGGACAGAGGTGTCAGCAGAGAGCACTGTGGTCAGACAGAAAGGAAATTCGAAAAGAAAATAACTTCCTGGGGATAGTACAACAGCTGATATGTACTGGAAGGTTTAAGATTTTTTAATACAAGTACTTTACAAATCTGAAGAAGGAAATTGAACGGCCAGCACATTTTAAAACTCCAGGTTTATTGCAGCTTTAAAACCAACAGGAACAATGTGAACAGACAGTCAACATGCACGGTTGACGCTTTTTGAGCTCTTTAACGAAACCTGTAGCATGCACATAATTGTAACATGTTTATGGTCAGAGGACGGGAGGGGGAGTGGATAGTGATGGCCAACACCTGTTGGGGGTCCTTCACTGAGCACTCACACACCTCTTACATAGAGATTCAAATATCCACTGAAGAAAAGACGCATCATCTGAACTAACACTTAAATATGAAACAAACTTAAAAATCATGATTGCTGGAAAAATATTGGGAAAAACACAAAAGAGACAAAGAAAAACAGCATTATTGTAACAGTGAAAAAAAATCAGCATGATTATTCAATCCTTCTGGCAGAAAGCAATCAAATCGGTAAATCCACAACATCTTCTGATCCCTTAGTGCCTTCAGCTAATTCCCTTCTCTGACTTTTTTGTGGACCTTCTCGATGGCAAAAAAAAGCATGCAAGAAACGTTACCATCGTGAGCATCACGCAAATGGCGAGACACGTTGGATGCATTCACATTGAGTGAATTGTTTGCACTTCTGATGTGTGCTTGGATGCGTTTTTTGAGTTTTTTTTTTTAGTAGACCCAATGTTCGAGAGAGAATGCAAGTTGAGCAGACTATCTTGTATATTACAAACATATTACAAACAAGAATCACAATTAAGAAAGTCTCTGATCCTATAAACCCTATTGGATCATGACACAGAAAAAGACAAAGTTTTGGTAGCATATTGACATACTACACATCTTTCCTGACCACATCTATGGAAGCCCTGTGTTCTTATCCAATTGCCTGAACTTTCAGAGGTGGATGTAGGTAATAAACTGGGGGAGAGAATACTGGCTAATGTTGGAGCTTTCCGAGAGGAGAAATTACATCCTTCCTTCAATTCTGGATTGTGGTACCTTGGCAGTTAATATAACATCAAGAAATGGAACCTGGTTCTTGTGCCACAGATAAGTGAAGCGGAGGTTGTGGGCATTGTTGTTCATATAACGGACGAAGTCTAATGCTTCAGAATCAGTACCCATCCAAATGACAACAATGTCGTTGTCACGATGCCGGCTGGCAGGAGGTGGATCCTCTGTGCCAGAGAGGGATTGGCGTGGACCGTGCTAGTGGACCGGTTCTAAGTCACTACTGGTTTTCACCAGAGCCCGCCGCAAAGCGGGATGGTCTTGCTGCGGCGGTAGTGACCAAGTCGTATCCACTAGCAACGGCTCAACCTCTCTGGCTGCTGAAGATAGGCGCGGTACAAGGGAGTAGACAGAAGCAAGGTCGGACGTAGCAGAAGGTCGGGGCAGGCAGCAAGGATCGTAGTCAGGGGCAACGGCAGGAGGTCTGGAACACAGGCTAGGAACACACAAGGAAACGCTTTCACTGGCACAATGGCAACAAGATCTGGCGAGGGAGTGAAGGGGAAGTGAGGTATAAATAGGGAGTGCACAGGTGAACACACTAATTGGAACCACTGCGCCAATCAGCGGCGCAGTGGCCCTTTAAATCGCAGAGACCCGGCGCGCGCGCGCCCTAGGGAGCGGGGCCGCGCGCGCCGGGACAGGACAGACGGAGAGCGAGTCACGTACGGGAGCCGGGACGCGCATCGCGAGCGGGCGCCACCCGCATCGCGAATCGCATCCCGGCTGGAGACGGTATCGCAGCGCACCGGGTCAGTGGAGCTGCCCGGAGCGCTGCGGTAGCGAGAGTGAAGCGAGCGCTCCGGGGAGGAGCGGGGACCCGGAGCGCTCGGCGTAACAGTACCCCCCCCCTTGGGTCTCCCCCTCTTCTTAGAGCCTGAGAACCTGAGGAGCAGACTTTTGTCTAGGATATTGTCCTCAGGTTCCCAGGATCTCTCTTCAGGACCACAACCCTCCCAATCGACCAGGAAAAAGGTTTTCCCTCTGACCTTCTTGGAGGCCAGTATTTCTTTAACGGAGAAGATGTCCGTGGAGCCGGAAACAGGAGTGGGAGAAACAAACTTAGGAGAGAAACGGTTGATGATAAGTGGTTTAAGAAGAGAAACGTGAAAGGCATTAGGAATTCGAAGAGAAGGAGGAAGAAGAAGTTTGTAAGAGACAGGATTAATCTGGCACAAGATTTTGAAAGGACCAAGATAGCGTGGTCCCAATTTGTAGCTAGGGACACGGAAGCGGACATATTTAGCGGAGAGCCATACCTTGTCTCCAGGAGAAAAAATGGGGGGAGCTCTTCTTTTTCTATCAGCAAACTTCTTCATGCGTGATGAGGCCTGTAAAAGAGAATTTTGGGTCTCTTTCCATATGGTGGAAAGATCACGAGAGATTTCATCCACAGCGGGCAAACCAGAGGGCAAGGGAGTAGGGAGGGGGGGAAGAGGGTGACGGCCGTACACCACAAAAAATGGGGATTTGGAGGAGGATTCAGAGATTCTGAAGTTATACGAAAATTCGGCCCATGGTAGAAGATCTGCCCAGTCATCCTGGCGGGAGGAAACAAAATGGCGTAAATAATCACCCAGGACCTGGTTAATTCTTTCTACTTGCCCATTGGATTGAGGATGATATGCAGAGGAAAAGTTTAATTTAATCTTGAGTTGTTTACAGAGAGCCCTCCAGAATTTTGATACGAACTGGACGCCTCTATCCGAGACGATCTGCGTGGGCAACCCGTGAAGACGAAAAATGTGTACAAAAAATTGTTTTGCCAACTGAGGCGCTGAAGGAAGACCAGGAAGAGGGATGAAATGTGCTATCTTGGAGAATCGATCAACGACCACCCAAACAACAGTGTTGCCACGGGATGGGGGTAAGTCCGTAATAAAGTCCATACCAATCAGAGACCAAGGCTGTTCGGGGACAGGCAGAGGATGAAGAAGACCAGCGGGCTTCTGGCGAGGAGTCTTATCCCGGGCACAAACAGTGCAGGCTCGTACAAAATCCACAACATCCGTCTCCAGAGTCGGCCACCAATAGAAACGAGAGATGAGTTGCACGGATTTCTTGATACCCGCATGACCTGCGAGATGGGAGGAGTGACCCCATTTGAGGATTCCGAGGCGTTGGCGTGGAGAAACGAAGGTCTTCCCTGGAGGAGTTTGCCTGATGGAGGCTGGAGAAGTGGAGATCAGGCAGTCAGGGGGGATGATGTGTTGCGGAGAGAGCTCTACTTCCGAGGCATCCGAGGAACGAGAGAGAGCATCGGCCCTAATGTTCTTATCGGCAGGCCGAAAGTGAATTTCAAAATTAAATCGGGCAAAGAACAGAGACCACCTGGCCTGGCAAGGATTCAGCCGTTGGGCAGACTGGAGATAGGAGAGGTTCTTGTGATCGGTGTAAATAATAACTGGAAATCTTGATCCCTCCAACAGATGCCTCCATTCCTCAAGTGCTAATTTAATGGCTAGAAGCTCTCGGTCCCCGATGGAGTAGTTCCTCTCAGCTGGAGAGAAGGTCCTAGAAAAAAAACCACAAGTAACAGCATGCCCGGAAGAATTTTTCTGTAGAAGGACCGCTCCAGCTCCTACAGAGGAGGCATCAACCTCCAATAGGAAGGGTTTAGATGGGTCAGGTCTGGAGAGCACGGGAGCCGAAGAAAAGGCAGACTTGAGCTGTTTAAAGGCGTCTTCCGCTTGAGGAGGCCATGACTTAGGATTGGCATTCTTTTTGGTTAAAGCCACGATAGGAGCCACAATGGTGGAAAAATGTGGAATGAATTGTCTGTAATAATTGGCGAACCCCAAAAAACGTTGGATAGCACGAAGTCCGGAGGGGCGTGGCCAATCTAAGACGGCAGAGAGTTTGTCTGGATCCATTTGTAGTCCCTGGCCAGAGACCAAGTATCCTAGGAAAGGAAGAGATTGACATTCAAACAGACATTTCTCCATTTTGGCATACAGTTGATTGTCACGAAGTCTCTGAAGAACCATGCGGACATGCTGGCGGTGTTCTTCTAGGTTGGCAGAAAAAATCAGGATATCGTCCAGATATACAACAACACAGGAATATAAGAGATCACGAAAGATTTCATTAACAAAGTCTTGGAAGACGGCAGGGGCGTTGCACAGGCCAAAGGGCATGACCAGATACTCAAAGTGTCCATCTCTGGTGTTAAATGCCGTTTTCCATTCATCCCCCTCTCTGATGCGAATGAGATTATAGGCACCTCTTAAGTCCAGTTTGGTAAAGATGTGGGCACCTTGGAGGCGATCAAAGAGTTCAGAGATGAGAGGTAGGGGGTAGCGGTTTTTTACAGTGATTTTATTAAGACCGCGGTAGTCAATGCAAGGACGTAGAGAGCCATCTTTTTTGGACACAAAGAAAAATCCGGCTCCGGCAGGAGAGGAAGATTTGCGGATAAAGCCCTTCTTTAAATTTTCCTGGATATACTCAGACATAGCAAGAGTCTCTGGGACAGAGAGAGGATAAATTCTGCCCCGGGGTGGAGTAGTACCTGGGAGGAGGTCAATGGGACAGTCATAAGGCCTGTGAGGAGGTAAAGTCTCAGCTTGTTTTTTGCAAAAAACATCCGCAAAGTCCATATAGGCCTTAGGGAGACCGGTTACAGGAGGCACCACAGGGTCACGGCAGGGAGTACTGGGAACCGGTTTAAGACAGTCCTTGGAACAAGAGGGACCCCAACTCTTGATCTCCCCAGTGGACCAATCCAGGGTAGGGGAGTGGTGTTGAAGCCAGGGTAGTCCAAGGAGAATTTCAGAAGTGCAATTGGGGAGGACCAAAAACTCAATTTTTTCATGGTGAGATCCGATGCACATTAGGAGGGGCTCCGTGCGGAAACGTATGGTACAGTCCAATCTTTCATTGTTAACACAATTGATGTAGAGAGGTCTGGCGAGACTGGTCAGCGGGATGTTGAACCTGTTGGTGAGAGAGGCCAAAATAAAATTTCCTGCAGATCCGGAATCCAAGAAGGCCATAGTAGAGAAGGAGAAGGTAGAGGCAGATATCCGCACAGGCACAGTAAGACGTGGAGAAGCAGAGTAGACATCAAGGACTGTCTCACCTTTGTGCGGAGTCAGCGTACGTCTTTCCAGGCGGGGAGGACGGATAGGACAATCCTTCAGGAAGTGTTCGGTACCGGCACAGTACAGGCAGAGATTCTCCATGCGGCGTCGTGTCCTCTCTTGAGGTGTCAGGCGAGACCGGTCAAACTGCATAGCCTCCACGGCGGGAGGCACAGGAACGGATTGCAGGGGACCAGAGGAGAGAGGAGCCGGGGAGAAAAAACGCCTTGTGCGAACAAAGTCCATATCCTGGCGGAGCTCCTGACGCCTTTCGGAAAAACGCATGTCAATGCGAGTGGCTAGATGAATGAGTTCATGTAGGTTAGCAGGGATTTCTCGTGCGGCCAGAACATCTTTAATGTTGCTGGATAGGCCTTTTTTAAAGGTCGCGCAGAGGGCCTCATTATTCCAGGATAGTTCTGAAGCAAGAGTACGGAATTGTACGGCGTACTCGCCAACGGAAGAATTACCCTGGACCAGGTTCAACAGGGCAGTCTCAGCAGAAGAGGCTCGGGCAGGTTCCTCAAAGACACTTCGAATTTCCGAGAAGAAGGAGTGTACAGAGGCAGTGACGGGGTCATTGCGGTCCCAGAGCGGTGTAGCCCATGACAGAGCTTTTCCAGACAGAAGGCTGACTACGAAAGCCACCTTAGACCTTTCAGTGGGAAACTGGTCCGACATCATCTCCAAATGCAGGGAACATTGAGAAAGGAAGCCACGGCAAAATTTAGAGTCCCCATCAAATTTATCCGGCAAGGATAGTCGTAGGCCTGAAGCGGCCACTCGTTGCGGAGGAGGTGCAGGAGCTGGCGGAGGAGATGATTGCTGAAGCTGTGGTAGTAGCTGCTGTAGCATCACGGTCAGTTGAGACAGCTGGTGGCCTTGTTGCGCTATCTGTTGTGACTGCTGGGCGACCACCGTGGTGAGGTCGGCGACAACTGGCAGAGGAACTTCAGCGGGATCCATGGCCGGATCTACTGTCACGATGCCGGCTGGCAGGAGGTGGATCCTCTGTGCCAGAGAGGGATTGGCGTGGACTGTGCTAGTGGACCGGTTCTAAGTCACTACTGGTTTTCACCAGAGCCCGCCGCAAAGCGGGATGGTCTTGCTGCGGCGGTAGTGACCAGGTCGTATCCACTAGCAACGGCTCAACCTCTCTGGCTGCTGAAGATAGGCGCGGTACAAGGGAGTAGACAGAAGCAAGGTCGGACGTAGCAGAAGGTCGGGGCAGGCAGCAAGGATCGTAGTCAGGGGCAACGGCAGGAGGTCTGGAACACAGGCTAGGAACACACAAGGAAACGCTTTCACTGGCACAATGGCAACAAGATCCGGCGAGGGAGTGAAGGGGAAGTGAGGTATAAATATGGAGTGCACAGGTGAACACACTAATTGGAACCACTGCGCCAATCAGCGGCGCAGTGGCCCTTTAAATCGCAGAGACCCGGCGCGCGCGCGCCCTAGGGAGCGGGGCCGCGCGCGCCGGGACAGGACAGACGGAGAGCGAGTCAGGTACGGGAGCCGGGACGCGCATCGCGAGCGGGCGCCACCCGCATCGCGAATCGCATCCCGGCTGGAGACGGTATCGCAGCGCACCGGGTCAGTGGAGCTGCCCGGAGCGCTGCGGTAGCGAGAGTGAAGCGAGCGCTCCGGGGAGGAGCGGGGACCCAGAGCGCTCGGCGTAACAGTCGTCCTCATGTCTACCGAACCACTTTATTTGGTCCAAGAAGTGGTGGGTTTCATTGAAAATATACTGTTTTTCATACCAAAAGACAAACAAATTTACTACAGTTGGGGAAGACTTAGCTCCCATACTAGCTCCATTCTTTAGTAAGCAAAACACATTTTCACACATAAAAAAAATTATGTGATAAAACCTACCACAGGACATCTAGAATGAATCCTTGTAACACTGTATCATACAATGAAAATTGTTGCATAATGTCTGAGACGGCCTGTACCAACATTTTCTGAGGCAGGGATTTATATAACGACTCGATATTGCAGACCAGCCAGGACATAGAGTTATCCCAAGTCATGTTTTCCAGTAAAGACAATAGATGTTTGGTATCTTTTATATGACTAGGGCATGGCTCAACCAGAGGGCACAACACAGAATCAAGCCGAGAGCAGAGACGTTCATTGAGAGATCCGATTCTCGCACCAGTTGATTTAAAAGAAATGTTTTCCAGTGGAGTACCCCTTTAAGGAATTGAGTGGCTCAGTGAGCATTTTGTAATCAAAGCAAAAGCATAAAAAGATACTTCTGCCTTTTTAACCCTGTCCAAACAACCATTTACAACCACATGTTACATAACACGTTGTCCTATATTTCTTACAATAATGTATATTTTTTTTTTAACTTTTTTTGGGGAAAAAAATGAAATTTTTCCATATATATATATATATATATATATATATATATATATATATATATTGTGCCCAGCTTGGGCCATTTTGAAAAGTCATCTATCTAATTATTGTGCTGAGTTTCCTGATTTTATAAACCAACTACATGTGGCACAAATCTTTTGTCTGGACATGTGTCAAGGCTCAGAAGGGAAAGAGCACTAGGTGCATGTAAAATCTATGTAAAATGTGGTGATTTAAACAGTGTTGACACTTGCAGATGTTCTGTGGTGAAATAATATAAGAAATTTAGAAACGTTACACCTCAGGACATTTATAAAAGGGGTGTTTGACCTCACTGTTGGTACATAGTGGACATCAGAGAGACACAATCTCAGTACTGGACTACAGTAGCGCTACTGAATAGGTAAGGTGGTGCGTAGGAGAGATGGGTAAATTGGGTCTCCATGTCAGGAGTGCTTTAACTTGAAACAAAAATCATACAAAAATGCAAAAATAGAAAAAGTTGAAGTAACACACTCACCCGATGATGATACCTCATGAAGACACTTTATTACACATTCCAAAGGAAGCCAAATAGCGGGGAAGGGAAGGAAGAACAAGAGCTCAGCGGAGCCTGTGGTGTGATGGTCCTGTTTAGTGGGTTATCTGCTTGGTCACGCCCACAGGTGCTGCACAGGGCTCCAATTAAATAACCCTTGCTGCCGTGGCATTGATCAGCTGATACACTTGTAGTCTTGCAACTAGAGATGTCGCAAACGTAACATTTTCCGTTTGCGAACGGTGAACGCGAATTTCCGCAAATGTTCGGGAACGTGCGAACCGGGCGAACCGCCATAGACTTCAATAAGCAGGCGAATTTTAAAACCAACAGGAACTCTTTCTGGCCACAAAAGTGATGGAAAAGTTATTTCAAGGGGACTATCACCTGGACTGTGGCATGCCGGAGGGGGAGCCATGGCAAAACTCCCATGGGAAATTACATAGTTGATGCAGAGTCTGGTTTTAATCCATTAAGGGCATCAATCACCTAACATTCCTACATTGTTTGGAGTAACGTGCTCTAAAACATCAGGTATGATGTTGTATCGATCAGGTAGTGTAAGGGTTACACCCGCTTCGCAGTGACAGACCAAACTCCCCATTTAACGCACCGCAAACAACCGCAAACATTCCATTTGCACAACCGCTAACTCCCCATTTGCACAAGGTTCCTTGTCCTCACTGATATCATTGAAGGTCTCTTCCTCCACCCAGCCACGTACAACACCAAGGGTTGCACAAGGTTCCTTGTCCTCACTGATGTCATTGATGGTCTCTTCCTCCACCCAGCCACGTACAACACCAAGGGTTGCACAAGGTTCCTTGTCCTCACTGATGTCATTGATGGTCTGTTCCTCCACCCAGCCACGTACAACACCAAGGGTTCCCAAAAGGTGACATCAAGCCCCCTGGGATGCCTACTGTGTTATGTCTTCCACCTCCTCAAAGCCACGTTCCTCCTCTTACTCCTCTTCTTCAGACTCCTCTCTCTGCGTTGCCTCTCTTTCTGCATTATTATAAGGTGTGTTAAGTAGTACTATTCCTATCAGTTTAATCCCTGTTATGTCCCCTATCAGGGGACGTGTATATGGCATAGATTTTAGGAACCGGGAGATGGAAAAAGATGCTTTTTTGGTCCTCCTACTTCAAATTTGGGGCACTGCGCGTGCAATCTAGTGTGCCACCAGATAGGAGTGGTGTGTTAAGTAGTACTATTCCTATCAGTCCCTGTTATGTGCCTTTTTTTTGTTTGGTTTTTGAAGCCACAGTGCAGCACCAGAGGCCAGCAAAATTAGGCATGTACACAAGCCTGAAAAATTAGGTATTGTTGCAGCCGCTGTAGCAGCAGCCAGAAAAATATATGTTTGTTTCCTAGGCAGAAAGTGCCCTAAAACATTGCGGCTTGAACCCTAGTTGGTAGCGGATAAGTCACGCAAGTCATCCGGCATTCAGAAGTAAAATACAGCAGCGTGTGGACCATTTTTAGCCCAAGGCAGCTCATCTCATCAGGCTGCTTTTAGCTAAATGTATCACTCACTGTCAGTCCCTTCGGGATCCATCCCTCATTCATCTTAATAAAGGTGAGGTAATCTACACTTTTTTGACCTAGGCAACTTCTCTTCTCAGTGACAATACCTCCTGCTGCACTGAAGGTCCTTTCTGACAGGACACTTGAAACGGGGCAGGCCAGAAGTTCCATCGCAAATTGGGATAGCTCGGGCCACAGGTCAAGCCTGCACACCCTGTAGTCAAGGGGTTCATCGCTCCTCAGAATGTCGATATCTGCAGTTGAGGCAAGGTAGTTGCTACCTCTCGGTCGAGTCGTTCTCTGAGGGTGGACCCCGAAGGGCAGTGGCGATGCGTAGGACTTAGAAACCTATTCTCCTCCAGAAAGTTCCTGGCATGGAAAGAGGTGTCAGCAGAGAGCACTGTGGTCAAACAGAAAAGAACTATACAACTTCCTGTGGAGCATACAGAGGCTGATAAGTACTGGAAGGATTAAGATTTTTTAAATGTAATTTACAAATCCGTCTTTCTGGCACAAGAAGATTTAAAAAAAAAAAATTCCACTGGAGTACCCCTTTAATAACACAGTAGGTTTACCTATCATCTCATATAGGTGTGACTGTGACAATGATAAAATGCGAAACTCACCTACAATACATTTTTTACCAACTCAGCTCAGCAACATCTGCCTGTAACAATGTCTGCCGTGTATGTGACTATGTCTTCTTTAACTAGATGTATATTTGTATTAATCTATTGTACTAGGTACAGTACATCCATGCCATTATTAATTCATAGTTCCCAGGAAAGTGCTGTAAGGTAGGGTTTTTGTCGTCATAAATCAATTTTATGCTATGCCATGTACTGTTCTGCCCAAGGCTTCTCCTTCTAATAGCATGAAATTAGGATATCATTTTCCACTATGTTAATTTATCAAACATCCTTTATGATGCCGATCAGACATGAGGCAAGGTGATTTCATGGTGGGAATTTTAAGACATAGAAATCATCCAACACTACATTAAGCAATGTTATGTAACTGCACTGTGCATGTAATACTGCTGTTTAGCTACAATAATCAGAATAATGAATATGATTAACTGGGTTCTGTGTTATATGCTGCCATCTAGTGTTGAGAATATAGTAAACATAAGAAAATCTTTTCTGTATGAAATTACTGTTCAGCAACAGCAAGTATATGTCAAACTATATGTACTGTATATATGTATATAAGTCAAACTATATGTACTGAAATACCGGATCTTAACCCCTTAAGGACCAAGGTCATTTTTGCCTTAACCCCTTAAGGACCACACCATTTTACACCTTAAGGACCAGAGCATGTTTTGCAAATCTGACCACTTTCACTTTAAACATTAATAACTCTGTATTGCTTTTAGTTATCATTCTGATTCCGAGATTGTTTTTTCGTGACATATTCTACTTTAACTTAGTGGTAAAATGTTATGGTAACTTGCATCCTTTCTTGGTGAAAAATCCCCAAATTTGATGAAAAAATGCATTTGCATTTTTCTAACTTTGAAGCTCTCTGCTTGTAAGGAAAATGGATATTCAAAATATATTTTTTTGGGGTTCACATATACAATAGGTCTACTTTATGTTTGCATCATAAAATGTATGAGTTTTTACTTTTGGAAGACACCAGAGGGCTTCAAAGTTCAGCAGCAATTTTGAAATTTTTCACAAAATTTTCAAACTCACTATTTTTCAGGGACCAGTTCAGTTTTGAAGTGGATTTGAAGGGTCTTCATATTAGAAATACCCCATAAAAGACCCCATTATAAAAACTACACCCCCTAAAGTATTCAAAATGACATTCAGTAAGTGTATTAACCCTTTAGGTGTTTCACAGGAATAGCAGCAAAGTGAAGGAGAAAATTCAAAATCTTCCTTTTTTACACTCGCATGTTCTTGTAGACCCAATTTTTTTATTTTTGCAAGGGGTAAAAAGGAGAAAATTTTTACTTGTATTTAAAACCCAATTTCTCTCGAGTAAGCACATACCTCATATGTCTATGTTAATTGTTCAGCGGGCGTAGTAGAGGGCTCAGAAGGGAAGGAGCGACAAATGGTTTTTGGGGGGCATGTCACTTTTAGGAAGCCCCTATGGTGCCAGGACAGCAAAAAAAAAAAACACATGGCATACCATTTTGGAAACTAGACCCCTCAGGGAACGTAACAAGGGGTAAAGTGAACCTTAATACCCCACAGGTGATTCACGACTTTTGCATATGTAAAAGAAAAATATATATTTTTTACCTAAAATGCTTGGTTTCCCAAAAATTTTACATTTTTAAAAAGGGTAATAGCAGAAAATACCCCCCAAAATTTGAAGCCCAATTTCTCCCGATACAGAAAACACCCCATATGGGTGTGAAAATTGCTCTGCTGGCGCACTACAGGTCTCAGAAGAGAAGTCACATTTGGCTTTTTGAAAGCAAATTTTGCTCTGGGGGCATGCCGCATTTAAGAAGCCCCTATGGTGCCAGAACAGCAAAAAAAAAAAAAAAAACACATGGCATACCATTTTGGATACTAGACCCCTCGGGGAACGTAACAAGGGGTAATGTGAACCTTAATACCCTACAGGTGTTTCACGACTTTTGCATATGTAAAAAAATATATATTTTTTTTTACCTAAAATGCTTGGTTTCCCAAAATTTTTACAATTTTAAAAAGGTAAATAGCAGAAAATACCCCCCAAAATTTGAAGCCCAATTTCTCCCGATTCAGAAAACACCCCATATGGGGGTGAAAAGTGCTCTGCTGGCGCACTACAGGTCTCAGAAGAGAAGGAGTCACATTTGGCTTTTTGAAAGCAAATTTTGCTCTGGGGGCATGCCGCATTTAGGAAGCCCCTATGGTGCCAGAACAGCAAAAAAAAAAAAAAAAACACATGGCATACTATTTTGGAAACTAGACCCCTCGGGGAACGTAACAAGGGGTAATTTGAACCTTAATACCCTACAGGTGTTTCACGACTTTTGCATATGTAAAAAAAAAAAATATTTTTTTTACCTAAAATGCTTGTTTTCCCAAAAATTTAACATTTTTAAAAAGGGTAATAGCAGAAAATACCCCCCAAAATTTGTAACACATTTTCTCCTGAGTGCGGCGATACCCCATATGTGACCCTAAACTGTTGCCTTGAAATACGACAGGGCTCCAAAGTGAGAGCGCCATGCGCATTTGAGGCCTAAATTAGGGACTTGCATAGGGGTGGACATAGGGGTATTCTACGCCAGTGATTCCGAAACAGGGTGCCTCCAGCTGTTGTAAAACTCCCAGCATGCCTAGACAGTCAGTGGCTATCTGGCAATACTGGGAGTAGTTGTTTTGCAACAGCTGGAGGCTCCGTTTTGGAAACAGTGGCGTACCAGACGTTTTTCATTTTTATTGGGGAGGGGGGTTGTATAGGGGTATGTGTATATGTAGTGCATTTTACTTTTTATTTTATTTTGTGGTAGTGTAGTGTTTTTAGGGTACAGTCACATGGGCGGGGGTTCACAGTAGTTTCTCGCTGGCAGTTTGAGCTGCGGCAGAAAATTTGCCGCAGCTAAAACCTGCAGCCGGATACTTACTGTAATCCTACACCCATGTGAGTGTACCCTGTACGTTCACATTGGGGGGGGGGGGGGGGCGGGAACATCCAGCTGTTGCAAAACTACAACTCCCAGCATATACGGTCTATCAGTGCATGCTGGGAGTTGTAGTTTTGCAACCGCTGGAGGCTCCGTTTTGGAAACAGTGGCGTACCAGACGTTTTTCATTTTTATTGGGGAGGGGGGCTGTGTAGGGGTATGTGTATATGTAGTGTTTTTTACTTTTTATTTTATTTTGTGTTAGTGTAGTGTAGTGTTTTTAGGGTACAGTTACACGGGCGGGGGTTCACAGTAGTTTCTCGCTGGCAGTTTGAGCTGCGGCAGAAAATTTGCCGCAGCTCAAACTTGCAGCCGGATACTTACTGTAATCCTCCGCCCATGTGAGTGTACCCTGTGCATTCACATTGGGGGGGGGACATCCAGCTGTTGCAAAACTACAACTCCCAGCATTTACGGTCTATCAGTGCATGCTGGGAGTTGTAGTTTTGCAACAGCTGGAGGCACACTGGTTGTGAAACACCGAGTTTGGTAACAAACTCAGTGTTTTGCAACCAGTGTGCCTTCAGCTGTTGCAAAAGCTACAACCCCCAGCATGTACGGATAGCGGAAGGGCATGCTGGTTCTTGTAGTATGCAACAGCTGGAGGCATACTACTTTGGCTGGGGATGCTGGGGATTGTAGTTATGCAACAGCTGGAGACATGTCACGATCCCGGCTGGTAGGAGGTGGATCCTCTGTGCCAGAGAGGGATAGGCGTGGACCGTGCTAGTGGACCGGTTCTAAGTCACTACTGGTTTTCACCAGAGCCCGCCGCAAAGCGGGATGGTCTTGCTGCGGCGGTAGTGACCAGGTCGTATCCACTAGCAACGGCTCAACCTCTCTGACTGCTGAAGATAGGCGCGGTACAAGGGAGTAGACAGAAGCAAGGTCGGACGTAGCAGAAGGTCGGGGCAGGCAGCAAGGATCGTAGTCAGGGGCAACGGCAGGAGGTCTGAAACACGGGCTAGGAACAAACAAGGGAACGCTTTCACTAGGCACAAGGGCAACAAGATCCGGCAAGGGAGTGCAGGGGAAGTGAGGTATAAGTAGGGAGTGCACAGGTGGAAACTAATCAAGGTAATTGGGAAGATTGGACCAGGCACCATCATTGGTGCACTGGCCCTTTAAATCGCAGAGACCCGGCGCGCGCGCGCCCTAGGGAGCGGGGCCGCGCGCGCCGGGACAGGACCGACGGAGAGCGAGTCAGGTACGGGAGCCGGGGTGCGCATCGCGAGCGGGCGCCACCCGCATCGCGAATCGCATCCCGGCTGGAGGCGGTATCGCAGCGCACCCGGTCAGTGGATCTGACCGGGGCGCTGCAGTAACGAGGATGAGGCGAGCGCTCCGGGGAGGAACAGGGACCCGGAGCGCTCGGCGTAACAAGACACACTGGTTTGCTACTTAACTCAGTGTGTCTTCAGCTGTTGCAAAACTTCAACTCTATGCAGTCACCGACAGCCAACGGGCATGCTGGGAGTTGAAGTTATGCAACCAGCAGATGCACCACTACAACTCCCAGCATGCACTTTAGCTGATTGTGCAAGCTGGGAATTATAGTTATACAACAGCTGAAGGTACACTTTTCCATAGAAAAAATGTGCCTCCAGCTGTTGCAATAAGGGAATGCTGGGAGTTGTGGTGGTCTGCCTCCTGCTGTTGCATAACTACAGCTCCCAGCATGCCCTTTTTGCATGCTGGGAGCTGTTGCTAAGCAACAGAATGAGGCTGTCACTCACCTCCTGCTGCTGCTGCTGCTCCACGCCGCGCAGGTCAGTCCCTCGACGCCGACGCCGCTCCTGGGGCCCCGATCCCAACAGGGACTCCGGGGATCGGGGTCCCCAGCACCAGGGGTCTTCCTGCGGCACCCGCTCACGTCCTCCGGAAGAGGGGCGGAGCGGGTTGCAGGAGTGACACCCGCAGCAGGCGCCCTGATTGGCCGGCCGACGAATCAGGGCGATCGTGAGGTGGCACCAGTGCCACCTCACTCCTGCTGGCTCTGGCTGTTCGGGGCCAGCCAATAATTCCGGGTCACCGGGTCACTGGAGACCCGATTGACCCGGAATCCGCCGCAGGTCGCTGGACTGAATTGTCCAGCGATCTGCGGACATCGCGGACATGGGGGGTCATCATGACCCCCCTGGGCGATATGCCCCGATGCCTGCTGAACGATTTCAGCAGGCATCGGGCACCGGCTCCGCTCCAGATGGTTGCGGGGGGCCAGTAAAACACATGACGTTCTCATACATCATGTGTCCTTAAGGACTCGGAAATGGAGACTTATGAGAACGTCATGTGTCCTTAAGGGGTTAAGGACCAGAGCATTTTTTGGACATCTGACCACTGTCACTTTAAGCATTAATAACTCTGCAATGCTTTTACTTATGAATTTGATTCCGAGATTGTTTTTTCGTTAGATATTCTACTTCATCATAGTGATAAATTTTCGTCGATACATGCATCATTTCTTGGTGAAAAATTGCAAAATTTCATGAAAAACTTTGAAGCTTTCTGCTTGTGAGGAAAATAGACATCCCAAATAAATTATATATTGATTCACATATACAATATGTCTACTTTATGTTTGCATCATAAAGTTGAAATTTTTTTCACTTTAGGAAGAGGGCTTCAAAATTCAGCAACAATTTTCCAATTTTTTGCAACATTTTCAAAATCGGAATTTTTCAGGGACCAGTTCAGTTTTGAGGGGGATTTGAAGAGTTCTTCATATTAGAAATATCCCATAAATGACCCCATTATAAAAACTGCACCCCTCAAAGTATTCAAAATGATATTCAGAATGTTTGTTAACCCGTTAGGTGTTTCACAGGAATAGCAGCAAAGTGAAGGAGAAAATTAAAAGTCTACATTTTTTACACTAGCATGTTCTTGTAGAACCAGTTTTTGATTTTTTTACAAGGGGTAAAAGGAGAAAACGCCCCCCAAAATGTGTAATCCAATGTTTCCCGAGTAAGGAAATATCTCATATGTTGATGTAAAGTGCTCTGTAGGTGCACTAGAGGGCCCAGAAGGGAAGGAGCGACAATGGGATTTTGTAGAGTGAGTTTTTCTGAAATGGTTTTTGGGGGGCCTGTCGCATTTAGGAAGCCCCTATGGTTCCATAACAACAACAACAACAACAACAAAACACATGACATACTATTTTGGAAACTACACCACTCAAGGAACATAACAAGGGGTACAATGAGCCTTAACACCCCACAAGTGTTTGACGACTTTCGGGAAAGTCAGATGTGTAAATGACATTTTTTTTCTTTCACTAAAAATAAATTTTTCCCCAAATTTACAATTTTTACAAGAGGTAATAGGAGAAAATGCCCCCCAAAATGTGTAACCCCATTTGGAAATACCCCATGTGTGGACATAAAGTGCTGTGTGAGCAAACAACAATGCTCAGTAGAGAAGGAGTCACATTTGGCTTTTTGAAAGCAAATTTTGCATAAATGTTTTTTGGGGTGCATGTCACATTTAGGAAGCCCCTATTGTGCCAGAACAGCAAAAAAAAAACAAAAAAAACAAAACACATGGCACACTATTTTGAAAACTAAATCCCTCAAGGCACATAACAAGGGGTACAGTGAGCCTTAACACCCCACAGGTGTTTGACGACTTTTCGTTGAAGGCGGATGTGTAAATGAAAAAAAAAATGTTTTCACTAAAATTCAGTTTTTTCCCCAAATTTACAATTTTTACAAGAGATAATAGGAGAAATTCCACCAAAAAATTGGTAACCCCATTTCTTCTGAGTATGTAAATACCCCATATGTGGATGTCAAGTGATCTGCTGGCGCACTACAATGCTCATAAGAGAAGGAGCGCCATTGGCCTTTTGGAGAGAGAATTTGTTTGGAATGGAATTCGGGGGCCATGTGTGTTTACAAAGCCCCCCATGGTGCCAGAACAGTGGAACCCCCCTACATGTGACCTCATTTTGGAAACTACACCCCTCACAGAATGTAGTAAGGGGTGCAGTGAGCATTTACATCCCACTGGTGTTCGACAGACTTTTGGAACAGTGGGCTGTGCAAATGAAAAATAAAATTTTTCATTTTCACGGACCACTGTTCCAAAAATCTGTTAGACACCTGTGGGGTGTAAATGCTCACTGTAATCCTTATTACATTAAGTGAGTGTTACGCCGAGCGCTCCGGGTCCCCGTTCCTCCCCGGAGCGCTCGCCTCATCCTCGTTGCTGCAGCGCCCCGGTCAGATCCACTGACCGGGTGCGCTGCGGTACCGCCTCCAGCCGGGATGCGATTCGCGATGCGGGTGGCGCCCGCTCGCGATGCGCACCCCGGCTCCCGTACCTGACTCGCTCTCCGTCGGTCCTGTCCCGGCGCGCGCGGCCCCGCTCCCTAGGGCGCGCGCGCGCCGGGTCTCTGCAATTTAAAGGGCCAGTGCACCAATGTTGGTGCCTGGCCCAATCTTCCCAATTAGCTTAATTAGTTTCCACCTGTGCACTCCCTACTTATACCTCACTTCCCCTGCACTCCCTTGCCGGATCTTGTTGCCCTTGTGCCTAGTGAAAGCGTTCCCTTGTTTGTTCCTAGCCCGTGTTCCAGACCTCCTGCCGTTGCCCCTGACTACGAACCTTGCCGCCTGCCCCGACCTTCTGCTACGTCCGACCTTGCTTCTGTCTACTCCCTTGTACCACGCCTATCTTCAGCAGTCAGAGAGGTTGAGCCGTTGCTAGTGGATACGACCTGGTCACTACCGCCGCAGCAAGACCATCCCGCTTTGCGGCGGGCTCTGGTGAAAACCAGTAGTGACTTAGAACCGGTCCACTAGCACGGTCCACGCCAATCCCTCTCTGGCACAGAGGATCCACTACCTGCCAGCCGGCATCGTGACAGTGAGGGGTTTAGTTTCCAAAATGGGGTCATATATGGAGGGAGTCCCCCGTTCTGGCACCATGGGGGCTTTGTAACATGGCCTTCAATTCCAGACACATTCTCTCTCCAAAACCCCAATGGCACTTATTCTCTTCAGAGCATTGTAGTTCGCCCGCAGAGCACTTTACATCCACATATGGGGGATTTATATACTCAGAAGAAATGGGGTTACAAAATTTGGTAGGCTTCTTTCCTATTACCCCTTGTGAAAATGAAAAATTTGGGATAACACCAGCATTTTAGTGAAAAAATTAAAATGTTTTCATATTTAACGAAAATTCTTCAAACACCTGTGGGGTGTTAAGGGTCACTATACCCCTTGTTATGTTTCGGGAGGGGTGTAGTTTCCAAAATGGGGTCACATGTGGGCATTTTTTTTGTGTTTATATCAGAACCGCTGTAACGATCAGCCACCCCTGTGCAAATTGTTACGCCGAGCGCTCCGGGTCCCTGCTCCTCCCCGGAGCGCTCTCGGCGTTCTCCTTTCTGCAGCGCCCCGGTCAGACGCGCTGACCGGGAGCGCTGCACTGACACTGCCGACAGGGATGCGATTCGCATAGCGTTCGTGAATCGCATCCCAAGCTACTTGCCTGTCCCGGTCCCCGGCTGTCACGTTCTGGCGTGCGCGGCTCCGCTCTCTAGGGCGTGCGCGCGCCAGCTCTCTAAGATTTAAAGGGCCAGTGCACCACTGATTGGTGCCTGGCCCAATCACTGTAATTAGCTCCCACCTGCTCCACGCCTATATAACCTCACTTCCCCTTCCCAGTTTTGCCGGATCTTGTTGCCTTGTGCCAGTGAAAGCGTTTTGTGTATGTCCCAAGCCTGTGTTCCTGACCTTCTGCTGTTGCCCCTGACTACGACCCTTGCTGCCTGCCCTGACCTTCTGCTACGTCCAACCTTGCTCTTGCCTTGTCCTTCTGTACCGCGCCTGTCTCAGCAGTCAGAGAGGTTGAGCCGTTACTGGTGGATACGACCTGGTTGCTACCGCCGCTGCAAGACCGTCCCACTTTGCGGCGGGCTCTGGTGAATATCAGTAGCAACTTAGAACCGGTTCACCGGTACGGTCCACGCCAATCCCTCTCTGACACAGAGGATCCACCTCCAGCCTGCCGAATCATAACAGTAGATCCGGCCATGGATCCCGCTGAGGTGCCGCTGCCAATTCTTGCTGACCTACCCACGGTGTTCGCCCAGCAATCCCAACAAAACACCCAACAAGGACAGCAGCTGTCGCAGTTGACCGCCATGTTACAGCAACTTCTGCCTCTGCTACAGCAGCAACCATCTCCTCCGCCAGCTCCTGCACCTCCTCCGCAGCGAGTGCCCACTACTAGCCTCCGCTTGTCCCTGCCGGACAAATTTGATGGGGACTCTAGACTCTGCCGTGGTTTCCTGTCTCAATGTTCCCTACATTTGGAGATGTTGTCGGACCAATTTCCTACAGAACGGTCTATGGTGGCTTTCGTAGTTAGTCTTCTGTCTGGAAAGGCCTTGTCTTGGGCCACACCGCTCTGGGACCGCAATGATCCTGCCACAGCCACTGTCCAGTCCTTCTTCGCTGAAGTCCGTAGTGTCTTCGAGGAGCCAGCCTGGGCCTCCTCTGCCGAGACTGCCTTGCTGAACCTAGTCCAAGGAACTTCTTCCGTAGGCGAATACGCCGTCCAGTTTCGTACCCTCGCCTCAGAGCTAGCCTGGAACAATGAGGCCCTCTGTGCGACCTTCAAGAAAGACTTATCCAGCAACATCAAAGATGTACTGGCCGCACGAGAAATTCCAGCTAACCTGTCTGAACTTATCCTTTTGGCCACCCGCATCGACAAGCGTTTTTCTGAAAGACACCAGGAGCTCCGCCAGGAAAAGGACCTTGATCTCTGGGCACCTCTCTCCCAGTATCCTTTGCAATCTACCCCTGTGCCTCCCGCCGAGGAGGCTATGCAAGTGGATCGGTCTCGCCTGACCCATGAAGAGAGGTCTCATCGCAGAGATAAAAACTTATGCCTGTACTGCGCTAGTACTGAACATTTCCTAGTTGGCTGCCCTATTCGTCTTCTGCGTCTGGGAAACGCACGCACGCACCCTGTTCAAATGGGAGTGGCGTCCCATGGTGTGAATTCTGCTTCTCCAAGTCTCACTGTGCGCGTGCGGATTTCTCCTTCTGCCAACTCCTCCTTCTCAGCTGTGGCCTTCTTGGACTCTGGTTCTGCAGGAAATTTTATTTTGGCCTCTTTCGTTAATAGGTTCAGTATCCCAGTAACCCGTCTTGTCAAGCCGCTCTACATTTCTTCGGTCAACGGAGTAAAATTGGACTGCACTGTGCGTTACCGCACAGAACCCCTGCTTATGAGCATTGGACTGCATCACAAGAAAATAGAATTTTTATGTTCTGCCCAACTGCACCTCTGAAGTCCTCCTCGGTCTGCCATGGCTCCAACGTCATTCTCCCACCCTTGACTGGACCACCGGGGAGATCAAGAATTGGGGTCCTGCTTGTCACAAACGATGCCTCACATCTGCTCCCACTTGTCTAACTCCTGAGGTTCCACCCATACCGGCCCCTCCCAAGGCTTACAAGGATATTCTCGGCAAAAAACAAGTTGAGATTTTGCCTCCTCATAGCCCACTTCCTGGTAACACTCTGCCCCGTGACAAGCTTCACCCTCTGCCCCCCCTTCCCATTCCCACTTCTTCTGCATTGCCTGCCGCTGATGTAGCTACCCAGGACTTCTCTTTTATCCGGAAGGAAACTCAAGAGTCGCCCCCAATGTTCTCGTCTCATTTGAAGGGACAAGCAGACAAAAAGAGGGGGAGACCTAAGGGGGGGGGGGTACTGTTACGCCGAGCACTCCGGGTCCCTGCTCCTCCCCGGAGCGCTCGCGGCGTTCTCCTGTCTGCAGCGCCACGGTCAGACCCGCTGACCGGGAGCGCAGCACTGACACTGCCGACGGGGATGCGATTCGCATAGCGGGACGCGCCCGCTCGCGAATCGCATCCCAAGCTACTTGCCTGTCCCGATCCCCGGCTGTCACGTTCTGGCGTGCGCGGCTCCGCTCTCTAGGGCGCGCGCGCGCCAGCTCTCTAAGATTTAAAGGGCCAGTGCACCACTGATTGGTGCCTGGCCCAATCACTGTAATTAGCTCCCACCTGCTCCACGCCTATATAACCTCACTTCCCCTTCCCAGCTTTGCCGGATCTTGTTGCCTTGTGCCAGTGAAAGCGTTTTGTGTATGTCCCAAGCCTGTGTTCCTAACCTTCTGCTGTTGCCCCTGACTACGACCCTTGCTGCCTGCCCTGACCTTCTGCTACGTCCGACCTTGCTCTTGCCTTGTCCTTCTGTACCGCGCCTGTCTCAGCAGTCAGAGAGGTTGAGCCGTTACCGGTGGATACGAAATGGTTCCTACCGCCGCTGCAAGACCATCCCGCTTTGCGGCGGGCTCTGGTGAATACCAGTAGCAACCGGTCCACGCCAATCCCTCTCTGACACAGAGGATCCACCTCCAGCCTGCCGAATCATAACACAAATCACCTCAAACGTACATGGCGCTCTTATTCCTGAGCCTTGTTGTGCGCCTGCAGAGCATTTTACTTTCACATATGGGGCATTGCGTTACAAATTTTGGGGGTCTTTTTTCCTTTTATCTCTTATGAAAATGAAAAGTATGGGGCAACACCAGTATGTTAGTGTAATTATTATTATTATTTTTTTTACAATAACATGCTGGGTTAGACCCCAACTTTACCTTTTCATAAGGGGTAAAAGGAGAAAAAGCTCCCGAAAATTTGTAGTGCAATTTCTCCCGAGTACGGAAATACCCCATATGTGGCCCTAAACTGTTGCCTTGAAATACGACAGAGCTCAGAAGTGAGAGATCACCATGTGCATTTGAGGCCTAAATTAGGGATTGCATAGGGTGGGCATAGAAGTATTCTATGCCAGTAATTCCCAAACATAGTGCCTCCAGCTGTTTCAAAACTCCCAGCATGGCTGGACAGTCAGTGGCTATCTGGCAATACTGGGAGTTGTTGTTTGGCAACAGCTGGAGGCTCCGTTTTGGAAACACTGCCGTACCAGATGTTTTTCATTTTTATTGGGGGGGAGGCAGCTGTGTAGGGGTATGTGTATATGTAGTGTTTTACTCTTTATTATGTATTAGTGTAGTGTATTGTAGTGTTTTCATGGTACATTCACACTGTCGGGTTCACAGCAAGTTTCGCACTGGGAGTTTTGGCTGCAGCGGAAAATTTGCTGCATCGCAAACTTGAAGCGAGAAACTCACTGTAAACCCGACCATGGGGGGGGGGGGGGAACCTCCAGCTGTTGCAAAACTACAACTCCCAGCATCCAGTGACAGAAGGGCATGCTGGGACTTGTAGTTATGCAACAGCTGGAGGCACACTACTATAACTTTCAGCATGTCCTTTGGCTGTCCGTGCATGCTGGGGGTTGTAGTTATGCAACAACTGGAGGCACACTGGTTGCAAAACAGTTTGTTACATAACTCAGTGTTTCCCAACCCGTGTGCCTCCAGCTTTTGCAAAACTAAAACTCCCAGCATGCATGGCCTGACAGTGCATGCTGGGAGTTATAGTTTAGCAACAGCTGAAGGCACACGGTTTGGGAAACAATGTGTTAGAAAACAGACAATGTTTCCCAGACAGTGTGCCTCCAGTTGTTGAAAAAATTACAACTCCCAGCATGCCCAGACAGCCGGAGGGCATGCTGGGAATTGTAGTTTTGCAACAACCGAAGGAGAACAGATTGGAGACCACTGTGTAGTGGTCTCCAAACTGTGGCCCTCCAGATGTTGCAAAACTGCAACTCCAAGCATGCCCAGACTGCCCAGGCATGCTGGGAGTTGTAGTTTGGCAACATCTGTAGGGCCAGATGTTATAGAACTACAACTCCCAGCATGCCTGGACTGTCTGGACATGCTGAAAGTTGTAGTTTTGCAACATCTGTAAGAGCACAGATTGGAGACCACTGCACAGTGGTCTCCAAACTGTGGTCCTCCAGATGTTGCAAAACTACAACTCCCAGCATGCTCAGACAGCCAAAGGCTGTCTGGGCATGCTGGGAGTTGTAGTTTTGAAACTCCTAGAAGCAGCAGTGAAGAGCGAAGATCAGTGACGATCTTCACTGCTGCCTCTGATGCCGCCGCCGCTGCCTCCTCCACTTGTCTGCTGCCAGTCCCCGGGCCCCACTGCCACGCCGGTCCCCACGCTGCTCCGCAGGTATGTGCCACGGTCCGTCCGCAGCTCTGGGGGTCCTCTTCCCCCGCTCTGCCCGACGTCTAGGGGAAGGCAGAGTGGGGGTCCACAGGGACCAATCACAGTGATCGCTGACCAGGAACATCCACAGATGGTCCTGGGGGGGCTAGCAGAAGTTGTTCCCCGCTGGTAACAGCGGGACTTCTGCCAGTTAACCCGTGTGATGCCACGCATCGCCGGGTTCAATGAATGCCGTTTATAAGCGGCGGAATGCACGAAGGACCTGCACAATCCGCCGTTTATATAAGGAATTATGCATGAAGGGGTTAATGATTAAAATAACGGAAACCCATTATTAAAGGGGTAAACTTTATTTTAAATCAACTGGTGCCAGAAAGTTAAACAGATTTGTAAATTACTTCTATTAAAAAATCTTAATCCTTCCAGTACTTATTAGCTGCTATATACTACAGAGAAAGTTCTTTTCTTTTTGAATTTCTTTTCTGTCTGAACACATTGCTCTATGCTGACACCTCTGTCCATGTCAGGTACTGTCTGCATGGACAGTTTTAAAAAAAAATTGATGCCCTTTGATTAGGGAATAAGATGTCTAGGGGCTGAGCACCCCTTTAAGCTTAGGACAGGGTATAATAGACAGTCTGTCAGTGTAACACTGATAAGTGCAAATCACAAAGTACTCTGGTGGGACTGTAAAAAAATGAAGTATTTCGAGAAATATGTAAAAGAAAAAACATATAGTAATAATAACTTGAAATACAAACCCCCTATATCCCTTATACAATATTTTATTATCAAAAATACAGTGATCCCTCAACATACAATGGTAATTCGTTCCAAACGAACCATCATTACTTGAATCCATCGTATGTTGAGTGATCAGTGTAATTGTAATATTTAAAGTTATACTCACGTGTCCCTGCTGCTCCGGACAGTTACCGCTGACCTGGATCGTCACTGTCATCACGTCCCCAGGGTGCCCTCGCTGCTCCGGACCGTCACCACCGCCCTGGATCATCGCTCTCAATCGCCGTCATCACGTCGCTGCGCACGCCACTCCTATTGGATGACGGGATGGCGTGTGCGACGACAAAGGTGAGCCACAGCCATGCAGCGTATCCTGAATAGGATGGTCCGGAGTGGTGGGGACAGGTGAGTGACCCTCACCGGAGCACACAGGGCACCTTAAACGGCTAACCGGCAGCAGCTGAAACAGTCTGCGCTGCCGGATGCCTGTTTATGCAATGGCCCTGACATAAAAAAACATTGTATGTTGATGCTGTCTTCAACATGCGATGGCCTCTTAGAGGGCATCATATGTTGAAATTATCATATGTCGGGGCCATTGTAGGTCGGGGGATCACTGTAAATAAATAAAAATTAAGACAATGAATATTTTTTATTGCCAACACTATAATGGACCATTCTATAAAATAAACATGTTAATTGCTAAATAAATAGGGAACACTAGAGATGAGTGAACGTTTGAAAAATGTTATTCGGTCCGAATTTATTTGCGGCGAATCTGTATTAAAAACAACTATTTCTGCCCTACAGAGAGCCTCAATAAGGGTGTAGAACAGTTTGCTTTGTTCTAACACGCATAGGGTGTGTGGTGGGGTAGTGAAATAATATTGTTATTCAGTATGACATGCAGATTACAGGCATCACCATTAGAATCACTATGGCAGAGTGTCTGAATGTGACAGCAAGGAGACCATAGGGCGTCAAAATTGAAAAGAGTAAATAGATTTTTGTATGTAATTTTCATTTAATTAACTTTGAATTTATTTACATTTTTTTACTACCCATTCTGGTGAGCATTGAGCTGGCGGTTCGCTGTGAGGCGAGCTACCACCTGTTCCAGCCCATGCCTCTAACCGCACCCCCCCCCCCCCACTGTCTTACTCTTTTGTGGAACTGCAAATGTTTCATTTAATTAGTAATGGGTCATTATGATCGCTCCGACCTGTTTCATTGGATTCTTGGGGTAATTCTACAGCTACTATATGATGTCGACTACCTAGGGCCTCAGTCTTGAAAAGAATACTTAGATTTTTACGATTTTTAAATTGAAATTTAAGATTGTGAAATTGAAATTTAAGATTTTGAAGTTTAAATTTAAGATTGCACTCCCAAGTTTAATGTCCTGGGCCCTGCCGTGTGGTTACAAAGGACCAAATTTAACAAGGAGTCACATGTCACATGGCGGCACAATGACAGAGCCTGGAGGTGGCATCAGTATGAGGAGACCATATAGTGACTGAATGACCACCTGGAGTTTGTGGCAGAATGAGTACCATATAGTGACTGAATGACCACCTGGAGCTTGTGGCAGCATGAGACCATATAGTGTCTGAATGGCAAAGCCTGGAGGTGGCTGAAGTATGAGGAGACCATATAGTGGTGAATGGCACAGCCTGGAGTTGGCTGAGGCATGAGGAGACCATATAGTGGCTGAATGGCACAGCCTGGATTTGGCTGAAGCATGAGGAGACCATATAGTGGCTGAATAGCACAGCCTGGCATTGGCTGAAGCATGAGAAGACCATATAGTGGCTAAATGGCACAGCCTGCAATTTGTGGCTGCATGAGGAGACCATATAGTGGCTGTATGGCACAGTCTGGAGTTGGCTGAAGCATGAGGAGACCATATAGTGGCTTAATGGCACAGCCTGGAGTTGGCTGAAGCATGAGGAGACTATATAGTGGCCGAATGGAACAGCCTGGAGGTGGCTGAAATATGAAGAGACCATTTAGTGGCCGAATGGCACAGCCTGGACTTGGCTGAAGCATGAGGAGACCATATAATGGCTGAATGGCACAGCCTGGATTTGGCTGAAGCATGAGGAGATTATATAGTGGCTCAATGGCACAGCCTGGAGGTGGTGAAGCATGAAGAGACCATATAGTGTCTGATTGGCGCAGCCTGGAGTTGGCAGCATCATGAGTAGAACATATAGTGGCCTTAATGGCACAGCCTGGAGTTTGTGGCAGCATGAGGAGACCATAAATTGGCTGAATGGCAGAGCCTGGAAGTGGTGAATCATGAGGAGGCCATATAGTGGCTGAATGGCACAGCCTGGAGTTGGCTGAAACATGAGGAGACCATATAGTGGCTCAGTGGCACAGCTTGGAGGTGGCTGAAGCATGGAGACCATATAGTGGCTGAATGAGACAGCCTGGAGGTGGCAGCAGCAGCATCAGGAGTCCTGCAAGTCCATTGTAACAGGTGTGGGTAAAAACTTCCCCTGTAAGGCCCTACTTTCACACTATTAATTCCCTTCTTGGCATGTGTTACTTGTCCTAAAAAGGGCGGCCACACACAGGAACCTCTCCCTATTTCCACCTAAAGTACTGCCATTTCCCATGGTTTTTAGTTGGAAATAGGGAGAGGTTCCTGTGTGAGGATACCCTCTAGGACTAGTAACACTTGCCAAGAAGTTAATTAATAGTACAAAAGTAGGGCCTTACAGGGGAAGTTTTTACCCACACCAGTTACAATGGTCCTTACGTTGTTCCCTTCCAACTCTTAGAGGTCTTTGCATTGCATAAATACTGGTATTGGTGGCACATGGTGTTTTATGCACACCTTTCCTTTTGTTAGATTTAAAAAAAGAAATTTTTGTCCATATATTTTATCTTAAGAAAAGTTAAGTTTTACATAATGCATATCCTCAATACTTACTTGTGGTCTAATGCAGAGGAATTTCTGAAACTGGGGACCAGCACCTTAATTATGTTTTGCAGTATTCATGGCAGCACAATGAGAGAGCCTGGAGGTGGTAGCATTAGCATGAAGAGACCATAGAGCAGCACAATTAGAGAGCCTGGAGGTGGCAGCATTAGCATGAGGAGACCATAGAGCAGCACAATGAGAGAGCCTGGAGGTGGCAGCATTAGCATGAGGAGACCATTGAGCAGCACAATTAGAGAGCCTGGAGGTGGAAGCATCAGCATGAGGAGACCATATGGTGGCACAATGAAAGAGCATGGAGGTGGTAGCAATAGCATGACGAGACCATAGAGCAGAATGAGAGAGTCTGGAGGGGGCAGCATCAGCATGAGGAGACAGTATGGCAGCACAATGACAGAGCCTGGAGGAGGTAGCATTAGCGTGAGGAGACCATAGAGCAGCACAATGACAAAGCATTGAGGTTTCAGCAGCAGCATGAGGGTCATGCCAACTGAGGGTTGAGTCTAAGGAACCCACCGACTGTTGACTGGGTGTGTCGGATGTTACTTGGAATGAAGTGGATGACCGAGGGAATCAATCAATAACGGCTGCTGGGTTGCTGCTTGAGACACGACTGCTAGCTGACGCCGGGAGCTCAGACCTCTCGCTGCTACTCCAGCTGCCACACGCCCCTACTCTGCTGCGATCTCTGCCTGTACCTGATGAATTTAGGCCTCTGCCACTCCTCTGTGCATGTCCTGGCACTTCTCTGCTTGACATACTTATTGCGTAAATGAGGGGAGTACAATATGCTTCACTACGCTTAAAACAGTATTTGTCTAGAACAGCAGCAGGTGTGTACTATTTTCTGTTCTTTCACAGTATCTAACAGGTACAAAATAGTACACTACTTACATTTAGGTATGTGATATGCACTTATGAGGGCAGAAAAATGTGCTATGATTAAAAAACGTTATTGAAGTAAAACACTGACGGTGATAACTTTTGCCTGGACATTCACAGTATCTAGGCCCTTAACAGGTTACTACTTAGATGTAGGTATGGGGTATGCACTTATGAGGGCAGAAAAATACGCTACAGTATGCTTTAAAATACATATTTTTGCACACCAGCAGTACACAACAGTGCTGCAGCAAACAGTCGCTGTGTACTAAACCCAAAATTGCACTCTCTCACAGACTATTAGGAATGGACTGCTGGGTATGCATTATGCCATCTACAGACTAGTATAACCAGCAGATCATTTGTTGTGGAACAAAGAGGGCAGAAAAATGCGCCGCTGTACACTTAAAAAAAAATTGTAGTAAAACACCAGCCAGTGATTACTTTTGTCTGGACTTTCACAGTATCTAGGCCCTTGACAGATTAACAGGTACAAAATAGTACACTACTTAGATGTAGATATGTGGTATGCACTTATGAGGGCAGAAAAATGCGCTACAGAATACTTAAAACAACATATTTTAGTAAAACACCAGCCAGTGATTACTTTTGCCTGGACTTTCGCAGCATCTAGGCCCTTGACAGATTAACAGCTACAAAATTGTACACAACTTAGATGTAGGTTTGTGGTATGCACTTATGAGGGCAGAAAAATGCGCTACAGTAAAAAATGTATTAGAGTAAAACACTAGCCGGTGATGACTTTTGGCTGGACTTTCACATAATCTTGATAGATTAACAGCTACACAATAGTAAAGTACTTAGATGTAGATGTGTGGTAGAGATGAGTGAATCGAAGTTGATGAACCCGAATTCGTTTAGAATTTCATGAAATATTTGATTCGCAACAAATGCGGATATCGACGCGATTCTATCGTGTAAATTGCTTCATTCAACTCCATTTACTGCGTTCCAGGCTCCAGGGCATCTAAAATGGCGGATCCACATGTCAGTACATGGGGCAAGGAATACTGGGAAGGCGGGAAGGCAAGGCGGAAAGGGAAGTATGCAGCCTATCAGGATGCAGCCTATCAGCAGCCAGTCACCCCTGTGATGTCACAGCCCTATATATATTCGGCAGCCATTTTGCGGCTCGTCATATCATTCATTACACAGCATACAGATAGGACGGACATCGATGTGTGTGTGAATTACACAGAAAAGCTAATTCCAGCAGCATTTCACTTCTTAGTCACATCAGCGTTCTGGTGGACAGAGAGCAGTGTTTTTTTCACTGAAAATGATTTTTATTGCAGCCATAAACCTCCCAGTTACTTTCTTCAGCATTGTATTACAGAGAGAGTTAGATAGCTGTGTGTTGCCTCAAACATTTCCACAAGCTGCCTCAACTTCTTAAACCTTGTCAGAGGAGGCAGGAATAATTTTTCCACAACAAATCATCTGCTGGTTATACTTGTCTGTAAACGGTATAATACCCAGCAGTCCATTCCTAATAGTCTTTGACAGAGTGCAATTTTGGGTTTAGTACACAGCTTTTGTGCTGCAGCACTGTTGTGTTCTGCTGGTGTTGTGCAAAAATAATCTTTTTTAAGGGTACTGTAGTGCATTTTTCTGCCCTCATAAGTGCATACCACATACCTACATCTAAGTAGTGTACTATTTTGTACCTGTTAATCTGTCAAGGGCCTAGATACTGTGAAAGTTCCGGCAAAAGTAATCACCAGCTGGTGTTTTACTAAAATACATTTTTTAAGCAAACTGTACCACATTTTTCTGCCCTCTTAAGTGCTTACCACATACGTACATCTAAGTAGTGTACTATTTTACACCTGTTAATCTGTCAAGGGGCTAGATACTGTGAAAGTCCAGGCAAAAGTACTCACAAGCTGGTGTTTTACTCAAATAATTTTTGAAGCGTACAGTAGCATACTTTTCTGCCCTCATAAGTTCATACCACAAATGTACATCTAAGTAGTGTACTATTTTACACCTGTTAATCTGTCAAGGGCCTAGATACTGTAAAAGTACAGGCAAATCACCAGCTGGTGTTTTACTCCAATACGTTTTTTAAGTGTACTGTAGCACATTTTTCTGCCCTGATAAGTGCATACCACATACCTACATCTAAGTAGTGTACTTTTTTGTACCTGTTAATCTGTCAAGGGCCTAGATACTGTGAAAGTCCAGGCAAAAGTACTCACTTACTGGTATTTTTACTTAGATACTTTATTAAGTGTACTGTAGTGTATTTTTCTGCCCTCATAAGTGCATACCACATACCAACATCTAAGTAGTGTAATATTGTGTACCTGTTCCTCTTTCAAGGGCCTAGATACTGTGAAAGTCCAGCCAAAAGTAATCACGGACTGGTGTTTTACAAAAACACAGAGTTTTTAAAACGTACTGTAGCACATTTTTTTTGCCTCATACGTGCATACCACATACATACATCTAAGTAGTGTACTATTTTGTATCTGTTAATCTGTCAAGGGCCTAGATACTGTGAAAGGACTGTTCTAGACAAATACTGTTTTAAGCGTAGTGAAACATATTGTACTCCCCTCATATACGCAATAAGTCTGTCAGGCAGGGTAGTGCCAGGACGTGCACAGAGGAGTGGCAGAGGCCTAAATTCATCAAGCGCAGGCAGAGGTTGCAGAGTAGGCGTGTGTGGCAGCTGAAGTCGCAGCGAGAGGTCTGAGCTCCAGGTGTCAGCTAGCAGTCGTGTCGCGACCAGCAACCCAGTAGCCGTGATTGATCGGTTCACTCGGTTATCCACTTCATCCCAAGTGAGGTTCACTCGGTCATCCACTTCATCCCAAGTGACATCCAACACCCCCATTCAACAGTCGGTGGGTTCCTCAGACTCAACCCTCAGTTGGCATGGCCCTCATGCTGTTGCTGCCACATCCAGGCTCTGTCATTGTGCTTCTCTATGTTCTTCTCGTGCTAATGCTACCACCTCCAGGCTCTGCCATTGTGCTGCTCTTTGGTCTCCTCATGCTAATGCTACCACCTCCAGGCTGTCATTGTGTCGCCATATGGTCTCCTCATGCTGATCCTGCCACCTCCAGTCTCTCTCATTCTGCTGCTCTATTGTCTCCTCATGCTAATGCTACCGCCTCCACGCTCTGTCATTGTGCCACCATATGGTATCCTCATGCTGATGCTACCACCTCCAGGCTCTGTCAATGTGCCCCAATATAGTCTCCTCATGCTGATGTTGCCACCTCCAGTCTCTCTAATTTTGCTGCTCTATGGTCTCCTCATGCTGATGCTGCCACCTCCAGGCTCTCTAATTGTGCTGCTCTATGGTCTCCTCATGCTGATGCTACCACCTCCAGGCTCTTTCATTGTGCTGCCATGGATACTGCAAAACATAATTAAGATGTTGGTCCCCAGTTTAAGAAATTCCTTGCATTAGGGTCGTTTTCATGACTCCTGATGCCACCTCCAGGCTGTCTCATTCAGCCACTATATGTCTCCTCATGCTTCAGCCAACTCGAGGCTGTGCCATTCAGCCACTATATGTTCTTCTCATGCTTCAACCACCTCCAGACAGTGCCATTCAGACACTATATGGTCTCCTCATGCTTCTGCCACCTCCAGGCTGTGGCATTCAGTCACTATATGGTCTCCTCATGCCTCAGCTACCTCCAGGCTGTGCCATTCAGACACTTTATTGTCTGCTCATGCTTCAGCCAACTCCAGGCTGTGCCATTCAGACACTATATGGTCTCCTCATGCTTCAGCCACCTACAGGCTGTGCCATTCAGACACTACATGGTCACCTCATGCTTCAGCCAACTTCAGGCTGTGCCATTCAGACACTATATGGTCTCCCTATGCTGCCACAAACTCCAGGCAGTCATTTTGCCAACATATGGTCTCCTCATACTGATGCCACCTCCAGGCTCTGTCATTGTGCTGCCATGTGACATGTGACTCATTGTTAGATTTGGTCCTTTGTACCCACACGCCGGGGCTTGGGACACTAAAATTTGAGAGTTAAAATTTCTATTTCAAAATCCTCAATCTCAGAATCCTTAAATTAAAATGTAAAAATCTTAAATGTTATTGGTCTCCTCATGATTCTTATTTACCAAGAAAAATATACAATAAGGGTAAGGAAACTTAACATGTAACTAAGCGTAGCACAATAACCCTTTAAAATTTAACTTTTATTCAGATCCTCTAAAAAATACACCAATATATGATAATGAGGCTATTGTGTATAGCCTGTTGGGTGTGTATCAGGATTATGAATACTTATAATACATATATAGCCATAAGGAAATAATGTACAATGATAGACACTGTTACGCCGAGCGCTCCGGGTCCCTGCTCCTCCCTGGAGCGCTCGCGGCATTCCTCTCTCTGCAGCGCCCCGGTCAGACCCGCTGACCGGGAGCGCTGCACTGACACTGCCGGCGGGGATGCGATTCGCATAGCGGGACGCGCCCGCTCGCGAATCGCATCCCAAGTCACTCACCTGTCCCGGCCCCCGGCTGTCATGTCCTGGCATGCGCAGCTCCGCTCCTTAGGGCGCGCGCGCACCAGCTCTCTAAGATTTAAAGGGCCAGTGCACCAGTGATTGGTGCCTGGCCCAATCTGTCTAATTAGCTTCCACCTGCTCCCTGTGTATATTACCTCACTTCCCCTGCACTTCCTTGCCGGATCTTGTTGCCTTGTACCAGTGAAAGCGTTTAGTGTTGTCCAAAGCCTGTGTTCCAGATCTCCTGCTATCCTCATTGACTACAAATTTTGCCGCCTGCTGACCTTCTGCTACGTCTGACCTTGCCTCTGCCCAGTCCTTCTGTCCCACGCCTTCTTAGCAGTCAGCGAGGTTGAGCCGTTGCCAGTGGATACGACCTGGTTGCTACCGCCGCAGCAAGACCATCCCGCTTTGCGGCGGGCTCTGGTGAAAACCAGTAGCAACCCTAGAACTGGTCCACTGACACGGTCCACGCCAATCCCTCGCTGACACAGAGGATCCACATCCAGCCTGCCGAATCGTAACAGACACATAACATACAATAATATACCACAAAAAAATCTTCAATTATAGGTAGGCTAGTGATATACCTATAGTGGTATATGTCCGCCCTGATGAACAATATTAAGTACATGTGTATCCTGCACATACAGTGGGGATCAAAAATTTGGGCACCCCAGGTAAAAATGTTTATTAATGTGCATAAAGAAGCCAAGAGAAGATGGAAAATTCTCCAAAAGGCACCAAATTACAAATTAGACATTCTTATAATATGTAAACAAAAGTTAGATTTTATTTCCATCATTTACACTTTCAAAATAACAGAAAACAAAAAAAAAATGGCGTCTGCTAAAGTTTGGGCACCCTGCAGAAGTTATAGCATGCACTGCCCCCTTTGCAAAGCTGAGACCTGCCAGTGTCATGGATTGTTCTCAATCATCATCTGGGAAGACCAGGTGATGTCAATTTCAAAGGTTTTAAATGCCCAGACTCATCTGACCTTGCCCCAACAATCAGCACCATGGGTTCTTCTAAGCAGTTGTCTAGAAATCTGAAACTGAAAATAGTTGACGCTCACAAAGCTGGAGAAGGCTATAAGAAGATAGCAAAACCTGTTCAGATGTCAATATCCTCTGTTTGGAATGTAATTAAGAAATGGCAGTCATTAGGAACAGTGGAACTTAAAGCAAGATCTGGAAGAAAAATATCAGACAGAACAGCTCTCAGGATTGTGAGAAAAACTATTCAAAACCCACGTTTGACTGCACAATCCCTCCAGAAAGATCTGGCAGACACTGGAGGTTGTGATACACTATTCCACTATAAAGAGCTACTTTCACAAATATGGTCTTCATGGAAGAGTCATCAGAAGAAAACCTCTTCTATGTCCTCACCACAAAAATCAGCATTTGAACTTTACAAATAAACATATAGAAAAGCCTGATGCATTTTGGAAACAAGTTCTGTGGACCGATGAGGTTAAAATTGAACTTTTTGGCCGAAATGAGCAAAGGTACGTTTGGAGAAGAAGGGGAACAGAATTTAATGAAAATAACCTCTGTCCAAATGTTAAGCATGGGGGGGGGATCAAGCATGCTTTGGGGTTGTCTTACAGCCAGTGGCACAGGGAACATCTCATAATTAGAAGGAAAAATTGATTCAATAAAATTTCAGCAAATTTTGGATGCTAACTTGATGCCATCTGTGAATAAACTGAAGTTAAAGAGAGGATGGCTTCTGCAAATGGATAATGATCCTAAACACACCTCGAAATCAACGGGGGATTACATCAAGAGGCGTAAACTGAAGGTTTTGCCATGGTCTTCACAATCTCCTGACCTCAACATAATTGAAAAATCTATGGATAGACCTTAAAAGAGCAGTGTGTGACAGACAGCCCTGAAATCTCAAAGAACTGGAATACTTTTGTAAGGATGAATGGGCAAAGATACCTCAAACAAGAATTGAAAGACTCTTGGCTGGCTACACAAAGCGTTTACAAGCTGTGATACTTGACAAAGGGGGCAGTACAAGATATTAATCCCTTAACGACCAAGAACATATATTTACATATAGGGTCGGTCCCGGCAATATAACATATAGGGTCGGTCCCGGCATGTATCTGAAGCCGGGACCGACCCGGGAGCCTCGACTGAAGCACGCGGCAGTGATCGCGGTGCCACATGCTATTAACCCTTTAGACACGGCGTTCAAAGTTGAACGGCGCGTCTAAAACGAAAGTGAAAGCTGCCCGGCTGCTCAGTGGGGCTGATCGGGACCACCGCAGTGAAAATGCTGTGTCCCCAATCAGCTGGGACATGAGCAGAGGTCCTCTTGCCTGTCTCCGGCGTTACCTTTTGGCGATTGATTGCTCCAAGCCTGAGATGCAGGCTTGAGCATTTGACCGCCGATGACTCTGATCCTTTGCAGTGAACAGTGCTGGCAATCAGTTTGTACAGTGATATAGGTCCCTTTGGGAGCTATAACACTGCAAAAAAAAAGTGTAAAAAAAAAAAATTATAAATGTGATTTAACCGTTTTCTTAATAAAAGTTCAAATCACCGCCTTTTTCCCATAAAAAAAAAACCATGTAAATAAAACTAAATATACACATATGTGGTATCGCCGCGTGCGTAAATGTCCGAGCTATAAAAAATATATCATTAATTAAATCACACAGTCAATGGTGTATGCGCAAAAAAAATTCAAAGTCCAAAATAACGTATTTTTGGTCGCTTTTAATATCATGAAAAAATGAATAAAATGTGATAGGGGTCAGAAGATGACAATTTTAAACGTATAAATTTCCGTGCATGTAGTTATGATTTTTTCCAGAAGTACGACAAAATCAAACCGATATAAGTAGGGTATCATTTTAATCGTATGTACCTACAGAATAAAGATAAGGTGTCATTTTTACTGAAAGACGTACTGCATAGAAATGGAAGCCCCCAAAATTTACAAAATGGCGTTTTTTCTTCAATTTCTTTGCACAATGATTTTTTTTCCGTTTTGCTGTAGATTTTTGGGTAAAATGACTGATGTCACTGCAAAGTAGAATTGGTGGCACAAAAAATATGACATCATTTGGATTTTTAGGTACAAAATTGGGTTATGATTTTTAAAAGGTGAGGAGGAAAAGAGCGAAAGTGCAAAAACCGAAAAACCCTCAGTCCTTAAGGCGTTAACTCTGCAAGGTGCCCAAACTTTAACAGATGCTATTTTTTTGTTTTCTGTTATTTTGAAAGTGTAAATGATGGAAATAAAATCTAACTTTTGTTGACATATTATAAGAATGTCTAATCTGTAATTTGATGCCTTTTGGAGATTTTTCCATCTTTCCTTGGCTTCTTTATGCACATTAATACAAATTTTTACCTGGGGTGCCCAAACTTTTGATCCCCACTGTATATATTATTAGGCAATAACCAAAAGGCGTATGTATGTAAATCATTAAATGGTAGCTAAAGAACAAATACAGGTACCAAAAAACCTTAGAATAGTAATCACTTTCAGTTTTTTTTGCGGGTGGCAGAAGGAGGAAACGATAGTACACTGAGGGACAGCAGTAAGGCACATTCTAATGAAAAACGGTACAATAAATAAGCCATTTAATAATACCATTGTCCCTACAATGGCATTCCTGCACTCACCCTGCCTAACGTATCCCCATAGCTGAGGTGCACATAGATGCACGGCATCTATGTACACCTCATCTATGGGGATACGTCTGCATATTATGATCTACATCAGTTCCCTACATAGTGTTAAAATTTATATCTGTTTGACTCCCTCCTGAGGAGCCCCAATACCATTAAAAAATGGGGGGAAATGCGTTGAGGAAGTAAAGCTTTTATCTTTAGTTTGTATATCTATTGTTTTTTGAGCACATTATCTGCACTGTGTTTTTATGCTTAGTCTCTAAGTGGTGATGCATCATCATTAGGGCTTTTTTCCTATCATTGTATAGGGTAGTACAGGGCCATATAGTGGACAGTCAACGGCTGAAGTGGGGGCTCATCCACCACTGTTAGGCAGGGTGAGTGCAGGAATGCCAATGTGGGGACAATTGTATTATTGTATTTTTCAGTAGAATGTGCCTTACTGCTGTCCCTCCGTGTACTATTGTTTTCTCCTTCTGCCACCTGAGTGCATATGCATACACACCAGACAACGAACATGTCCTCTGCTGATATTCAGGAAATCAGATTCCTATATCTTGGCTGCACTTGTTTCTATTTTAGCATCCCAAAGAAGTACTCCTTTTTTTTATAGTTATACATTTTAGTTTATGTACATGTCCAGTTCCACCAATAGGTGGCACTACTGCATCATGGGATTCTTTGCACGAGCCACTCATTGCTTTCTTATGACTATTGGATTTCCTCACATAGACTGGAAACCTATTTGTGAGGGCCATTAAAAATATGAGGTATATTATTATCTTATTTTAACATTTAGTTTCTTCTGTTTATAGCCATGAGCTGGTGAAGGCTTTGGGATATTACATCAGAAGCGCTCTAGGATCTATGGCAGATGATGGGACTGAGTCATATGTTCACTTTGAGACAAGAAGTATCTGAATATAATAGCCTTGTGTAATGTATTACTAGATGGACGCATAGTAAGTGGATGTTTGCATATCATAATAAACCGGTGATGTGTTGGCAAAGGAGGCTGTCCGGGCATGCTGGGAGTTGCAGTTTTGAAACAGCTGGAGACATCCTGGTTTTGAAACGCTTGAAAATGTTAATGCTATATATCATCAAGTCATTGCTTAACCCCTTAAGGACTCAGCCCATTTTGGCCTTAAGGACTCAGACAATTAAATTTTTACGTTTTCATTTTTTCCTCCTCGCCTTCTAAAAATCATAACTCTTTTATATTTTCATCCACAGACTAGTATGAGGGCTTATTTTTTGCGCAACCAGTTGTCCTTTGTAATGACATCACTCATTATATCATAAAATGTATGGCGCAACCAAAAAACACTATTTTTGTGGGGAAATTAAAAAGAAAAACGCAATTTTGCTAATTTGCTAAGGTTTCGTTTTCACGCCGTACAATTTACGGTAAAAATTACATGTGTTCTTTATTCTGAGGGTCAATACGATTAAAATGATACCCATTTTTACGTACTTTTATATTATTGTTGTGCTTAAAAAAAATCACAAACTTTTTAACCAAATTAGTACGTTTATAATCCCTTTATTTTGATGACCTCTAACTTTTTTATTTTTCCGTATAAGCAGCGGTATGAGGGATCATTTTTTGCGCCATGATCTGTACTTTTTTTTGATACCACATTTGCATATAAAAAACTTTTAATACATTTTTTATCATTTTTTTTTATAAAATGTATTAAAAAAGTAGCAATTTTGGACTTTTTTTTTTTACGTTCACGCCGCTCACCGTACGGGATCATTAACATTTTATTTTAATAGTTCGGACATTTACGCACGCGGCAATACCAAATATGTCTAGGAAATAGGAAAAAACTGATGTTTTACTTTTTTATTGGGGGAGGGGATTTTTCACTTTTTTTTTACTTTAACTTTTAAATTTTTTTACATTCTTTTTTACACTTGAATAGTCCCCATAGGGGACTATTCATAGCAATACCATGATTGCTAATACTGATCTGTTCTATGTATAGGACATAGAACAGATCAGTGTTTTCGGCTATCTTCTGTTCTGGTCTGCTCGATCTCAGACCAGAGCAGAAGATGCCGGGAGCCGGAAGGAGGAAGGTGAGGGGACCTCCGTGCAGCTTTCTGAATGATCGGATCCCCGCAGCAGCGCTGCGGGCGATCCGATCGTTCATATAAATTGCGCACTGCCGCAGATGCCGGGATCTGTATTGATCCCGGCAACTGAGGGGTTAATGGCGGACGCCCGCGAGATCGCGGGCGTCGGCCATTGCCGGCGGGTCCCTGGCTGCGATCAGCAGCCGGGATAAGCCGCGCATGACACGGGCATCGTTCTGGTGCGTTAAGTACCACCGCACCAGGACGTACATTTACGTCCTGTGTCCTTAAGGGGTTAAGTGTATATACAGCATAATTTTAGGGAAAAGCATGATATCACACATTGGCCCTCATTTACTAAAGTCCAACCAACTCTTTTTCTCGGTTATTGCGCCTAAATTTAAGTTGCAACGTCTATGCGACTAATTATGCGACCACATTTTAGAAAACACTCGGAGTGTTTTTTTTTCACTCTGAGACGTACACAGAGTCGGGAATATGCAGGTCAGTCAGGGCAGGCAGCAAGGAACAGTGGTCAGGAAGTGTAACACGAGAACTGGTACACGGAATAGCTGATACAACAGGGAATGCTTTCTCTAAGACAATAGGGCACAAAGATCCAGCAGAGAACAGGAGGAAGTGCGGGGTTAAATAAGGTCAGTTCCTGACAAGAACCAATCAATGGTGCACTGGCCCTTTAAATCTCTGAGAACCTGCGCGTGTGCGCCCTAGGAGGTGGGTATGTGTGCACCGGCAAGCAGGGAGAACAGAGGAAGCAGGAAGATGGTGGGGCAGGTGAGAAGCATCGGACCGCGTGCTTTCACATCGCATCATGCAAAGCGCAGTACAGTCCATGTGGGGAGTCGGGCAGGGAGAGCACCCACGGCCAGCAGCGCTACTAGTAACAAGGCAAATAACAATAATATCTTGGAGATGTGTTTGTTTACAATAAATGTTCCACTTGAATGTTGTGTTTTATGCTTTTCATCATGAAACAGAGAAGTAAACCATGGGAAACATTTATTAAAGGGAAAGCTTTACTTTGAAACCACTTTATGACATTCCAAAGCCAGGTATTCTATATTGTATTGTTTTTTAAAGCGTACCTGTCAGATCCCACAAAAAAAGTTAATGTTACTCAGCACCTAATCCTGACCATGTACATCTCATTTTTATACCTCTATCACCTATATTTATTATAAGAATATCTCTTTTCATTAGTTCAGTGTTAGAAATACTCTCAGGGAAGGGTTCGTGTCCTTTCCTTGTGGTGATGGGAGGTGATTGGTGTGTCTGCTCATGCAGCCTTGTCCATGACTCATCTCTTGTCCATTACTCATGGACAATCCTGATTCTGCTTCAGGGCTGGTTAGTGTCCCAGTAGGTATGAGGACCCCTAGTGGTGGGATTTTCAGGAACCATTTTCTTTATTAAACATTCAAAGTTTTTTAAACAACTATATTACAAAGGTTTTTAATTTTCATCAGTAATAACATTTGATCTGGCAGTGCCCGGTTAAATTGGGCAATATTTAGCAATGCTGTTTACTGTTGTATATAGCAACTAATCAGATTACAGCTTACATGAAAAATGAATGAGAGCTGCTTTGTAAATGTTTGCCATAAGCAATGAAGCCAGGTCATCTTTTAGGCTCATTCCACATGTACAGTATTGTCGCTAAGGTGAAAATACAAAACGTTTAATCAGCTTACCCCATATGTGCCCAGCTTGTGTTGACATCAACCACATAGAATGTAGAAAACAGAGGAAAATGTCCAGCGCACTTCCTCAAATTAAAAGCTTCTCTTTATTTGAGTCAATCAGACATAAGCAGAACATTAAGATACAGGGGATGCATTTCGGTCGGAATATCCAGCCTTAGAACCTGAAAAAAATGCGCTGGACATTTCCCTCTGTAGCTAGCTGTCATGTTACCAACTACTGCATATGGTTTACAGTGAATGGTAATGGATTTTGTCAGCATGATTTTTAAATTTGAATATTTTTATTTTACATGTAACACCTACAGGCCAATACCTGGATTGTATAAACCTGACAATTGGCAGGACAATGCATTCAGTTTTTTTCTTCAGGGGAACTCTGTGCATTTTTAATATCAGCATTGGTAGTTAAGATGGAACCATCCGCAGAACGAATCTGTAGTACCGTTGGGGATAGCAAATTTTGATGGATAATATGAACAATAGTTTGCTAGTCTTATTACCCGACTCAAAGGCCAACTGTCTGTTAAAGAAAAGTACCCGAGCCGCCTTTTCTTGCAAATATTGCAGATAAAGCCAGCTAGCCTGCAACCAGTCATCCCTATGGGTGTCAGTAGGGTCAGTCACATACAGCCATGGTCATAAATGTTGGCACACCTGAAATTTTTCAAGAAAATGAAATATTTCTCACAGAAAAGGAATGCAGTAACACAATGTTTTGCTATACACATGTTTATTCCCCTTGTGTGTATTGGAACTTAAACAAAAAAAGGGAGGAAAAAAAGCTAATTGGACATAATGTCACACCAAACTCCCAAAATGGGCTGGACAAAATTATTGGCACCCTTTCAAAATTGTGGATAAATAAGATTGTTTTAAGTATGTGATGCTCCTATAAACTCACCTGGGGCAAGTAACAGGTGTGGGCAATATAAAAATCACACCTGAAAGCAGATAAAAAGGAGAGAAGTTCACTTAGTCTTTGCATTGTGTCTGTGTGTGCCATACTAAACATGGACAATAGAAAGAGGAGAAGAGAACTGTCTGACGACCTAAGAACCAAAATTGTGGAAAAATATCAACAATCTCAAGGTTACAAGTCTATCTCCAGAGATCTACATTTGCCTTTGTCAACAGTGTGTAACATTATCAAGGAGTTTGCAACCCATGGCACTGTAGCTAATCTCCCTGGGCGTGGACAGAAGAGAAAAATTGATGAAAGGTGTCAATGCAGGATAGTCCGGATGGTGGATAAGCAGCCCCAAACAAGTTTCAAAGATATTCAAGCTGTCCTGCAGGCTCGGGGAACATCAGCGTCAGAACGAACTATCCGTCGACATTTAAATGAAATGAAACACTATGGCAGGAGACCCAGGAGGACCCCGCTGCTGACACAGAGACATAAAAAAACAAGACTACATTTTGCCAAAATGAACTTGAGTAAGCCAAAATCCTTCTAGGAAAACGTTTTGTGGACAGATGAGACCAAGATAGAGCTTTTTGGTAAAGCACATCATTCTACTGTTTACTGAAAATGAAATGAGACCTACAAAGAGAAGAACACAGTACCTAAAAGAACACAGTGATATATGGGGGAAGTTCAATGATGTTTTTGGGCTGCTTTACTGCCTCTGGCACTGGGTGCCTTGAATGTGTGCAAGGCATCATTATATCTGAGGATTACCAACGGATTTTGGTTCGCACGATACAGCACAGTGTCAGAAAGTTGGGTTTGCATCTGAGATCTTGGGTCTTCCAGCAGGACAATGACCCCAAACATATTTCAAAAGGCACCCAGAAATGGATGGCAACAAAGCGCTGGAGAGTTCTGAAGTGACCAGCAATGAGTCCAGATCTAAATCCCATTGAACACCTGTGGAGAGATCTTAACCCCTTAAGGACGTTTTTCCGTTTTTGCATTTTCATTTTTTCCTCATCACCTTCTAAAAATCATAACGCTTTCAATTTTGCACATAAAATTCCATATGATGGCTTATTTTTTGTGCCACCAATTCTAATTTGCAGTGACAGTCATTTTACCGAAAAATCCACAGCGAAATGGATTTTTTTTTATTGTGCAACAAAATTGAAGAAAAAAAATGTCATTTTGTAACTTTTAGGGGCTTCTGTTTCTACGCAGTGCATTTTTCGGTAAAAATGACACCTTATCTTTATTCTGAAGGTCCATATGGTTAAAATGATACACTACTTATATAGGTTTGATTTTGTCGTACTTCTGAAAAAAAATCATAACTACATGCAGGAAAATTTATACGTTTAATATTGTCATCTTCTGACCCCCTATAAACCCCCGTGTAAGGCCGGTATGAGGGCTCATTTTTGCGCCATGTCCTGAAGTTCTTATCGGTACCATTTTTGCATTTATCAGACTTTTTGATCGCTTTTTGTAAATTTTTTTATGATATAAAAAGTGACCAAAAATACGTTGTTTTGGATTTTGGAATTTTTTGGCGCATATGCTATTGACCGTGCGGTTTAATTAACAATACATTTTTATAGTTCAAGCATTTACGCACGCGGCAATACCACATATGTTTATTTTTAATTTTATTTACACAGTTTTTTTTATGGGAAAAGGGGGGTGATTCAAACTTTTATTAGGGAAGGGGTTAAATGACCTTAACTTTTTTTCCCACTTTTTTTTTTTGCAGTGTTATAGCTCCCATAGGGGCTATAACACTGCACATACTAATATTTTACCCTGATCCTTGCAAAGCCATAGCTTTGCATGGATCAGCCTTCTAGGGGGCTGTAGCTCAGGCTTGGAGCAATCAAACGCTGATCAGACGCGATGGAGGCAGGTGAGGGGACCTCCGCTCGCGTCCTAGCTGATAAGGACATCGCAATTTTATCACAATAGTCCCGACCAGCCCGGCTGAGCTGCCGGGAAGCTTTTACTTTAGTTTTGGACGCGGCAATCAACTTTGATCACCGCGTCTGAAGGGTTAGTAGCACGCGGCACAGATCGTTGTGTCGCACACTATTAGCCCAGGGTCCCGGCTATCATAAGCAGCCGGGACCGACCGGGTGTGATGCAGGGTCACGGCGTGAACCCATTTTAAACACCGGGACCGGGCGCAGGGCGTATTGGTAAGCCCTGCGTTCTTAAAACGTTAAAATTGCTGTTGGGAACAGGTGCCCTTCCAATAAGAGAGACCTGAGCAGATTGCAAAGGAAGAGTGGTCCAATATTCCAGCTGAAAAAGCTGTAAAAAGCTTATTGATGGTTATAGGAAGCAACTGATTTTAGTAATTTTTTCCAGAGGGTGTGCAACCAAATATTAAGTTAAGGGTGCCAATAATTTTATCCAGCCCATTTTTGGAGTTTGCTGTGACATTATGTCCAAATTGCTTTTTTCCTCCCTTTTTTGATTTAGTTCCAATACACACAAGTGGAATAAACATGTGTATAGCAAAACATGTTACTGAAATCCTTTTCTGTGAGAAATACTTAATTTTCTTGAAAAATTTCAGGAGTGCCAGCATTTACAGCCATGGCTGCAAC
The DNA here is from genome assembly GCF_029499605.1 of Hyla sarda. Classification (NCBI taxonomy): domain Eukaryota; kingdom Metazoa; phylum Chordata; class Amphibia; order Anura; family Hylidae; genus Hyla; species Hyla sarda. Next base: position 251,709,114 of record NC_079191.1, on the reverse strand, counting down.
TCCTTTGCAGCTCAGAGCAGCGTGTTGCCAACTCAGTCTCCTCTCGCACCGACTCCCGCTTAAGATAGGAGAAAGAAGATTGTAGGCATCCATGTAAGAAGGCTTTGGTGGATTCCCAAACATCACCTGGTCCTCAGCGTCTCTATGATCATTTATGAATATCTGCAACTGTATCGGAATGCAGTCATGAGGGCCAAGGAGGGACAACCAATACGGATTGAACCTCCAAAATCTAACCAGTGGGGACCTGGTAATTCCAGAGTCAACAGTAGCGGAGAGTGGTCAGATCCTCCCCGTGTGACATAAGCCAAGTCCTTCACTAGGGGAACTATCAAGAGATTGCCTATCATGTAGTCAATATGTGAGAGAGAATTATAGCCAGCTGCTTGGCAAGAAAAGGTGCGTGTACAAGGGTGCAGGTGTCTGTAAATATCCAACCACCACAGCTCCGAAAGTAGTGCACCTAAAGGGAGTGCAAGTGGGGCGAGAGTCAGTGGTAGAGCCCGCCCTGTATAGTCTGGAGTGCAATATGTTATTAAGGTCACCCATACAAAGAATCCTAGCCCCGGGGAAAGTCGCAGCAAACACAGCCGCCTGGTGGAGAACCTCTAGGGAACCCAAGGTGGGGGGGGAGGGGGCATAAACACCCAAGAGTGCATGTGGGGAATTATCTATCAGGGACGAAATGAAGACAAATCTTCCATCAGGGTCTACCTGAGTGTGTCTGACCTCCCATTAACAAGACTTGTGTATCAATATGGAGACTCCTCGTGAGTGGGAGGTGTGACAGGAGTGTATTGTGTATTGGATTCAGGGGCGAAAGAGCCAGCGAGTGGTAGCAATGGTCAGGTGCATCTCCTGCATGCAAACAACCAAAGGACTGTACTTACGAATAGCAGTATATACCAGAGAGCGTTTAAGGGGGCATCCAAGACCTCTCACATTCCAAGAAAGGTATTTCACAGTAGCCATGGGACCAATGAAGGGCTGGAACTAAAGGAGAGAGAAAAAAGGGAAGGTGGGCGTCAGGAAGAGAAGGAGAAAAAAAGATAGGGTTAATCCAAGTGAGCACACATGTAGACAAGACAAAGACAAAACATACAAAGAACAGATGATAAAAAGTAGGCAGCATCATTATAGCAACAACCACAGACTAAGATTCGGTGGGAACAACAGGTACAGGGAAGAGTCCGTGCATCTTATACAAAAGAAAATTCTGTGTCTAGGACTCACATAGATCCATAATCTAGTAAACTGTACCAACTACAAAGCATAAGCAACTGTTGCAGAAAGGCACACACTGTATCATAATTTCCCAGAATTATATACAAAGTTGGGCTAGCCCAGTAGGCCAGTCCCTGACATAAGACAGAAAAGATGAGGCACCCTGGAGAAAGGGCAGAAGAAAGAAGAGAGGGAGGGTAAGGGACCATCCAGGAGCAGGAGCCACAAGGCCAGGTCATGATCACTGCAGTTAAGCATTCGGGCCAGGAGCGGATGCGGTGGAGCCCCAGGTGGAAGGGGGCGCGTCGGCACTCGGTGAGCCCGTTCCACCGCGAAGGCCACAGAGAAGGGAGTATTAGGCAGTAGCTCCTGTAGCCAGTGCTCCGCAAACGGGCCCAGAACTAGGGCCTCAGGAGGTTGTTCCTCCGCAACCTATTCTCGAGGGCGTCTGCTTCCTCCTTCCACTGGGAGGCTGTGCGTTCGAGGGCTGCGATAGAGGCAGGTAAGGGAGCCACATTATCTTCTATAGTAGAGATGCAGTTCTCCGCATGGCGGACTCTGTCCCGGAGGTTATGGAGATCCTGGCCTCAGACCAAGGTCCACTCTTACCTCCTCCAGCATACTTGTGAGGGAAGTCTTGCATGTAGTGATAGCAGCCAGCAGTTGAGCAGATGTTTCCCCAAGGGTCAGGTCAGCCGATGGGGAAGGCGGTGATAAAACGGCCAACGATCCGGCAGCAGAAGGATCTTGGGGATCCAGGCGCGCAAACGGCTTTAACTTCGCTGTCACAGCTGGGTTGCCTTTATGGTGCTGCATGATGGAGCCCAGTGACCCAGTTCGGTTCCGAAGCCTCTGAAGAAGGGTCAGGGAGTCCAGGATCATGGCAGGGTGAGAGAAAGCACAGGCTCAAAGCGGAGCTACAGCAGCATGCATCTGCTCAGCTCAGCATTAAGGCCACACCCCCAACACTGTGCATTTTTTATGCGTTTTTAACATGCATTTTTGTTTTGCTTAGAGATGCTTGTTACAGACTTGCAAGAGACTCATGTAGAGTTCAAGGGAACCCATACCAAAAAATTTGACTTGCTACCTCTTCCCAGTAGACAGGTAGCCCCCTCTAGAAGAAGGGCAATTCTACTCAGATTAGACAACTATCCCCATCAGTAGGCAGGTAGTACCCATAATAGCCCACCCCATAGTAGGCAGGAAATCCCCAGATTTGCTCCTCCTTAGAAGGAAGGTAGTCCCCAGATTTGCCCCCTCCAGTAGACAGAAAGTCCCCCCATGAGCCCCCCCCCTCCCCAGCAGGCAAGTAGTCCCTAGATGTGCCCACCCCCCCCCCCCCCCCAGAATTCCTTCCCTACTTGATAAAAATAATTATTAAAATCATATTTACCTCCATCTCCTCTGCAAAACAGCAGTGCTCGCCCCCCACCTAACTTCTCTGCTCTGGTGCAGGAAGCGATAATGAGTGACCAAAGTAGATGTCAGGTAGAGATTTGACCCAAACTTTAGGATTTTTATGGCACAAAGGCCAATAGGACACTGCAAGGGGGGAGGGCATCGTTACACAGATAAGAGGCAGTGACTTCACCCACTGCATTCAGAGCGCTGGAACTGCTGGACAGAGAGGGACAGGGAGAAAGAGGGGGAGAGACAGAAATAGGGACAGTTAGTGATTAAAAAGATAGAGATACAGATAAGAAAGAGAGAATAAATAGGGACAGATAGTGATTAGAAAGACAGAGAGATACAGATCAGAAATAGAGACCTTGTGTGTGTGTGTGTGTGTGTGTGTGAACAGGATTCAATCCACATGCAAGAATCCTATAAGGGCTCCAATACACCAAAACAGCTTATAAGGGGACATCCTAATCATAGCCTCTGAAGTGCTCATCTTTTGATAACACAATCCAAAGCCGTTTTCAAGGCTCATACCTGCATTTACATGAATTAAACAGTGTTCCCCAACCAGCTACAGTAGCCAGTGAGATGCCTGGACCTGTGCCACCCACCCACAAAGCGTATTCAAGTGGCAACTATATATCTATAGGGTCTGTCAATACAGTTGTGAATATAATACATTTCCACAAACACCTTCAGTACTCATTGTTCTGTTATTAGAGATGAGCAATTTTTAAAAAATTAGATTTGACCGATTTTATTTGCGGCAAATCGCTATTAAAAACGGCTATTTCTGGCCTACAGAGAGTCTCAATAGGGGTGTAGAACACTTTGCCTTGTCATAACACGCATAGGGAGTGTGCTGTGTTAGTGAAATAATGCTGTTATTCAGTATGACATGCAGATTACAGGCATCGCTATTAGAGTCACTGCCGCAGAGCATCTGGATGTGGCAGCAGGGAGACCATATGGCATCAAATTTTTATTTAATTGAATTTGAATTTATTTAACTATTTTGAGTACCCATTCTGGTGAGCATCTAGCTGGCAGTCCACCGCGAGGCGTGCTACCGCCTGTTCCAGCCCCATGCAGAGGAGACCACATGGCGGTAAAATTACACAGCCTGGAGGTGGGATCCAGCATGAGGAGACCAAAATGTGGAAGAATGACCAAGCCTGGAGGTGGCAGTAGGAAGAGTAGACCATATGGTGACAGAATGACACAGCCTGGAGGTGGTGTCAGCCTGACCAGACCAAAGGGCCTCACAATTTAAAAGATTAAATATATATATTTTTTTAAATTGCATGTGGCCATGTTAACATCCTCCGGATACTTGATGAAAAACTGCCACAGTGCAGAATAGCTGATTTCTCCCCCCCCCCCAACAGTCCGCACTAAGTGACTGCTACTGCCACCGACTCCAGGGACCCCTGTTCCACTACCTCCTGGGCAGGTAGGCTGCCGCGAAGCAGGTGGTCTACCCCAGACATGTTTGGCTCCAGACTTCCCACTGCTGCCATCATGCTGACTCCCAAGCATGCTACCACCTTGCTGGCTCAAGTGCTGCCTCACGTGCAACCTGCCACCCTCTTTTCCTGAGGAGGAAGCCGCTTCTGCATCTGGCTCCCAAGTGCACTCAGCTCCATCATCGAGTTGTGTCAGCATATCACTGATGTCCTCCTCAGGTTCCTCAACAGTGTGTGCCTCAGGAGCCTGAACGCTCCACACCACCTACCACGCCACTCTCCTCATTACTACTGTGCCGCCTAGCGAAGGAAGCAGGGGATATCTCCTCCACTTCTTGGCTGGGCTGCTGACTGTTCTCTAATAGATCGTCCTGACTAAAAAGTGGAGCTGAACCGCAGCATAGGATACTTCTATGGGGGTGGGAACAGCATAAGACAGAGGCAATTGGAGGACAGGGACTGCTCCCGGGCCATGCCAACTGATGATTGTGTCTGAGGAACCCACCAACTGTTGACTGTGGGTGTAAAATGTCACTTGTGAGGAAGTGGATGACCGAGTTAAGCAGTCAATGGCGGCAGATGTGTTGCTGGTCGAGACACGACCACTAGCTGATACCGGGAGCTCTGGCCTCTCGCTGCGAATCCTGCTGCCACTCGCCCCTAGTCTGCTACGACCTCTGTCTGCGCCTGATGAATTTAAGCCTCTGCCACTCCTCTGTGCACATCCTGGCACTTCTCTGCCTGACATTCTTAGTGTGTATATGAGGGGAGTACAATACGATTCACTACGCTTAAAACATTATTTGTCTAGAACAGCAGCAGGTGTGTATTCCTGGCTGGCCTTTCACAGTATCTAGGCCCTTAAGACTTTAACAGGAACAAAATCGTAAACCATCTATGTATGCACAGGTTACACTTAATAGAGGACACTACGCTCCGCCACGCAACCTATATTAGGTACTAATCGCAGGTGATTATGACTTTTAGTGCTCTGCTCACCCTAACTGGCTGGCTACTATTAGCTTTTCAGTTGTTGTACACACCAGTGTTGCAGCACAAACTCGCTGTGTAGTACATCCAAAATTGCACTCTCTCTCTCAATCTCTCTCCCTTCCCTATCAGTGCTTCTAGGTTGGATTTGGCCTTGAGGTGAATCGCTGCTGTAAAACAGCTTTTCTGTGCAACACACACTGCTCTCTGTCCCTCTCTCTCTCTGCAATAAAACGCTGATGTGACTGGCTGCAAGATGGCTGCCGATTATATAGGGCTATGACATCACAGGTGTGACTGGCTGCTGATAGGCTGCATGCTGAATGTGATTCAGGGTCATCCCGCCTACTCGTCTTCCTGCCTTCCCAGAGTTCCTAGCCCTATGTCCTGACATATGGAGCCACCATCTTATAAGCCCTGGACCACACTAAATGGGGTTTAATGAAGCAATTTGTGTGATCGAATCACGGCGATATTCGGATTGTTTGCAAAGCAAATTTTTCCTGAAATTCATAATGAATTCGGATTAGTCAGATTCGATTTGCTCATCACTATCTGTCATCTCTGCCACGCAAAAAGCGTGTTGAGATTACACATATCCAGCCTGTAGTGTTAATACCGTTCTGGTGCACTTAATATTGTTCCGCAAACACTTTCAGTACTTATTGTGTTGTCATCTCTGCCATGCAAAAAGCGTTTAAAGCAATGAAACTTAGATTTGACAAGTAGGTTGGTGAAAATTCACCAAAGAAGGGAGAAAAGTAAGCAAAAAAATAAAATAAACATGTCTGGAAAACGAGTTGGTGGAAAGGGTAGGAGGCAAAAGACCATCCACCATGTTCTCTGCCAGTAAGAATGTTTGTGGTAGTACTAGTACAGGTAGCGGCAAAAGCAGCCAGGTGTCGTGTCATAGTCATGGCAGCCATGTCAGCCATCCCAAGTTCTCACTGCCTGAGAAAGGTTATGTGGCTTCACAGGATGATCCAGCTTTACTGGAATATTTCTGTCATGCGACTTCTGGTGAGCCACTGTGGATTCCTTCGTGTCTACACTCGCATGGGGAAGTGGAAAGGTCCATCTTAGACACTGTGCTTCCTCATCTCAGGCTTTGCTTCCCCCCTACTACTACTACTACTACGCAGAAGGATAGCACTAGCCATGAGGAGGTTGTGTGGGGACAATTAAGAGGTAGAATCAGTGGTTGAGCACAGTACAAGTGGATCTCTTAGTGGTAGGCGTGGTGGGGATACTTCAAAGCGTCAAGATGGCTATGCTGAGGAGGAGCATGGAGCCCAAGAAGTCCATGCAGAGAGGAGTGGCGTGGATGATGAGGAGTTTGATGTAGACGATGATGTGGTGTTGGACAGGATGTGGGAACCACCTGGGCATGGGCTGAAGTTTTAAGAGCAGGAGGGTAGTGGCAGTTTCAGCAAAGAAGAGCGTATTCAAGGTAGGGAAAGAAAACCTATGAAACGTAAAAAGCGTAGGGATGCTGGTCTAATGAGCTCAGGTGACTGCGACACTGCTGCATGTTCAGGTTCTATTAAAAAAATATTCAGAGGAGGGGTACAGTCAGGTGGTACAGTTCCTGTCCGATATTCTCATGTGTGAAACTTCTTTTATACCTTACCTGATGCAGAGAATGTGGCAATATGTCGTCTCTGCAAACAGAAAGTAAGCCGTGGCCAGAGTCCGAGTGTAGGAACAATGTCTCTACGTAGGCATATGGAGGACAAGGCCACATGGGACAGTCGAGATGCCCCACAACGTGAGAACTCTGCTGCTGCTGCTACTGATAATCCTCCAGATCCCTCCCAACTGTCTTACAGCCAGGCAATCTCTGAACAGTAGAGGGGAGGAGCAATAGCAGAATCTGAACCTCACACCGGGCATTGACACGATCAGGATGTCCGGCATTAAGTGTATATCCTGGCTGCTAATAGCAACTGGGACCCTCCGGGTATGAAGCACGCTCAGCTCGTGAGCATGGCTCAAACTGCGGGAGTGAGACTAGGGCATACAGGTATGTCCTTGGTCCTTAAGAGGTTAAAAAATAGGTATGTGGTTCTGTGTATTTTACTATTGATGCACATGAAACTTAAAACAATGGTCACATGGTGGAAAATCTGCAGCATTTCTGCACGAAAATCTGCAACAGAAAATTCTCAACAAATATAAGATCAGTGGCATATTTGCTGCTGCAAATTTTGGTATGAATTATGCTTATTTCATAGAACTAAAAAAAAAAGATGTATTTCAAATATGCAGTTGTGGCTCTTGCAGTGGTCCGCAGAGTTTCTACAGGAAAATCAACAACAACTGCAGAGTTATTGAGCACTATTTCCTCAGCATTTCTGCAGCATAAATTGACACACTAGATGTAAAATCCATAACACTATTACATTTTGTTCAGATCTTTTGTAGAGTTTTTGTTCAGTGAGTGGACAAGATTCCTACAAAGGCCATCAACTTTGTTGCTATTGTTCTATTCGTACTATTCATTCTAATGAAAGAGGAACACTATTATAACCATGCAAAACTACAAACAGCAACATAACATGTTTATAAGCCTAAACAGGATTAAATTAACCTACCACGAAATCCCTTGGTTTGCCCAAAACAATAAAGTCAGCCCAGGGGTTAAAAGCACATTTAAAGGAATATCTTTATGTGGTGGACTAATACAGCCATACCAGTTGCTACACTGGTTTTAGGTCAGGTGACTGTAGTCTTACAAGGTTTGCTGGATAGTTAAAGGGGTACTCCGGTGGTTAATTTTTTTTTGACTATATGGCATCTTCTTTGTAAGTTTCGTTTTTTTGCAATATACATGTGTTATATGTTTTGGCAGCATGTGTGTGTTTTGCTTACCTGTTTGTTGGGCAGGAAGTTCTGTAATTCAGAGGGTTTTCTTTTACTGTTGTCCACAGTTGGCCATGTTCTGAGTCTGTTGTGGACAAGGTGTCATAGCTTTTTTTTCTCTCTGTCTGCATGAGAGAAATAAGCCACGCCCCTCATCTCATCCAGCTGAGTACACAGCTCCTCACCTCCCCCTGCTCTTTTTTCTGAAGACCCAGGTCTGCACAGGAGAAGGACCTCACAGAGAAGATAAATGTTATCTGAAGGGGAGGATGACAGGGTGCACGGGCTGGGGATGTATGGACTGCAGGGGAATAAATCTCATACTGGGAATGATCACTATATGTGAAGGGGGAGGGGGGGGACTCCTGAATGCCACATGCTGGGAGTTGTAGTCCCTGTTATGTGTGTATATGCTAGTGTTTACAAACCAGTGTGCCCCCAGCTGTTGCAAAACTACAGTTGTAGATTTTCAACAGCTGGAAGCACAGTGGTTGGGAAACACTGTTCTAGCCTATTCATCATACACCTCATGTCACACCAGTGTTTCCCAACCAGTGTGCCTCCAGCTGTTGCAAAACTACAACTCCTAGCATGCCCAAAGGCTGTCAGGGCATGCTGGGAGTTGTAGTTTTGCAACACCTGGAGGCACCCTGGTTGGGAAACAATGGTGTATGCCCTACAGAGGTGTGGTGAACTACAACCCCCAGGAGTCTACAGAGACAGCATGCTGGTGTTATACCTCAGACTGAAGCCTCCTGAATGACACATGCTAGGAGTTGTAGTCCCTTTTGTGTGTGTATGATGGTGTATCCCAACCAGGCTGATTATATTAGTGTACTGTTTATAAGGGGGCCAACCCGGGAAAATAGTAGGATGGGTAAAGGGCGGAACAAACAAACAAAAAAAGGAGCCGCCCCAAACCAGCAAGGCATGTGGCATGCTGGGATTTTTAGTTTTCAGCACAGCAAGAAACAGGAAATAGAAGCAAAGATAGGAAAACAAAGGGGGGGGGGGGGATAAAAAGACAACAAAGAACGGAAATAGTCACCTAAACAACAAGAATAGAAATGAAACAAAACAAATAGGGTAAGTCAAAAATGGAAAAACACGTTGACCACCGAAGTACCTCTTTAAATGAATGCTTAGGAGTGCTGAGGCATAGATCTCTATCCCATACATGCTTTGGTAGGAAGCAGATCTAGGCCGGTCATTTACTGATCAGGAACTCTCCAAGATGTTTCATCTTACTCATAAAACCTCTTTATCTTCTAGGCCACAGGAATGAAACTATAAAAGTCTCTCTAGGTGGTACAGATTCCCAGAGTGAATACGTGAGATGATTCCCCCAGCCCCAGGAGTCAGGGAAGCTTGGCGAACAATCTCCTCATTTCCTTTGTGCACAGCACCGCAATAGGAATAAACGGACATAACTCTACTACTACTATACATGTTAAAGGGGTACCCCCGTGGAAAGTTAAACAGATTTGTAAATTACTTCTATTAAAAAAATCTTAATCCTTCCAATACATTTTATGGGCTATATACTACAGAGGAAATGCTTTTCTTTTTGGATTTCTCTGATGTCATGACCACAGTGCTCTCTGCTATTCTCTGCTGTCCATTTTAGGAACTGTCCAGAGCAGCATATGTTTGCTATGGGGATTTTCTCCTGCTCTAGACAGTTCCTAAAATGGACAGCAGGGGTCAGCAGAGAGCACTGTGGTCGTGACATAAGAGAAATCCAAAAAGAAAAGCATTTCTTCTGTAGTATATAGCCCCTAAAAAGTACTGGAGTACCCCTTTAATGTAATTAACCCTCTTTTTAGAGCTGTTCACCTGCACTATAACCCAGTATATTGGGTGAACAGGCTGTTTCTCTTTAAGGGGTTAAACCTTTACAGACCAGTGTAACCAGCAAATGCTTTGGCGCTGTTTGATGAACGCCATTTTGTGTCTGTGAAACAACTTCTTCAAATTGAAAACTTTAGTTTTTCATCTTTTATGGATGTTTTTAAATGATGTTTTGCAAAATGGTTGAAAGTTTTCCCTGTCAAAAATTTCAAACACCTGTCTGCGATCTTTACATGAATGTGGAAGAACAAATGTAAACATCCAATTAGTAGGGGAGACGGTGGGAACTCCAAAGAGAATCCAGCAGCTTAAGCAATATCAGAAAACATATGCTGTGTGTTTTAGGAGGTGTACTTCAAATGGAAAGCAAAGGGAAATATTCAGGCATTTCAATGTCATCATAGCTGTTTTTTTCCCAGTATGAAATATTTCTCACTATAAAAAAAAGGATTGGAAACCTAACTAGTGATGAGACCTTCAGGCTTTTCATCCTTAATAAACAGAATGCCTCTGACTGAATTGGTTCCAGTAATAATTTATTGCCTTGAGATTTGGGAAGTGCTAACGAGTGGCTGTGAACAGTTAATGAACCTTGTTTTGGATCTCCCTCTCTCCTGGCGCAGTGTTAATATTCTGCGAATGGCATAATTTTCCTTTTAGTTCGCTCATTTTCACTGCTAAATTACTGGCCATACTTTAGAAATCAAAGCAACGGATGGGGTTTAATTCTTGCTTTAAGTGAAAGGAAATGAAACGCGCATCAAGATTAACTTTTTTCACTTGGTTACGCCGAATTTAATGTTGAAGCTGAACTGTTCTGTTGCTGTGAAAAACTTCTTTATAAAGCTATTTTGTGATACATTTTTGATTATTGCATATTCATTGTTTGTGCATTTTGGAGAGTTGGTAATAAAGCAGGATTGGACAGGCCCATCGGTCACCCAGGGAATGATCTCCCATGGTAATAGGATCCATCCATGATTGCACTACAGGGAAGATAAGTGTAAAATACTTACTGACCGGGCTCCTGCAGCACTCGCCTTGCATGGTGCTGCCATGGCCACCAGTAAGACTGCCTGGGGCTCGTTGCCCAATCTGGGAGCTTGGATGTAGAACAAATCACAGCCCTGGCTCAGCATCCAATATTGTTAAACAGGCACTTACTATTACTGTAATAGCTTTTTTCTCTGCTCTGCAGACACAACCTGGGTCCCTCACCGTCAAGTCCATCCAACCTTGTAGAAAACGCCAGTGAAATCATATGGGAACTCTACTCTACCTGAACCAGAGTAGAATATTAGTAGCTCATTTGGTTGTCTTTCTGATCAGACCCCTACTGTTCATTACATCTGGGTGCGTCCTTACATCAAGAGCCTACTCTCATGTCTGGTGCCTATTATCATGCTATGTAATGGGCTCACCAGAGCCTTCTTCAGAAAGATTTGCTAATATACTGTACATAACATGCGGACCGTGTAGAAACTATTACCTTGGTCTACCTTGTGCCATTTTATTGCAAATTTGTAGGGATACCTTGCAAAGGTTTTTGAACATAATTCTGCAATTGCAAACGTGCTGTCTCCCTACTACTTTGTCTTAGGTCTAACTTAATTTATATTACCCTTCTACTCTTGTGACAAAAACCATAAACCAGATGAAGATGATGGTGCAGTGCAAATCACATATTAATTATAGTAGTAAAAATACAAAAATGACAAACAATAGTGGAATCCAGCCAGCCAGAAGGTGAAGTGGGTACTCAGGAATAACAGAAACAGCATTGTCAATAGTCAGGATCAGTAACCAGACTAGATTTCAGCCAGGCTAGGATCATACACAGAATAACAAACAGGAACAACAGAAATGTGCTTGGAGATCAGAGACCACATAAGGGTAAAGATAGACTGAACTGCTGCAGCTTAAATAGCCAGGACCCAGGAGGGAAGAGGCTGGCTAAATAGCCAGGGAAATGAGGTGCTGCTCTTTAATATCAAGAGTTGTTGTCTGCTGAAAAGCTGGTAGGGGAGCTTTAGTGTGTTAAAAGTCTATTCAGTAAGACATTTATCCATATTTTTCATTACAGCACTGATATTTCTCTACATTTATACAGCAGCCAGACATCATAAAGGTGCATTAATGAGAATGTATATTACATCATGAGCAATTAGATGACTTTTGGTCCAGACATTTTATGACCAACTCAATTATTTAGATCCCTAACAAAACAGCAGACCAATAATAGCTACACATTCATATAAATTCTTCATAATTGATAAATAATAATGTTAAATGTATCCCTTTTAACCCCTTAAAGACAAACGCTATTTTAGATTTCAGCCTATACATATTGTAGGGAACATCTCACACGGTGGGGTCAGCAATTATGGTATTCACACAGACAGTGGGTTTCAAACATCCAAGAGGATGTTTATTTAAATAATTTTTGGCACAAAGCACATTGCAAACAAAATAACAAAACCTAAGCCTGTCCGGCTCTAACTAAACATCAGGATACCTCTCTATCCTACTGTAGACCTAATGTCTGGCCCCAAGCAAACTCACAATTTGTCCATAGAGGAAGGTTCAGACCTGGTGGGTTTGAGCTGCAGTGCTGGCTGTTACTGCTTCTCATCTCAGTATCTCCTCCAGCTCTTAAACCAACAGCCCTTTGATTTAAAGGGGTAGTCCAGTGGTGAAAAACGTATCCCCTATCCTAAGGATAGGGGATAAGTTTGAGATCGCGGGGGGTCCGACCGCTGGGGCCCCCTGCGATCTCTCTGTACGGGGGCCAGGCTCTCCAGCCAGATAGCGGGTGTCGACCTCCGCACGAAGCGGCGGACGACACGCCCCCTCAATACATCTCTGTGGCAGAGCCGGAGATTGCCGAAGGCAGCGCTTCGGCTCTGCCATAGAGTTGTATTAAGGGGGCGTGTCGGCCGCCGCTTCATGCGGAGGTCGACACGCCCCCTTCCCGTGGGCTGTCAGGGCTCCGTACAGGAGATCGCAGGGGGCCCCAGCGGTTGGTCCCCCCACGATCTCAAACTTATCCCCTATCCTTAGGATAGGGGATAAGTTTTTCAGCACTGGGTCACCACTGGACTATTCCTTTAAGTCTTCCTCCCCAGCAATCAACACAGGAAGCCTCAACTGAGAACACCTTGGAGAAGGGAAAACCAATAGTGGACTAGGGGTGTGGACTGGAGCACTCCCACTTCCAACCTGTCCTCCAGTCAAGGAAATCCAGCCCATGTAACTTAAACAAAAGAGCCCTAGCAGACTATGCTCTGTAAAGCAGCATATAACCTTCTGGATTTCCTTTACTTTTCCTGGCTGAGGAAACCAGGTGAGATATACACCCCATCCACCACTTTTCCATACACTTTACCACAATATATAGTAAATATAACAGTATTCAGTGTTCATGTGTCTTAGCATTTGCAGAAAGCTGCTGTAAATTTTGTGCATTTGAATTTACATTGCAGCCATGGTAGGCGCCTATGTGGTGACCCAGGGGTTAAGTGTGCTTGAGACATCCACTGTGGAATATTAGTCTTTGAATAGGTGAGTGCTGTAATAGCAACAATGTCTCTAAGTGCATCCTAAAGCTTGTACAGGTCTTATGTATGCTATAAGGGCCTTGTACACATTAACATCAAAGTTAATTCTTTATCTCTGTCCAAAGAAACCTTTTACATTGTTCTGATACCCCTTCAGATAGGACTTAGATGTGGTCTGGGATCTGTAGGCTCTTGGAGGTTACCCCAAACATTCCCATGTAGTGTAAGGCCTAGCTAATGGAAGGAGAGAAGAACAGGCACTTATTTCACCTGCAGTAATTACTCTCCCACTTATTCCTCTATACTGGTCTTAGAGTTCTTCTAGCTAAGATGGAGGCTGGACAAATGAGGCTTTACCCAAAAAACAAAGCATTCTATAAGGAACTATACATAGATAATGGATATGAATATGGACCTCATTCCTAAGAGCCAGGGCTGTAGCTCCCATAAGACGACTGAGGTGATCACCTCAGGGGCGCTGCACATTACAGTGGGCAGTGATTCCCAACCAGAGTGTCCCGGCAGAGGTGCTGGGACACTGGTGGGAAAGATGACACAGAAATTTAGTTGAATTTCCTGCCCCGGCTTGAGCACCTGTGACTCACTTACGGCACTACAAGGCCTGCGGCCAGTCACAGGTGCGCAGGCCGGGCAAAAGAGAAGACTGTGTGCACTGCATGGACGGGATGCTGCAGCTCTGGGATGGGGATGCTGCTGCTCCGATCCCGGTGTACCCTCCTTCTCCTGTGAAGCAGCGGAGGATTCTCCCTGGTCCCCGAGCAGAATAATGGGGATGGAGGGATGGAGCAACCCACTACAGTGTCAACCCACTATACCCCTCTGTCAGCCCTGTACACCCCTATGTTACCCTGTACATCCTTCTGTCACCCCTGTCTCCCATGTGCACCCCTCTGTCACCCCTCTACTCCTTTCTGTGTGGGGAAGTCTGGAGACATTGTAAAGGGGGAAGGCTTGAGGCATTTGGGGAAGGCATGATGCATTGTGTGTGTGTGTGGGGCGGGGGGGGGGGGGGGGTTACTGGAAGTATTGCTTGTGGGGAGGGGGGACCAGAGGCATTTTGAGTGAGGTTGGAAACATTGTGTGTTGTGGGAAGGCTGGTGGCATTGTGTTCAGGGGAGGCTGGAGGAATTTGTGGGGAAAAGGGGAGGATAATTCTGGAAGAATGCAGAGCCTAATATGTTTGTGTTACAGGTTTCCGATCAGAGAAGATGTAATTTGTGAGTTGCTACATATAGCAGGACTGAAATCTACATAGCCACCATATAAAGTATTATTTGATAGAGGTGCCCTGAGTTGAAATGGGGGGGGGGGGGTCTTCTGATGTCGCCTTGGGTGCAAAAGGAGCTAGCTACAACTCTGCTAAGAGCTGACATACATAGATTTGCTACTAGGTGGCAGCATAACACTCACATTTCATAGTGGCAGTATTTACTGTATGAAAAGCATATAAGAAAAGTAATCATTAACCCAGGCCAGTGGCCTGTTTTTCTTTGACTGGCACAATACACTTCAACATATAAGCATACATGAAATGAACTGCATAAAAGCCTTTGCAGACATCTTTCTATGTTACAATATATGCAATGCATTTTATGTAAAACAAAAAAAAAAAAACAATGATCTCAATCATAAACTGAAGATTTCTATTTAATTTTTTTTAATAAAGCTTTGACGTACCCCAACCACATTAACATGGATCAATTATATAGAGAGAAATTATATTGTCCGGCTCATTTCTCTGCTGCAAATTCTAGTGTGTTACCTAATTGCATTTCAGAACTTATTTATTCTTACTTGCGTAGGATATATACTGACCTGACTCATACACCAAAGGATTGTGCAAGATATAGCTGATGCCCCTGTAGACTCATTAATATTTCCTGTTACAAACATGAAGTTTCAGGTTTAACTACAAGAACAGTCTGTTCTGTTTATGTAGACATTAAAATATATTTTGGTGGTGTCATTCATTTTGTTAAGCTTGGTACTTTATCATATGGAATAAAAAAACTCTGGGTATACAGCAATAGCAGTTCTGTAGTAAAGGGAATCATGCACCAGAACAGATCCCTTTGACGTAGACAAGCCAGTTGTGTTCCTAGACTTACTAATTAAATCACAGAGAGCACCCAAAACAAACACGAAAACCAGAAATTACAGTCGGGCCAATTTCTAACTTGTAGTATTCAGTAATATTCACGTTCTCGATTAGGTCAAATAAACACAATATACCAGAGGTGGGAAGTACATGTAGCTGGGGATTAAGGATACCTTGCCCTGTTATAGGGGAATGTTAACCTTATTTTTAAGCAGACTATTTTTGGATACCCAATAAGGGTAGCCTGTTCTCCAACCTGCCTCTCCCTAAAACAACCTATATTAAGGTGGGAGCTTAGGTGTTTTGCCCACACCGGAACTGGGAGCCATATACCTTGTCTGCACTTGCCTTTACAACTGGCAGATACAACAGTTGCCCCAATAAATAAGAGGCTAAGAGATAGAAATAAAACATTGTCAACAAGTGTTATTCTGCAGAAATATGATGTTATGAAGGGTGACTGACACTTCAGTCCAAATTTTGAATTTACTTAATCACAAACTTTAAATAGAAAAACATGTTTACTCACTTATCTCGGTTCCCCATTGTGATTTCATCTGGTCCATCGTAGCTCTGGCTACTTCCTACTTCACCCCCAATAACTAAGAGAGAAAGGATGCCAGTGCAGTCAGTGGTTGGCCAAGCAGACCATCACCACATTGAAGAGCTCTTCTAAGACATAATAGGTAGCTGGAGCTGCAGGGGACTGGATAGCATCACAGCGGGAAGCACAAGGAACCAAAATAGGGGAATATGTGTCTTATTTTCTTTTTTCAGTCCATTCCCAGCAACATATAAAGTTTAATTATTTATGTATTTATTTATTTATTTAACTTACTGATCTATAGATAACCCTATTGCTTCTTGACATGGTACAGAGTTGAATTGCCACTTCATCCAATTATTCTTTGGTTAAAGCGTAATTTAGCTTTTGTACAAAGCTCTGCACATAAACAAATATACAAGATACACATATACAAGATAAGGCACAATTAAAAAAAAAATGTTTCATTATCTTTAATAACAGTAACTACAATGTAACAGGAGCAGAGTAATTGACAGATTCAATACAAACACAATCAAAGAATAAAACGTTACAGTGAAAATAAGGCAATCAATATAATCCAAGTAACCATAAGACAAGACAAGACCAGGCAATTACATAACTGTCAATGTACCAAGAGAAGAAAACTATCAAAAATAAAAATAGAAGAGGTGGAACAGAGGACAGAAAACACCAAATCTTATAATGCATGTAGGGGGAATGCTAAAGGGGTTATCAGGGGACCTAAAAAAAACAAAAAACTCCACATGGTCTGGAATGTATTTACATAGTCGCCCTGGTGTGTTCCTGGAACCATTCACTAATCTCAGATGCACCGTCCTCCCATGCCCACTACTCTAGTTTCTCTCTCATTCTTCCTTCTACACACTATTAAAACTACATTTCCCAGCAGTTCTCACTGTTGAGACCATTATAAAGGGGGCATGGCTTGGGGAGCTGGTGTCTTAACCCAATTAGGACATAGGGCGTACAGGTATGCCATTGTGACCTGGTACTTAAGGACCAAGGATGTACCTGTATGCCCTGACGCCTCAAATGTGTTTCAAGTGAGCGCAGGAGTGATCCCGCCGGTGCGAGTCATTTAACCCTTTAGATGACGATTACGGCATCTAAAGTGAAAATGAAAGTTTTCGATTACGGCATCTAAAGTGAAAATGTAAGGAGGGTCCCTTTCCCTTCCTCCTGTCACCAAACGCTGATCCAATGATGTAGCCTGGGCTAAGCTAGACTAAACCAGTTGATCACCAACCTCACTGAGTAATGCTATGCCATAGGCATAACATTATACAGTGCATGCAATCTAAAAATTTCATATAAAAGTCCCCTCATGGGGACTTAAAAAATGTAATATATTTTTTGTAAAATTATATAACCCCCCCCCTCCAATAAAATCACGCTTATTTTCCCATTTTACAAAGAATAAAAAAATTCAACATTTGATCAAAAGCAATCAAAATGTCCCATCAAAACCGATAAAAACTACAGATCACAGTTCAAAAAATGAGCCCTCGTACATCCCTGTATATGGAAAAATTAAAAAATGTATATGGATCAGAACAGGACAATTTAATGGATACCAATTTTGTTGAAAAAAGTTAGCAGTTTTTTTAAATTAATACAATAATAGAAAAACAATATTAATTGGGTATAGTTTTACTCACTTTGGGGGAGATATATCAAAACCAGTGTAGAGGAAGAGTGGTGCAGCTGCCCATAGCAACCAATCAGATCGCTTTTTCATTTTTCCACAGGATTCTTAAAAAAACTGCACCACTCTTTCTTTACACAGGTTTTGATAAGTCTCCCTTAATGACCTACAGAATAAAGATAATGTATAATTTTTCCTAGTGTTAGACGCAAATATTCGCATTTCGAATATCAAATCAAATCAAACATATTCGCTATATATTCGAAATTACGAATATTCACTTTTTTGCGCATATGCGCATATTCGCATATGTAAATATTTGCAGATGTGAATATTCGCAAATGCGCATATTCGCTTATGCGCATATTCTCATATGTAAATTTTTTAAGATGTGAATATTTGCATATGTGCATATTCGCATATTCCTTCTTTTCACTGTGGGCCAACTAAAATGATGCAAATACTCTTGTCAGAGGTTATTAACAACATCCCTAGAAACCATAAGTAAAGTTGCCCACCCCCTTACTGTTTTCTTCCTCGAAAATGCAAATATGCGAATACGCGAAATTCATGAATATAGGACGAATATTCGTCTATATATTCGCAAAATTTCGCAGATTCAAATATGGGCAATTCCGCTCATCACTAATTTTTACCATAAAGTGCACTGTGTAAAAGAGAAACACCACTAAAAATTGCTAAATTTCAGTTTTCTTATAAATTTCTGCTCACAAATAATAATTTTTTTGTTTTGATGTACATTTTATGGTAAAAGGAAAGATGTCATTACACAGTACAATAGGTCACACAAAAAACAAGCCCTCAAATAGGTCTGTAGGTGGAACAATAAAAGAGTTATGATTTTAAAATTGGAGGTGGAAAAATCGAAAATGCAAAAATGAAAATGGGCTCTGTCCTTACGCCAAGTTAGGCTATGTACTTAAGGGGATACATTTGGTGTTATCACTCTGACATTCTCTGATACTAGTCACTAGAGAAGTTCAACATGGCCCCTAATGGCAAATAAATCTTTGAGGATCAGAAAATAATATGCACGTCTCATTGTTCTCCATACATGTAACTTGGTGCACAGTGTGTGCAGTGAACACTCTGGATACATCTCACAGCGGTGTGTTGTTTAGTGCGCCTGCACCCTGTTTCTCGCCCTGCGAGGCGACTGCAGTCCAGTGCGCATGCCCGGAAATATGTTTCTCAGTCCTGCACAGATGGACATAGACGCCAGAAGTGGGGCCAGCTCCCGGTCCGGCGAGGCGCAGGCGCCGACATTACATAGCACCGCTGCAGGTAATTTTCATCATTAACTTTCCACATATATACCGGCAGTCAAAAACATAGTCAGTACCTCTTGAAAAAGGGAAACCAAACAATCGTAGGGGTCGGTGGCAGAGCTCGTTATCCCACATGGGTAAGGTCACATATAGATCTTTTTGATACCTATTACATGCAGTCCAGAGTGTTACGCTGCTTCACTGTGTACTCTGAGGCTTGGTGGTGTACAGGCCCCAGGTGCTATCAGATGTATGCAAATACATTGTAATTGTAAATATAGCCCTCATATAGATTACCCATTGTGGTAAATTACACTTTATACTTTGTTTGTGTGTGCTATATTGATACTATGGACAGTTTGCATATTTTGCATGATTGAAATATGTAAGTTACCAGCTCTGCACCATTCTTTCTTGCATTGGACTTCCATTATATTACTTCATCTTTGCATCTGTTTTATTTTTATTTTTTAAATAAAAGCATTGTTAAAGATTTTTACATTTGTACTATAGACTTTGTTGTAACTCAGTTTTTTCTCTGTATATATGGTATAATTGGAGTTCCCTGTCTCTGACAGGATGTTCTACACTCCCTTATGGGTGTCATTAGGACACATGGAGGTCAGTATTGTATTGTACTCGGACTTTGGTATTCATTACTATTTTCTGTGTTTTTCACAGCTTCAATTTCTAGGTCCGGAATGGAATATCATTCACATGAGCAATCATGGCTCACGCAATTGGATGAAGTATTCAGCAATGGGTCCAATGTAACTTTGGAGACAGACGGATTTGATTCATTAGGTAATATCACAAAGTTAAAGGGACTGTTGCACAAAAGAACCCGTGTGTGGAGGAATAGAGCATTCCTCGAGAAATACATAGAGAGAGGACTTTTCCCCAGAGGTTTGAGGGTGCAAGTTTGCCCTTCTTTTCCTATAGCTGAGGAATCATTTAAAAATAAATGGGAAGAATATGCAAACCATTGCTCTAAAGGTTTTATGCAATTATTGATCGAGAACAACTCGCAAACCTTACCAAATATGGAGCAGGAAATTGAAGATATACAAAATGATATTAAAAATCATCTTCCCAATAATCAATTGAAAAAGCTTAATAATGAATTAGAAAACCTTTTTGAAAAATGGGGAAGGAGATCAAAGAAAATAAAACTAAGAAACATCAACGTGACAACCAAGACTTTATAACCAACAGAGTCTATAGATGGCACCCCAATCGTGACCGATCTCGGTCGAGATCTAGGGGTAGATCTTCCTCACTTGCATCAACCACCTCAGGGGACGATTTCCAGAGATTTAGAGACACAAGGGCGCAGAATGATTCCAACACAATTAAGGGCCCCCGAGGAGAATCTGCACAAAAAAGAAAGAAGTCACCTGTACCACACCGGGACAAGAAAACCCGTAACAGTTTGGATGTGATTAATTTATCTGGACATACATTGTCTAATGATCAGTGTGATATTCTGAAAAAAGGTTTGACATTTTCATCCACTAATAATTTAGATTTTTTTTGTAGCCGTAAAGGATCTTCATCTTTACTCCCGGAAGTTGTTGTTAAAGAAACTGTACGCCAAAGAGAGAACCCTGATTTTTCACCACAAGAGAGAGAGGCATTACAAGCACTAGATGATCTACTACAAGAACAGACAGAACCAGACCCAGGTAGGCAGATTGATATAGTGTTACCCAAATCCAAAACATTTCCCTCCTTGTCTTTGTGTCCGGAGATCGATATATTTACCAAAATGGTAGTGCAAGAATTTAAAAAATTTCTACTAGATACAATAGAGACAACCTTACCCATTCTTAACGCAAAGCGCTGCAAGAATTATAAAATCTTGATGATGTCTATAAGCCGGTGGACAAGGGGGGAAACATTGTGGTGTGGCCCACTTCAATGTACGAACAAGAAGCGTTTCGCCAACTCAAAGATAAAACGACATACCAAAAACTCTCTAATAACCCTGTGGTGGCATTCAGACAAGAACTTAGGGCCATTTTAGAGGTGGCAGTAGAAAAAGGAATCATCTCCAATAGACAAATGGATACTCTTATACCAATGTACCCTCAGATACCCACTTTCTACCTATTGCCCAAAATCCACAAAAATCCCCTCGATCCTCCTGGCCGTCCAATAGTGTCAGGAATTGAAGGGATTTGTGATCTCACCTGTAAATTTATCAATATTTTTCTCAAACCATTAATGGAGAGTTTACCATCTTATGTACGAGACACTACAGACGTGCTTGGGAGGATCGATGGGATTTTTGTGGAAGATGATATTCTAATTGTAACTACAGATGTAGAGCCATTGTACATCTGTATAGCACATGCAGATGGATTAAAAGCTGTTGGTTTCTATTTAGAATCCAGTAATATCTCAGCTGACTTAAGTGATTTAATTTTGGAGCTGTTGAAGTTTGTTTTGACGCATAATTTTTTTACCTTCAAAAACTCTTATTATCTGCAGAGGTGTGGCACTGCCATGGGGGCGGCCTGCACCCCGTCTTACGCCAACCTCTTCCTGGGGCACTGGGAGAGGGAGGTTTTCCAGTGTGGTGGGGTGCGGGGCGTTGCCCATGTGCAGTGTTGGCTCTGGTACATTGATGATGTGCCATTTTTGTGGCAGGGCTCAGAAACATTATTGCAGGATTTTATGACCGAGTTAAACAACAACTTCATTAATCTTAAATTAACATATTTTTACAGCCCCACATCCACAAATTTCTTGGATATCCAGATACAGCGCCAACTTGATGGACATCTGGCAACAGACATTTACAGAAAAGAAACTGCCACAAACTCATTATTACATGTGAGCTCATCCCATATACCATCTACCATCAATGCAGTCCCAATTGGGCAATTTTTACGTTTAAAATGAACTTATTCCACTATGGAGAAATTTGAAGAACAAAGTGAGGAACTAAGTAGAAGGTTTGAGGAACGTGGGTATAGTTTTGGCGCAAAAGGAGTGTTGTTGGATCATTGTACTAGATACAATGATTCCCAACGGACTCAACCAACAATTGAGCTTCTCTCCCTTTTTTTAGGGAATTGTTTGAGATCCCCATGTAAATCATGGGGGCCACATTGTACCATCTTCCTCAGAGCACGACCTTGGGAGCCGGGACTGGTTTGGGTCTTTCGGTGGAATGATGGTATGGCTGACAGTTATTGAAAGGGTTTTTTGCTCTGGTGATTGGGACACTGAGCCCCCAGATATTAAAACCATCTGGGCACTTATAGTGGATTAAGTAATGACATAGGGTTTTGATATAGGATCCTTAAAGATAGCCTGCCTTATGGAGGCCTATAGGTCTTGGTCGTACTCTCTTGGCGTGTAGTTGAAATTGAACTTTTGGCTTTAAATAATAAAACTTTCACTATTATTACACAATATATATTTTTTTAATTTTGGCTAGATCATTATTATGTAGTATGGTTCTCTATATTTGGTGGACCCTTTTTTTGTAAATTCTTTCCTCAGTTCATAGTCACCCTATTAATTATATTGAGGTTTGCAATATTGGGTATGGGTTTTCCCACCCTTCTTTTGTGCAACTCTTGTCCCTTCATTAAGAATAACAGAAAATCCGTTTGTCTCCTAGTTTTTATAATTATACCATGTGAGGTATTATTTTAACAGTTATATTTTGCTTTATATATCTATCAAGTTTATCTTTCAGGATCTTATTCCACATGGTTTGTAATAGTGGCCTAATTGGGGTATGTGGTAACATTAGATAGTTTGGTTGGATAAGTTAATGGTGGATGTGAATGATTTCACATCCCTAATATGTTACCTGATTGCATTATGGAGCACTAAAAATCTTCACTAATGTTCATGTTTAATTAATTTAATTATTATCAATCACATTTTATGTCACCAAGGTAGGTGGTATGTTTCACGGTTCAAAATTACACACTTCTCTCCCATATATTGTCTTCACAATCTCCTCATATATTGTCTTCACAATCTCTTTCATGCCTGAGCAGTCAAGCGGCAGAAACATCGATCAGTGGTTTCTTCTGAGAAACCACTGATCAATGTAAAAGATCAGTGTGTGCAGTGTTATAGCCTCCTATGGGAGCTATAACATTGCAAAAAAAAAGTGAAAAAAAAAAAAGTGAATAATGGTCATTTAACACCTTCCATAATAAAAGTTTGAATCACCCCCCTTTTCCCATTTAAAAAAACAAACTGTGTAAATAAAAATAAACATATGTGGTATCGCCGTGTGGGGAAATGTCCGAATTATAAAAATATATAGTTAATTAAACCACACGGTCAATGGCATATGCACAAAAAAATTCCAAAGTCCAAAATAGTGTATTTTTGGTCACTTTTTATATCATGAAAAAATGAATAAAAAGTGATCAAAAAGTCCGATCAATACAAAAATTGTGCCACTAAAAGATGACTATTTTAAACGTATACATTTTCCTGCATGTAGTTATGATTTTTTCCGGAAATACGACAAAATCAAGTCTGCATAAGTACAGTATCATTTTAATCGTATGGACCTACAGAAGAGAAGGTGTAATTTTTACCAAAAGATGTACTGTGTAGAAACGGAAGCCCCCCAAAATTACAAAATGGCGTTTAAAAAAACAACAACTTTGTCTCACAACGATTTTTTTTCTGTTTCGCCGTAGATTTTTGGGTAAAATGACTGACTTGATTACAAAGTAGAATTGGTGTTGCAAAAAAGAAGCCATCATATGGATTTTTAGGTTCAAAAATGAAAGAGTTATTATTTTTTAAAGGTAAGGAGGAAAAAACAAAAATGCAAAAACGGAAAAACCCCGGGTCCTTAAGGGGTTAAGCTGAAGCACAAGAAAGCCCACAAACAGTTTGCTGAAGACAAACAGATTAAGGGCATGGATTACCCAATTTGACCAAGATAAACTTGTTTCTATCTCCTGTGGCCCGATGAGACGAATATAAACTTATTTGGTTCCGATGGTATCAATCATGCATGGCTCCAACCAAGTGAGGAGTACAAAGACAAGTGTGTCTTGCCTACAGTGAAGAGTAGTGGTTGTGTCATGGTCTGGGGCGGCATGAGTACTGCTGACATTGGGGAACTACAGTTTATTGAGAGAACCATGAATGCCAACCAGGGCTGCCATCAGAGATTTTGGTGCCCCTTATACAGCTTTAGGCCTGGGCCCCACCCCAATCAACCCCCCCCTTCCCTCGATGCCCTACTCTCAGTGCCCCCAATAATGCTCCCCTTGGTGTCCTAGGGATTAGGTTAGTGTGTTGGGGAAAGGGTAGAGGGATTGGGTGGTGCCCTCATTAGGTAATGCCCCATTAGATTAATGCCCCCATGTTACGCCTAGCGCTCCGGGTCCCCGCTCCTCCCCGGAGCGCGTACGGCGTCTCTCTCTCCGCAGCGCCCCGGTCGGTCCCGCTGACCGGGAGCGCTGCACTGTCATGGCCGTCGGGGATGCGATTCGCACAGCGGGACGCGCCCGCTCGCGAATCGCATCCCAGGTCACTTACCCGTTCCCGTCCCCTGCTGTCATGTGCTGGCGCGCGCGGCTCCGCTCTCTAGGGCGCACGCGCGCCAGCTCCCTGAGACTTAAAGGGCCAGTGCACCAATGATTGGTGCCTGGCCCAATTAGCTTAATTGGCTTCCATCTGCTCCCTGCCTTTATCTGACCTCCTCCCATGCACTTCCTTGCCGGATCTTGTTGCCTTGTGCCAGTGAAAGCGTTTGTGTGTCCAAAGCCTGTGTACCAGTACTACTGTTATCCACCCTGACTACGAACCTTGCCGCCTGCCCCCGACCTTCTGCTACGTCCGACCTTGCTTCTGTCTACTCCCTTGTACCGCGCCTATCTTCAGCAGCCAGAGAGGTTGAGCCGTTGCTAGTGGATACGACCTGGTCACTACCGCCGCAGCAAGTCCATCCCGCTTTGCGGCGGGCTCTGGTGAAAACCAGTAGTGACTTAGAACCGGTCCACTAGCACGGTCCACGCCAATCCCTCTCTGGCACAGAGGATCCACCTCCTGCCAGCCGGCATCGTGACAGTAGATCCGGCCATGGATCCCGCTGAAGTTCCTCTGCCTGTTGTCGCCGACCTCCCCACACTGGTCGCCCAGCAAGCCCGACAGATTGCCCAACAAGATCACCAGCTGTCGTACTTGACCACCATGACTCAGCAACTCCAGTCGCAGCTACAGCAGATTCAGTCTCAGCTACAGCAGCAGCAACCATCTCCTCCGCCAGCTCCTGCACCTCTTCCGCAGCGAGTGGCCACTCCTAGCCTCCGCCTGTCCTTGCCGGACAAATTTAATGGGGACTCTAAGTTTTGCCGTGGCTTTCTTTCGCAATGTTCCCTGCATTTGGAGATGATGTCGGATCAGTTTCCTACTGAAAGGTCTAAGGTGGCTTTCGTAGTCAGCCTTCTGTCTGGAAAAGCCCTGTCATGGGCCACACCGCTCTGGGACCGCAATGACCCCATCACTGCCTCTGTACACTCCTTCTTCTCGGAAATTCGAAGTGTCTTTGAGGAACCTGCCCGAGCCTCTTCTGCTGAGACTGCCCTGTTGAACCTGGTCCAGGGTAATTCTTCCGTTGGCGAGTACGCCATACAATTCCGTACTCTTGCTTCTGAACTTTCCTGGAATAATGAGGCCCTCTGCGCGACCTTTAAAAAAGGCCTATCCAGCAACATTAAAGATGTTCTGGCCGCACGAGATACTCCTACCAACCTGCATGAACTCATTCATCTAGCCACTCGCATTGACATGCGTTTTTCTGAGAGGCATCAAGAGCTCCGCCAGGAAAAAGACTTAGATCTCTGGACACCTCTCCCACAGTCTCCATTGCAATCTGCGCCTAGGCCTCCCGCCGAGGAGGCCATGCAAGTGGATCGGTCTCGCCTGACCCTGGAAGAGAGGAATCGCCGTAAGGAAGAGAATCTTTGTCTGTACTGTGCCAGTACCGAGCATTTCTTGGTGGATTGCCCTATCCGTCCTCCACGCCTGGGAAACGTACGCACGCACCCAGCTCACGTGGGTGTGGCGTCTCTTGGCTCTAAGTCTGCTTCTCCACGTCTCACGGTGCCTGTACGGATTTCTTCTTCAGCCAGCTCTTCCCTCTCAGCCGTGGCCTGCCTGGACTCTGGTGCTTCTGGGAATTTTATTCGGGAGTCCTTGGTGAATAAATTCCGCATCCCGGTGACCCGTCTTGTCAAGCCACTCCACATTTCCGCGGTCAACGGAGCCAGGTTGGATTGCACCGTGCGTTTCCGCACGAAGCCCCTCCTAATGTGCATCGGACCTCATCATGAGAAGATTGAGTTTTTGGTCCTTCCCAATTGCACTTCTGAAGTTCTCCTTGGACTACCCTGGCTTCTACACCATTCCCCAACCCTGGATTGGTCCACAGGGGAGATCAAGAGCTGGGGTACCTCTTGCTTCAAGGACTGCCTTAAACCGGTTACCAGTACTCCCTGCCGTGACCCTGTGGTTCCTCCTGTATCCGGTCTCCCTAAGGTCGTTATGGACTCTGCCCGCCTTAAGAAGTGCCTCTCCCCCCCTCCCAGTCCAGTCAGGCAAGCCTCGGTGCCTCCTCATGGCCCTCGTCCTGGTGTCACACTGCCCCGTGCCAGGCCTCGCCCTCTGCCCTCCCTCCCCATTCCCACTCCTGCTGTACTGCCTGCCGTTGAGGAATCCCTCCATCCTTTCCCGGTGTCCTCATCCCAGGGGAGGCAGTTACCGGACAAAGAGAAGGGGAGACCTAAGGGGGGGGGGGTACTGTTACGCCTAGCGCTCCGGGTCCCCGCTCCTCCCCGGAGCGCGTACGGCGTCTCTCTCTCCGCAGCGCCCCGGTCGGTCCCGCTGACCGGGAGCGCTGCACTGTCATGGCCGTCGGGGATGCGATTCGCACAGCGGGACGCGCCCGCTCGCGAATCGCATCCCAGGTCACTTACCCGTTCCCGTCCCCTGCTGTCATGTGCTGGCGCGCGCGGCTCCGCTCTCTAGGGCGCGCGCGCGCCAGCTCCCTGAGACTTAAAGGGCCAGTGCACCAATTGTTGGTGCCTGGCCCAATTAGCTTAATTGGCTTCCATCTGCTCCCTGCCTTTATCTGACCTCCTCCCATGCACTTCCTTGCCGGATCTTGTTGCCTTGTGCCAGTGAAAGCGTTTGTGTGTCCAAAGCCTGTGTACCAGTACTACTGTTATCCACCCTGACTACGAACCTTGCCGCCTGCCCCCGACCTTCTGCTACGTCCGACCTTGCTTCTGTCTACTCCCTTGTACCGCGCCTATCTTCAGCAGCCAGAGAGGTTGAGCCGTTGCTAGTGGATACGACCTGGTCACTACCGCCGCAGCAAGTCCATCCCGCTTTGCGGCGGGCTCTGGTGAAAACCAGTAGTGACTTAGAACCGGTCCACTAGCACGGCCCACGCCAATCCCTCTCTGGCACAGAGGATCCACCTCCTGCCAGCCGGCATCGTGACACCCCATTAGATAGGAATTAAGTTATGCCCCTGGTAGGTGGTAGGTAAAGCCCCCAGTAGGTAGTGCCCCCTGTAGATAGAAAGTAGGTAATCCCCTCAGTAGATAGTGCCTCTAGTAGATAGGTACCAGGTAATGCCTCCAGTAGGTAGTGTCCCCCAGCACCCCTTTACATAGTTTCCCAATGTAGGTGATGCCCCTAGGTAGGTAGTGTCCCCAGGTAAGTAGTGCCCCCAGGTAGGTAGTAGCCCCCAGGTGGGTAATGCCCTAGTTGAGTAATAATGTCCCCAATTAGGTAATAATGCCCCCAGTTAGGTAATAATTCACCCAGTTAGCTAATAATGCCCCCACATAGGCAATGCCCTCAGTTAGATAACAATGCTCCCAGTTGGGTAACAATGCCCCCAGTTAGGTAATAATGCCCCCACATAGGTGATGCTCCTAGTTAGGTTATAATGTCCCCACATAGGTCATGTCCCCAGTTAGGTAAGTTAGGTAAAAATTGCCCTCACACAGATTTTCAGAAAAAATAATAAAAATCCACTCACTTCTCCGCCGATCCTGCGCTAAGGCCGGGCTGTCTGCAGCCTCCGGAGCGGCACGGGACTTCTCCTGCAGGCTGCATGATGAAATTATGTCATCATGCGGCCTGCATCGCAATATACGGGAGCCGGAAAATGCTTTAGCCTGTACGTACATTATGTACACAATTTGCGTACTGTACGTCCAGAAGCAGGAGACCACTGTTAACACAGCAGTCTTCTGCATCTGGTGTACTGGCTGCACCCCCCTGACGGCGGCCCTGATGCCAACATGTACAGTGATCCCTCAACATACAAAGGTAATTCGTTCCAAATCAACCGTCGTTACTTGAATCCATCGTATGTTGAGAGATCCGTGCAATAGTAATATAGAATGTTATACTCACGTGCCGCTCCGGACCATCACCGCTGCCCTGGATCGTCACTGTCATCACATCCCCGGGGTGTCCTCGTCGCTCTGGACCATCAGCGCTGT
Organism: Hyla sarda; assembly: GCF_029499605.1. Lineage (NCBI taxonomy): Eukaryota > Metazoa > Chordata > Amphibia > Anura > Hylidae > Hyla > Hyla sarda. The sequence continues at coordinate 251,680,621 of NC_079191.1, read as the reverse complement.
CCAGGGTCATCGCTCTCCATTGCCGTCATCACGTCGCTGCGCACACGCTGCTCCTATTGGATGACTGGACGGTGTGCGACATGATGGTGACGAAGGAGAGCGACGGCCATCCAGCGGAGCATGAAGAGGACGTCCGGAACGTAGGGAACAGGTGAGTGACACTCACCGGAGCACACGGGGCACCTTAAACGGCTATCTGGCAGCAGCTGAAGCAGTCTGCGTTGCCGGATAGCCGTTTATGCGATGGCCCCGACATAAAAAAGCATTGTATGTTGATGCTGCCTTCAACATGCCATGGCCTCTGAGAGGCCATCGTATGTTGAAATTATCGTATGTTGGGGCCATCATAGGTCGAGGGATCATTGTACTGTGACATACTGAAGCAGAGCATGATCCCCTCCCTTTGGAGAATGGACAGCAGGACAGTATTCCAACAAACCCAAAACACATGATAACCCAAAGGGAGAAGGAGTCCCAATGCAATCCAATAATGAATGACATGCAGTTATATCATGGTAGTAGAAAATCCAGTAACAATGCTATATAAATACCTGTAGACCATGCAAACAGTGCAAGTACCCAAATCCTAAAAATAAAATAAAAATAAAAAATATGAATATTACTCAAAGTGCTGTACGCACATAATTGTGCAAAGTATGTGTAATGAGTAGTTTAGACAACTACTGGGATTCTCTAAAGCTGATCAATATATCCACAACACTACCAGATAGCAGAGTACCACTTTAACCCCTCAAGAACCCAGACCATTTTCACCTTAAGGACCCGAGCATTTTTTGCACATCTGCACATAAATTTCCATTGATATTTGCATAATTTCTTGGTGAAAAATTCAGAAATTTGATGAAAAATTTGAAAATGTTGTATTTTTTTTTTACTTTGAAATTGTCTGCTTGTAAGGAAAATGGACATCCCAAATAAATTATATATTGATTCACATATACAATATGTCTACTTTATGTTGCATCATAAAGTTGACATGTTTTTACTTTTGGAAGACATCAAAGGGCTTCAAAGTTAAGCAGCAATTTTCCAATTTTTCAAATAATTTTCAAAATCGGAATTTTTCAGGGACCATTTCAGTTTTGAAGTGGATTTGAAGGGCCTTCATATTAGAAATACCCCATAAATGACCCCATTATAAAAACTGCACCCCTCAACGTATTCAAAATGACATTCAGTAAGCTTGTTAACCCTTTAGGTGTTTCACAGGAATAGCAGCAAAGTGAAGGAGAAAATTCTAAATCTTCATTTTTTACACTTGCATGTTCTTGTAGACCCAGTTTTTGAATTTTTACAAAGGGTAAAAGGAGAAAAATTCCCCAAAAATTTGTAACCCAATTTCTTTCGATTAAGGAAATACCTCATATGTTAAGTGTTCAGCGGGTGCACTAGAGGGCTCAAAAGGGAAGGAGCGACAATGGGATTTTGGAGAGTTTTTCTGAAATGGTTTTTGGGGGCATGTCACATTTAGGAAGCCCCTATGGTGCCAGAACACTAAAACACCCCACATGGCATACTATTTTGGCAACTACACCCCTCAAGGAACATAACAAGGGGTCCAATGAGCCTTAACACTCCACAGGGGTTTAACGACTTTTCGTTAAAGTTGGATGTGTAAATTATTTTTTTATTCACTAAAATGCTGCTTTTTCCCGAAATTTAACATTTTTACAAGAGGTAATAGGAGAAAATGCCCCCCCCCCCCCCAAAAAAAAAAATAAAGAAATAAAATTTGTAACCCCATCTCTTCTGAGTATGGAAATACCCTATGTGTGGACATAAAGTACACTGCGGGCGCACTACAATGCTCAGAAGAGAAGAAGTCACATTTGGCTTTTGGATATTTTTTCACTAAAATGCTGGTGTTACCTCAATTTTTTCATTTTCACAAGGGGTAATAGGAGAAAGGCCTCCCAAAATTTGTCACACCATTTCTTAAGGAAATTTCTGATATATAGATTTAAAGTGCTCTGCGCGCAAACTACAATGCTCAAAGAGAAGGAGCGCCACTGAGCTTTTGAAGAGAGAATTTGGTTGGAAAAAAGCTGGGGGCCATGTGCATTTACAAAGGCCCCGTGGTGCCAGAACCGTGGACCCCCCCCACATGTGACACCATTTTGAAAACTACTCCCCTCACAGAATTTAATGGGGTGCAGTAAGCCCACTGGTGTTTGACAGATCTTTGGAACAGTGGGCTGTGCCAATGAAAAGTTATTAAACTTTTCATTTTCACAGAATTTGAGAAACTACACCCCTTATTACATTACATGAGGGGTATAGTTTCCAAAATGGGGTCACATGTGCATATTTATTGTTTTGCGTTTATGTCAGAACCGCTGTAAAATCAGCCATCCTTGTGCAAATCACCAATTTAGACCTCAAATGTACATAGTGCGCTCTCACTCCTGAGCCATGTTTTGGCACTATGGGGGCGTCGTAAACACACATGGCCATCAATTTCGGACACATTCTCTCTCCAAAAGCCCAATGGCGCTCCTCTTCTGAGCATTGTAGTTCGCAGAGCACTTTACAGCCACATATGGGATATTTCTATACTCTCCTATTTTCCCTTGTGAAAATCAAAAATGTAGGGTAACACCAGCATTTTTGTGAAAACATTTTTTTTTTCATTTTCACATCCAACTTTTGCGAAAATTCGTCAAACACCTGTGGGGTGTTAAGGCTCACTCTACCCCTTATTACGTTCCGTGATGGTTTTAGTTTCCAAATTGGGGTCACATGTGGGTATTTATTGTTTTGCGTTTATGTCAGAAATACTGTAAAATCAGCCACTCTTGTGCAAATCACCAATTTAGACCTCAAATGTACATGGTGCGCTGTCACTTCTGAGCCATGTTGTGCGCTCGCAGAGCACTTTACGCCCACATATGGGGTATTTCCGAACTTAGGAGAAATTGCATTACAAATTTTGGGAGTCTTTTTTTTCCTTTTACCGCTTGTTAAAATTTAAAGTATGGGACAACACCAGCATGTTAGTGTAAAAAAAAAAAAAAAAATACGCTAACATTCTGGTGTAGACCCCAACTTTACCTTTTCATAAGGGGTAAAAGGAGAAAAAGCCACCAAAATTTGTAACGCAATTTCTCATTAGTACGGAAATACCCCATATGTGGCACTAACTGTTGCCTTTAAATACGACAGGGCTCCAAAGAGAGAGAACGCCATGCGCATTTGAGGCCTAAATTGGGGATTTGTATCCACCACCAAAATACCCTACGGCAGTGTTTCCCAAACAGGGTCTTCAGCTGTTGCAAAACTCACAGCATGCCTTGACAGTCAGTGGTAAAGGGTGATAGGTGGCATCTCAGACGCAACCTATCACCCTTTTTTTTGTGTCACCAGAGACCCGATTGACCCGGAATTGCCACTAATTGCCAGTCTGAATTGACCTCAGGAACCCCCAGGGGTTTGCACAGGGTGCCTGCTGAACGATTTCAGCAGGCATCCCGGTTCGGTCCCTGCCCGGAATTCCAGAATTCCCTCGGGTGTACAGGTACGCCCTGGTTCCTTAACCAGTTAAGGACTTAGGGCACACCTGTACGCCCTGAGTCAGCTCCCATTCTATAATGCGGGGCCACAGCGGCGAAATTGTGGCATCCCGAACAGCTGTAGGACAGCAGGAGGGTCCCCTACATTCCTCCTCGCTGTCTGATTGCCGAATGACTGCTCAGTGCCTGAGATCCAGGCATGAGCAGTCAAGCGGCAGAATCATTGATCAGTGGTTTCCTATGAGAAAACATTGATCAATGTAAAAGATTAAGGTGTGCAGTGTTATAGCCCCCTATGGGAGCTATAACACTGCAAAAAAAAAATGTAAAAAAAAAAGTTAATAAAAATCAATTAACCCCTTTCCTAATAAAAGTCTGAATCACGGGGGCGTGAAGAAAGCGCCGCCATCTCGACAGTGATGCCTGAACCCGCGGCTGCTCACACCGGAGGCAATGCTGCAAGATCCCCTCCTCAGTAAACCATCCCCTAGACATGAGCACTCACCTGTTGCTGAGACCTTCACCCAGAGTGCTGCTCCTCTGAAAATGGCCGACCGCTCTGCCTCCTCTCCCATGTCGCAGCACCACACACTGGGAGCTGCTGCTACCCTAACTGACAGGGCTCCCATAGCTCCTGCTGCTGAACCTGCTTCTCACACGCTGGAAGCGGTGAGAATATTAAAGACACCTCCAGCTAATAAAGACTGTCCAGCCTTGCAACAGAGGCACTCTCTCCAACCTTTCCACAAACAGCCGGAACAGTCATCTTCTCCTCACAACATTAACCCTCCAATGTCTGGACCCTCACCTCCTCCAGCCCGAGCTGCCTCCCCTCTACCTGAACTGTCTGCACAAAACTACACTGACTCAGGCACTTCTGCCTCTAGTGGGGGCTCCACTGAGGGTGACAGTCCCCCAGAATATTGGGGGGCCAGTCCTCCAGCCAAAAAGAAGTTGTTCCGGACCCCTCAAAGGGGTAATTCATCGCTCCGAACCTACACAGACTACTCTTCTTTAGAAGAGGCACATAAGAGAGAACAGCGCTCGCGCCACCATACTGCCTTCCTTTCATCTTCACCTCCACCCGTATTTCATACTGACTCATCTTCTCTCCGCTCACCTGTGGAACCTGTACTCCCGATGCCAGAAATGGCAGTCCACACTTTAAAAAGCCACCTGGAATTACAGGTGCTCCTGGCCCTATTGCCCACAAAAATGGACATGCTCTCATTGGCCACGGACCTAAAATCCGCCTGGCGGAAAGACCTGGAACCGATACAAGCGGAGGTTACTTGCCTGACTAACAAAGTCCAGGAATTGGAGACTTCTCATACTGATATGCTTGTTGACATCAAAGACCTTAAATCAGCTACTGCAACACTCTACTCATCCCATGTGACAATGATTGAACATTTAGATGATATTGACAGTCGCAACAGGCGTAACAATGTCCGAATTAAAGGTCTCCCAGAATCTGTGTCCACCCAAGAACTGCAGGGAGTGGTTCAACAAATCTTTTATGAAGTACTACAAAAACCTGCAGATAATCCTATAGAGCTGGACAGAGCCCACAGAGCGCTGAAAGCGAAAAATCCAGACCCGTCCAAACCCTGAGATGTGATCTGCCGAGTACATCACTACACCACCAAAGACACGGTCATGAGAAAAGCTAGAGACCTCAAACATTTGACTTATAACAGAACCCCTATCCAACTTTACCCTGACCTCTCTATTCGCACTCTACGCCTCAGGGCCTCGCTCAAACCCCTCCTTCACACCTTGCAAAACGCCCGTATACTGTATAGATGGGGGTTTCCTTTTTCATTGATCGCCAGACACGGCTCCACCACTGCCACTCTGCGCTCCCCTAGAGACCTTTCCGCAATTCTTGTCCACCTTCAAACGCCCACGAATCGCTCTTCCAGATTGGGAGTCCTTCTACTTACCCCCATACTCGGCCTACTCTAGACATGCCCGGGACGAGACGTCTTCATCGCAGAACATGGATACTACTCCATCTACACCTCTTCCACAGAGGCTGAAATGCAAAACCTGACTTTCTTACTCCATGGAATTGGGTATCATTGACGTGCCTTACCACTCTTATTTGACTTGCCATAGACTGCTCCTCTGTGCAGTTCCCCTGTAAACAGATGCTGACCCGGCTGGGTCCCCTCTACGTACGTACTACGTGTTATTCTCTTATAGATATCTTTTGCATGCCGCCCTGCCCATTGCTTTCACGGGTGACTACTGACACCCCTGTTTAATGACAGCCCTTGCCATGTGAGGCTCTTCCTCCGGGTTCCCGGAATGAGCTACCATCTGACCTCACCTAGGCTCTTGTAGTGAGTCCTCTGATTTCTCAACTGTCACGGTTGTTTAATTGTGCTGACAGTTTTCTTCCTTTTTTGGCGTCCCTTTCACTTCACCCCCATTAGGGACGCGGTCAGACTGGTACTGACCTTGCTTATGGTCCTTATGACCACCGCTGTTAGACCCTATGTAGATATCTCCTTTAGGTTGCTGCTGTTCTTTTCTTTCCTGACCTCACCCTTTTTTCTTCTTCCTCCTCTCTTTCTCCTAGGTATATCTTGTGGACATCATCTTTGCCTCGGACAGTGGTTGCACAGGCGGACTCCTAATGTGGCGTTAAGACTGTACATCATTCTCCCTAATCCACATGGCGGTCGACATTAAGGTAGCACCCCCCCCCCCCCAGAAAAACATAGCCAAATCCTATATTCCCTCCATAAACAGAGGACACAGATCCTGGCCTTACAGGAGACTCACTTTATGGAGGGACATGTTCCACAGTTCACCAAAAGATACTATCCAATCTGGATTAACAGTGCTAACCCAGAGGCAAAAACTAAAGGGGTTGCTCTCGCATTCCATAAATCTCTACCCGTTAAAATTTTAGACTCAGTGAGCGATCCTAACGCATGTTACCTACTTGTCAACTGCAAAATATCAGATCAAAAGTTCACCATAGCCTCCATATATGCCCCTAACCAGGGTCAAACTTCATTTCTGTGCACTACACTTGAAATCCTGTCTTCCTTTGCCGTTGGACATATTATCCTCTGCAGTGATTTTAACATCCCCCTACATCCACTCTCTGATACCTCCACGGGCCACTCTTACATGTCATACCGCCAGCTTCGCGCTATCCGCCAAAAACTTCACTCCTTGCAACTTAGCGACACATGGCGTACTCTACACCCGCAAGGCCGCGACTTTACCTTCTTATCCCAACCCAGACAAATGTACAGTTGTATTGACTACGCTTTCTGCTCACATCACCTACTGCCCTATGTCACTTCTGCCTCTATTGGTCCCATTACCTTCTCTGACCATGCCCCTACGTTCTTCTCATTCCAATTGCCCTCTCTTTCCAAGCCCCATGCTACCTGGCGCCTGAACAAAGCTCTTCTACTGGACACATTGTGTTCCCGGGAGCTCAAACTCTAAATTACTAACTTCCAGACTGACCATGCGAATGACGACTCCCCGCCACTTATTAAATGGGAAGCCCTAAAATGTGTTCTACGCGGTGTACTGGTCAAGCATGGGGCTAAGTTAAAGAGAGAGAACTCAGCTAAACTTGCCTCTCTTCACGCTGAACTGACTGCGCTAGAAACTTTACATAAGAGAAATTTGCTAGAACAGACGCTTAGAGACCTGATTCGGGTCTGTCAGGAACTCTTGTCAGTACTGAACTCAAAGCATAGATATTATAAGCAGCTGACGGGTCGATATTTTTATGAATGGGGCAATAAGTCAGGTAAACTTCTAGCGAAGGCCTTAAGAGAGAAGAGTTCCTCGCTTTTTGTCCTCTGCATCAAAAACTCTTCTAACACACTATCTAACCTGACACCAGACATCTTATCTGCCTTTAGACAGTACTATTCAGTCCTATATAATCTTCCAAAGCCCTCCACCTCACCCCCCCCCCCACTCCCTCCACACATATCTCTGCAACAGTATATTTCCTCCACAGCCCTGCCCACTCTCCCACTAGATGGCATCTCCTCCCTGGAATCCCCGTTCTCCCTGGAGGAACTAGATCTGGCAATATCTGGTCTATCGGCGGGAAAATCTAAAGGACCGGATGGGTACACAGCCAGGTTTTATAAGTCCCTCCGGTCGGAACTGTCGTCTACACTCCTCTCGCCCTTTAACTCCATTCCCGTCTCTACACCACCACCTCCCTCCTTTCTGATAGCCTTCATCACGGTAATCCCTAAAGAGGATAAAGAGCATACACTTTGCCAGACTTACCGCCCCATCTCACTCTTGAATGTGGATACAAAACTTTTTGCAAAATTACTGGCTAACAGGCTGGCTATCCACATGGAGTCTCTGGTCCACCAGTCTCTGATCAGGTTGGGTTTATTTGAGGAAGAGAAGCTAGAGACAACATCCTAGGGGCTTTCTCCGCCATCCATTATGCTCGTACACACGTTAGTCCTCTCTTCCTATTGTCCCTAGATGCCGAGAAGGCCTTTGATCGGGTGGACTGGAGCTTCTTGGATGCTACCCTGTCCAAGATAGGTCTGGGTCCTATGATGAAGGCTCGAATCATGGCTCTTTACTCCAACCCCCAGGCACAGGTCCGAGTCAATGGACAGTTATCCTCTCCATTTAACATTCGCAATGGTACGAGGCAAGGCTGTCCTCTATCACCAATCCTCTAGATGCTCTGCATGGAACACCTACTCAACGCGATCCGAGATGACCGGAATATTAAGGGCCTACAGACCGCCTCATACCATTGCAAATGCTTGGCCTTTGCAGATGACATTTTGCTTTTCCTTTCTTCTCCTATCACAACCCTCACCTCTCTTTTCTCCACCATACACACCTACTCTCAATATAGCAACTTCAAGATAAATCCATCTAAAAGTGAAGCCCTTAATGTCACCCTTCCCGCCAACGTAGTCGCACAGCTCCGCACCTCCTTCCCTTTTAAATGGTGCCATAGATCGCTCACGTACCTGGCAATACAGGTCCCCTCTAACCTAGTTGACACTTTTACACTTAATTATCCTCCTCTTTTACAACTCCTGAGATCCGACCTGGCTAGATGGGAGCGAAGGGACTTCTCCTGGCTTGGCAGAATTAACGTACTGAAAATGAATGTTCTACCTCGCCTGCTCTACTTATTCTCCACTGTGCCAGCTCTTCTGCCCAAATCCTTCTTTGGGGGACTCTCTGCCCTCCTGTCTGGCTTTGTGTGGATTCATAAACGCCCGAGACTAGCCCGCAAAATATTATCTAGACGCAAATCTGAGGGAGGCCTAGGCCTTCCGGACTGTCTTGCTTACCACCTGGCTTCAGTCCTCACAAGAGTCCTGGATTGTCAGGCCTCAGCACCGGCCAGGCTCTGGATATCCCTGGAACGTGACTCATGCTCTCTAGACCCTAAAGCGTTTATGTGGCGTCCCTCCACACCGCATTCCTCCTACACTTTAACTGAACTGCCCCCAGCATTAGCCACGATGGCTCAGACAAGATGCATTTACCTATCTACTTCACGACTGTTTACCCCGGATGGCCCACTGACACCGGTGTTTGACATCCCGTTATTCCCCTCAACCTCGTCCACTTCTTCGTTCCTGGGCCTGTTAAAGCACACCTCACCTTCTTTCCCCACTCTCCTGACTCATAACAATTTACGACCTCTAGAAGACTTACTAGGTGATACGCCCCCTACTTTTATGCATTTCTTTCAATACACCCAACTGACACTTTTATTTGAAGCATCAACATAAACTGCATCTCCATCATCCTCTGTCCCCATTCGAGAAGTTATGCACACCGTCCCGTCCGATTAGTAGTATTTACTCACTTATCCTTGATGAACTCAGTAATGACCCTTTGCCATACAGGAGGGGTTGGGAGAGAGAGCTGATGATTCAATACTCGGATGAGGAATGGAAAAGGGCCCTATGCTATTGTCATAAAGTCTCCATCTCATGTAAGGCCCAGGAGACGAACTTCAAAATCCTAACCAGATGGTATCGGGTCCCGGCTCTATTATCCAAGTTCTTCCCAGGGACCCCTGATGTATGCTGGAGGTGTGGAGAGTTGAGGGGAACCATGACTCACATATGGCTGAGATGCCCAAAGCTCTGCTCCTTCTGGACCCAAGATTCATGTTGCTGGCGGCTAGGACGGTCATTCCTAGACTGTGGAAATCCACTTCCCCACCCTCTTTCTCATCGTGGCTGCGAGAACTCTCCCACCTCCATAGGATGGAAGAGTTAATAGCTGATTCCAGACGATCAATGGACAAACACCATCTGATCTGGGGACCTTGGGTCTCTTTCATGTCCTCCCCTGAATTTAGATCTATAAATCTGGAACCCCCGGGAGACCAGAGTTAAATGCAAATCTGGGGGATGTTTACGCCCTTCTTTCTCTCACTATCTAACGTCTGCCTGAAATCGACATGCCATGTCGGAGAGTCTTAGCCTGTGCGCCCTGTTGTGAGTTAAGCCTTCTCTTTCCCATATCCTTATTCTCCGCTCTCTCTTGTCTTCTTCTCTCACTCTGCTTCCATCTTTCTACCCCTCCTTCTTTTTCTTTCTCTTCTTTTCTTTATCTCCCTTGTACAGTGCTCCAACATACCTGTCCAGTTGAGATCCTACAGTAGTAGTTCCTTGATACTCTTATTGTGGAGCCTCCATTGCATATGATTAGGAATTTTTTTACTGTTAATAATACACATGTATAGAAATACATGTGTATTATTAACAGTAAAAACATTCTTTCCTAAAAAAACATTTTTACCTTATCCTGTGTGTATGACTATGCACGTGCCTGTATTTTTGGAAAACATTATACTCCTGTATAATGTATGGATGCGGCGGCCGTTCTCCTATGGTCCCCTGCACGGCCGTATATATACACATATTCCTATTTCTCACAGAGAGCTGTGATTGGCTGGAACCATCTGGCCAATCACAGCTCTGCGGGAAATATGAATATGTGTATATATACGTGAGTACAGGGGACCATAGAAGAGCTGCCGCCGCATCTATACAAGAGGATCGCAAGGGACCCCGGCGATCTGTCAATTAGTAAAGGTAACTACTACTCCCATCATGGAACAGTGTGTTCCATGCTGGGAGTAGTAGTACTACCTAAAAAATGTAAAAAAAAAAAAGTCAAAAACACGCACACACTACATTTTTATTATTGTCGGCTACATTTTTAGTGCTTTACCCGCTCACATAAATTGATCCCTGTTTACAAATTAATAAACATTTCATAATAAAAAAGATACATTTCGTTAGATACAATTTTTTCCATCACTACTGTATCTTCTCTATAATTTTTTTATGGTACCCTACGAAATTTTTATAAAAAAGGTATCTCCATAATGTTTTAGGATCGCTAAAGTCCAAAAAAGAATAAAAGATATACCGAATGTATCCGAAAAATCAAACTGTATCTGTATCCGTCTTATTATCTTTGTTATTAGAATGAATTATTTATGGTCGTTTACGGATAACGAATGCATTCGTTATTTTGCTATTCATATTATCGTGGCTATTCGGGGATGTTCAAAATATGTTTTTGTGCATTCGGATCGGTCCGAATGCCCAAAAACTGTAAAATTCGGTAAATTAGACATTCGTGCCGAACCGAATTGCACATGTCTAGCCAGTACTCATTTAATTAAGTGTATTCACCTGTGCTCTTGTTATAAGTACTTGCTCCTCCCTTGTATCCCTGCCGGATCTTTGTTGCCTCGGCTCCCTGGCACTGCCCACGTCATCGTCCACACAGGCCCAGAGCATCCACCACCTGCCGTGACCCGTTACAGTCCTAAATACTAAATCACTGCTTTTGTGGCTTAAATTAAAGTCACCATAATTAATACGGAACAGATTTGTCTTGTGCTATTTAATTATTTGACACATAAAGCAAACTTTTGAAATTCAAAGTAAACTATTCCAAATCAGAGATCTTTAAGTACTTTTGCTTTTCAAACCTAGCTGAGTTACTCAGAATTCCTGTGCGCACAGACTCACTAAAAGGGGTGATTTGACATAAGTATTCATACCCTTTACTCAGTACTTGCAGCACTTTTGTCTGCGATTACAGCCTCCTGTCTTTGTTGGTATGATGCCACAAGGTTTTCTCCAGACTTTTCTACATTCTGTTTTCCCTTAGGTGAAGTTTCTACTTGATTTTTATTTTTTTTTGCGTTTTTTTCTCCAAAAAATGCCAAAACGGCCCCATCTAATTTTTTCATTGAAAAAACTCTGCGGGCAGATGTCAGCTTTAAATCAATGAGAAATCAAAAAAAATATTTTTTCCAACCCCTCAAGGATGCAGGGCGTACCTGTACACTCTGAGTCTCCTCCCTTTCTAAAACGCGGGGCCATGGCGTGTCTAACAACGGCCGGAACCCGTGGCTAATAGCACGCGGCACTGATCGCGGTGCTGTGAACTATTAACCCTTTAGACGCAGCGTTCAAAGTTGATCGCCTCGTCTAAAGTGAAAGTAAAGTACTGCTGGTTAGCTCGCGGGTCCTCACCTGCCTCCTGCGTCGTCGATCGACGAATGACTGTTCAGTGCCTGAGATCCAGGCATGAGCAGTCAAGCGGCAGAATCATCGATCAATGTTATCCTATGAGATAGCAAAGATTGATGTAAAAGATCAGTGTGTGCAGTGTTATAGCCCCCTATGGGAGCTATAACACTGCAAAGAAAAAAGTGGGAAAAAAAAGTTAATAAAGATCATTTAACCCCTTTCCTAATAAAAGTTTGAATCACCCCCATTTTCCCATTTAAAGAAAAAAACTGTGCAAATTAAAATAAAAAATAAACATATGTGGTATCGCCACGTGCAGAAATGTACGAATTATAAAAATATATTATTAATTAAATCGCACGGTCAATGGTGTACGCACAAAAAAATTCCAAATTCCAAGATAGTGTATTTTTGGTCACTTTTTACATCATGAAAAAATAAATAAAAAGCAATCAAAAAGTCCAATCAATGCAAAAATAGTACCGCTAAAAACTTCAAATCACGGCACAAAAAATTTGCCCTCATACCACCCGGTATGTGGAAAAATTTTAAAGTTATAGGGGTCGGAAGATGACAATTTTGCACATATACATTTTCGTGCATGTAGTTATGATTTTTTCCAGAAGTACGACAAAATCAAACCTATATAAGTAGAGTATCATTTTAATCATATGGACCTACAGAATAAAGAAAAGGTGTCATTTTTACCAAAAAATGTACTGCGTAGAAACGGAAGCCCGCAAAAGTTACAAAATGGTGTTTTTTTCTTCAATTTTGTCGCACAATGATTTTTTTCTCTCGTTTCACCGCAGATTTTTGGGTAAATGACTGATGTCATTACAAAGTAGAATTGGTTGCGCAAAAAATAAGCCATCATATGGAATTTTTAGGTGCAAAATTGGTAAGGAGGAAAAAACTAAAGTGCAAAAACGGAAAAACCCTGAGTCCTTAAGGGGTTAATCTGTAATGTCCCAATACAGGTTATAACCCAGTACAGTATTTAGGCCCTGTCAGGTTAAGTCCCTCATTGCCCTATGGGCTCTCCTGCAGTGTTTCCCCAGTATTGAAGCTACTGTTACTGTGTATAGTCAGTATAATGTTATTTGCTATTTAAATAAAGTTTAAAGGACCTTTGGAGGTATCACATGTTTTGTTCACATGATGTGGTATGTTACCCAGAGAGCACCAGTTGACAACCTGACCTGCATCTTGACCTATGGGCTTCTTGCTCAGCCCCCTTTATAAGAGGGGAGAACCATTACAATCTCTCTTCTTAGAGCCTGAGGAACAGCAAAGCACAGACATCACAGATCCTGTGTGCAGTACACCTGGAGGCCATAAAGCCTGCACACTAGCCACATTGTCAGTAAGTCAACTCATCTATGTCTGCTGTCTCTACTAGAGATGGGCGAACTTACAGTAAATTTGATTCGTCACGAACTTCTCGGCTCGGCAGTTGATGGCTTATCCTGCATAAATTAGTTCAGCTTTCAGGTGCTCCGGTGTGCTGGAAAAGGTGGACAAAGTCCTAGGAAAGAGTCTCCTAGGACTGTATCCACCTTTTCCAGCCCACGGGAGCACCTGAAAGCTGAACTAATTTATGCAGAATAAGTCATCAACTGCTGAGCCGAGAAGTTCGTGACAAATCAAATTTACTGTAAGTTTGCTCATCTCTAGTCTCTACCAAAGTCAAGTCACATGTCAAGTCAATTATAGTCAGAGAGGCTGTATTAAAGTCTGACCCAAAAGTACTCCAAGTGCTATCAAGCTACAAGGCTCTTTCCGTGTTACTGGTCGATTCTCTGGGATTTCGACTTAGCGGTAAAGAGTTTAACAACTGTCTAACCTCAGTAAAGCTACCATTAACCCTTACCTGGTCTTGGACTATTGATGCCCTGCCTAACCTTGGGATAGCGGTGCTACCGTTCGGGTGGTTACCAGAAAAACCACTCTGGCATCATGAACATTAGGGGTTAATAACACCTTGCCCCTGGGCTATACATCTGCCCCATCCACCTACATCCTTCACACCCTGTGGTCACACCACAACTTTGGCATCACCACAAATTCTTTTGGTGTTTTTTCACTCTTCTTTTAGCTCTTTGGCGGTTTTGAAAAGTCACAGCATGTTGAGCCTATGGCGTTTTTTTCTCTGAAATCGTGGCGTTTTTCCCAAAGAAGTCTATAGGAGTAAAGAAACGCCAAGAAAAACGATATGTGGGTTTTAACTCTGGCATTTTTGCAGGCGGTTTTTATTCTTCTTTGGACTTTAAATAGTGATGGAGTGATGCCTTTTTTAATAACATTTCGTAGGGTACCATTAAAAAATATATATATATAGTAGTGATGGAAAAAAATGTATCTAATGAAATGTATCTTTTTTTATAACAACATTTTTAAATTTTTTTTAAAGAGGGATCAATTTATGTGGGCGGTTAGGGATCTAAAAATTTAGCTGTCAATAATAAAAATGAAGTGTTTTAATTTTTTAGGTAGTACTACTACTCCCAGCATGGAACACTCTGTTCCATGATGGAAGTAGTAGTACATGCGCTTCTGACACCCATTGTGATCCTCTTTTATAATGTATAGATGCTGCCGGCCGCTCTTCTATGGTCCCCTGCACTGCCGTATATATACACCTATTCATATTTCTCGCAGAGAGCTGTGATTGGCCAGATGGTGCAGGGGACCATAGAAGAGTGGCCGGCTGCATCTATACATTATACTGGGGGACCACAGCAGGTGCCAGGAGTGACACTTGCTTCAATCTGTCTATTAAGATAGGTACTACAGCTCCCAGCATGGAGCAGAGTGTGCTCCATGTTTGGAGCAGTAGTGCTTGCAGTTAAGGACAGATCACAGCGGGTGTCACTCCTGACACCCACTGAGATCATCCTTCTTCCCTGAGATGCTGAGCGACTTTCTCCTGCGCTTGCATCTCTGCTCTGTACTTCGGCCGGCCACTCACTCATATTTCCCTCTGAGAGCTGTGATTGGCTGCCACCATCCAGCCAATCCCCACTCTGGGTGGAAAATATAAATGAGTGATTTGAATTTCCATGCACATCACTGGCCGGCCCGGAGTATAGTGCAGAGAAGCGAGCGCTGTATAGAGCCCCTCCGCATCTCTGCTATATTATGGACAATCGCATTGGGTGTCATGAGTGACACCTGGGGCGACCTGTCTATTAGTACAGGAACTACTACTCCCATCATGGAACAGTGTGTTTCATGCTGGGAGTAGTAGTACTACCTAAAAAATATAAAAGGTAAAGAAAAAAAAGTGAAACACACACATACTACATTTTTATTATTGTTGGCTACATTTTTAGTGCCCTGCCCACCCATGTAAATTGATCCCTGTTTAAAAATTAATAAAAATGTTGTTATAAAAAATATGAATTTGTTAAATACATTTTTTTCCATCACTACTGCATCCTTTTTTTGGTACCCAACAAATTTAGAAAAATGTCAAAGGGGCCAAAAATCCAATTTCCCCTCAAAGGCAAAAAACGCTAGAAAAAACACAAGAAAAAGACGCCAAACACAGGAAAATGCTGTGGCGTTTTTTTTCTGCCGTTTTTTTCTTGCATTTTTCTGGCCCAAAACAAAAGTAGAAACTTAGCCGAAACCTCGACCAATTTTTTTCCCAGCTGCTGAAAAATACCCCGACAGACTGATGCTTTCATCACAATTCTTCACTTTAGTGATAGTATTTGGCAGGTTGTGAGCAGTGCCTGTTCCCTGCAGAAATGACATTCAGAAATAAGGTCAAGAAGTTTAATCTTGTTCTTTCCGGCCACTCTACCATAAAGCCTAGATAGGCGGAGTGCTGCAGTGATGGCCTTCTGAAAATTTCCCCTTCTGCATACAGGATCACTGACCATTGGGTTCTTGGTCACCTCTCTCACCATGGCCCTTTTCCCCTGGGTACTTAGGTTGGTGGTGTGGCCAACTCAAGGAAGATTCCTGGTTGTTCCAAAATTCTTCCATTTAAGAACTATTTGTGCTCTTGGGAACTTTCAGTGCAGCAGAAATGTTTGTTCCCTTTTCCAGGTTTGTGCCTCCACACAATCCTTTTTCTCAGCTCTAGAAATAGAAAACAAAAACCTTTGGGGAACAAGATGCATAATTTGTGAAACTTACTTTTCTCTTTCTTCAAAGTACAAAGGAACAACATCCTTGATGGATGTAATTCCCCTAAAGGGGTACAAAAACATGTTGGTTGCAATTCACTAGAGAACATCTGGGCTTGAATATAGTAATAACCAACCTACCTTAGCTTCCCCCTAGGCTGACATCTCTGTAAGCTCTAGCACATTCCCCACTACTGATCAACTCCACAGGCTGACAAATACATGCCCCCATGCCACCTGAATTACAGCCTTCATAGATTGCAAGCTGCTCACTTTCCTGACTAGACTACTTAAGTCCACTACACTGAGACATTAAAGGAGTACTCCTGTTTACTAAAATGTATCTACTATTTAAAGGATATGGGATAAGTGTTCAATCACATGGGGTCTGAGCAGTCGCCTGCACTGTGCCTTGGCTCTCTGGATGAAAATAGCTGCGTGGACCACAGCACCAAGCGGTGGTCAACACAAATGCCGTATCTCCAGCCCTCCCATAGAAATGAATGGAGGGGGTGTGTCGGCCAGCCCTTCATGCTGTGGTCGACACAGCTTTTTTCATGCAAAAAGCATACAGAGTGGTCGGACCCCCCCCCCCCCCCCCCGCAATCAGACACTTCCCCCATATGCTTTGTATAGGTGAGTACTCCATTAACAATCCTCCCAAGTAAGCTCACATTTCTTGCTTGATGATCCCCTCTGCTGCATTTTGCAGGCCCTGCATCATACATTCTGCCCTCCAGCCCACTTCTCTACTGCAATAAACAAACTTCTGTGGTCTTTCAGTCACTTCCTCAGTGAACAAGCCCAAACTGACCGACAGTTCACCAATACTTCCCAAGTGGACAGTCCTACTGAACGTCACAGATCCCATCACAGGTCACCTTGATTGTACAACAGACCATCCTGATCTCACACTTGGCACACAAATACACCTTGTTTTCTGATCTTCTCTCTGTTCTCAACATTATAGCGCAGTGTTCAAGCTATTAACATCTTGCTCTTCCCTCCTCCCCTACCAGCTAACCACCAAGCAAGATTTTTTCTTGCTAATAAAGTAAGCCTTCTAGACCAAAAAACATGGTAATCAGCATTTATTGTTTTTCTATCTTTTGTTTTAAAAAGCAAAAAAAAAAAAACATCTCAGTACCTGCAAAATAAGTCGCGGTAAATGGCATCTACATTTCCATTCAAGCATCTCAAGCAAATTGATTTTATTCTTGTCTAATAAGTGGTAGACCTTCTGGTGGGTGTTGATTAAAGGGCATAGTTATAGGACACATTAACCGAAATTAGAACACTGGCACACAGTGAATGGAGCGAATTGCTATCTGCAATGTATTTAACTTTGGGAAATGGAAGAGTGAAAGGACAATTTGTCTCTTATGTATTATTGGTATTCTTTGGAAAAGTAATTTGCAGTCCTAGTAAGTACAGAACTGACTGTTTTTCGGTAATGCTGATTTCTGTGCGCTCAGAAATAATACGGATAATTTTTATGTAATATTTTGTGACCAAATTCTGCATCTATTAGTCACACAGTAATAATTTGCTTTTTACAGAACTGTGAATTACAATTTTATTTGTCTTTGAGACTGTTAAAACTATGTGTTAGCAAATCCTGTGTAGGCTGTGAACACCTTCACAGCCATTTCCTTTCAGTGATGATTAGGGGAATTTATTTAGCGTGAAATAAGAATTACATGTTAATATCTGGTGGCCATTTTACTTTCTAGAGATTTATTGTAGTTTTAGGTGTATTGAGATACAGTAGCCATGCTTCAAGTAAAGCATTAAAGGGTGTCCGTGAGCGCTCACTGCCCTGCTCTCCCAGCAAGGCAGCGATTCACATCGCGGGATGCGCCCGCATGCAAATTGCGACCAGTCCCTTTCCTGCTTCTATTCTGCTCTCTGGTTCCCGGCTTCCTGAGATTTAAAGGGCCAGTGCACCGCTGATTGGTGCCTGGTCCTTCTGCTAGGTTATTTCAGGCAGCTCTGCCCTGCTGGATCTTCAGTGCCCCATAGCTTGAGATTAAAGGGGTATTCCGCCCCTAGACATCTTATCCCCTATCCAAAGGATAGGGGATAAGATGTCAGATCGCCGCGGTCCCGCTGCTGGGGACCCCTGGGATCGCTGCTGCGGCACTCCGTTATCATTACAGCACAGAGCGAGTTAGCCTTGTGCGTAATGACAGGCGATACGGGGGATGGAGCAGCGTGACGTCATGGCGCCGCCCCTCGTGACATCATGGCCCGTCCCCTTAATGCAAGTCTATGGGAGGGGGCGTGATGACCACCACGCCCATTCCCATAGACTTGTATTGAAAGGGGCGGGCCGTGACATCCTGAGGGGCGGAGCCGTGATGTAACGATGCTCCGGCCCCTGTACCGCCCATCATTGCGTGCAGAGCGAACTCGCTCTGTGCTGCAATGATAGCGCAGTGCCACAGCGGTGATCCCAGGGGTCCCCAACAGCGGGACCACGGCGATCTGACATCTTATCCCCTATCCAAAGATAGGGGATAAGATGTCTAGGGGCGGAATACCCCTTTAAGCGTTTTCTTTGTCTGTTGTTTGCCCATGTACTTGACCCTACCACTACGTTATTTGACTACGCTTCCTTGTCACCTGCCTTGACCATTCTGCTAAGTCTGATTACGCCTTTGCCTCGTCCTTCTGTTCCCCGTCCAGCTACCTGTGTGGTCTAGTCATATCTGGGGTAGCGACCTGGGTGCCGCCTGCCGCAGTAAGCCCATTCTGCCTTGCGGCAGGCTCTGGGGAAAACCACCTTAGACTCCGCTCCCCGATACTATCCTAGTCATCTGCCACACAGGTCAGTGGATCCACATTCAGCACTATTACAAAGGGGTTATGCAGGAATAGAAAAACAAATCTTATTTCTAAAAATAACTCACTAAAGAACTAATTTGAAAAATAGTGCCACATCTGCACAGTTGGAGGTTTATTCCATAGTGTACACAAAAGGGATACCATTTTTAGTAGCCTCATGCTACCTGTGACATGTTTGCTGCCATAGAACTAAGATACTTCTTTTGGACAAGCACCTGAACAAGGATCCTTTTTTTCTAGTGGTGAATCCATCACAATCTGTCTATGCTCATAAAAAACTGTCTGGTTGCTATAGACACCGGTGGCACCGCAAGGCTGCCGAGCATTTGTTTCCTGCTACATGCTGAAGGAGGTGTTGCACTTTCAGACCCTGTTCACACGGCCAAAAATGTGCAGAATGTCCTGCCAGAAAACACGGGTGGACATTTCACACATTTGATTAATCTAACAGGCACTAAGACCGCTTCGCCGCTTCATAGACCGCAGTGCATTTCAAAGAGGAATTCAAAAAAGAAACAGACCAGTCTATTCTTTCTGTGGACACCAAAATTGGGATATCTGCAGCAGAAACATCTGCCTGACAACTTCCATCATTTGCACAGTGCAGCAGAATCCTAGATTCTGCTGCAGCGGAATTTCCATTGCAGCGGAATTTCCATGTGGAAAATTCTGGTAGAATTCTGCATGGACATTCCACAGTGTGAACATACCCTTAGTGTAGTAAGCAGTAATTTTTGCACATCAGGCTTCCTTTTCAACACTTAACTAGTGATGTAATGTCTCGTGCCAACATTAATTTTGTATGGAGCTAAGAATGAACATCGGGGCAAATAGAACAGAAGAATTGCACGACCAGGATCAAACACAGGTAAAGACACTATATGATGAGCTACAATAACTTTACAGCTCCTGTAGCATAGTCAAATAAATAAAAAATCCAGAATACACCTTTAATATTATATGAATCTTTGGTGTCTGGTGGAAAAAAAATATATAAAATAATATATATATATATATATATATATATATATATATATATATATATATATATATGTATATATATATATGCTATACGAGGTAAAACCTCAAAACCTCTTCCTTCCAAACACCTATTAAAACAGTTTTTTTTCACATATCCTATTAGGGTAGGGCCACACCTGCCATATTTAGCTATTTTGCTATTTGCTGCTGCATGTTTTTCTGCCCATTGAAGTCAATAGGTAGCAAAATGAGCTGCGGATTTTGCTACCAATTGACTTCATTGGGTAGGAAGATACACCGCGGCAAATATGCAGCAAAATATGGCACGTGCAATACCCTTAGGGTCAAATTCACATGTACAGTATCCTAGACATATTTGATGCGCAGGATTTGAAGCTGTGTTCAGTCATTTAGTTTACATTGAAATCTGCAGCAAAAAATCCTGCACATCATATCCTGTGCCCCATATATGCAGGATACTTTACGTGTGAATAGACCCTAAGGGTACGGTCACATGTGAGCTGAGCAGGTCACATGGTTAGAGAAGCAGTGCATATAGAGGAGGAAGCTGTGTCCATCTCATCCAATCAAGGACAATCACACACTGCACACTGTAGCGCTGGCTCTCTGAGCTGAGGGGAAGGTAGTGTGATGTAACAAAGTGAAATATCGGGCCCCACAAACTGATAATCCAGAAAACTTTGGGGGGAATCTGTACAATAAAAGAAGTCTAGTGTTTTTTTGTTTTTTTTTTACTGGTCACTTCCTAGCTTGTTACTGCGGTATTGTAGTTATCCCATAAGATGGTGTAAGTAGTATCTCAAAATTCATGTTGCACCAGTGGATCAATTTCTTTAAAGCCCCACAAACAGCAATATAAGAGTTTTATGTGTCTACTCTACAAGATTTCTTCAATTTTTTTGGGAGGAGGGGGCAATGGCCCCATGTCGATTAAAGGGGTACTACAGTTTAGGAAATCTTATACCCTATCCAGAGGATAGATGCAAGGATTACTATTGACCATAGCACAGAGTGGTGGCCGACACACTCCTCTTTGTATCTCTAAGAGAGAGACGGAGATACAGCGTTCTTGTATCTTAGGCTCTCCCATAGAGATCCATTGAGTGTGTGATGGCCACCACTTTGTGCTGTGGTCGATAGTAATCCGTGCATGGAGCATAGGTCACTGCATACATGGAAAGAGCTGGGATACCAGCCAGGAGATTGCAGGGGTCCTGACCACTGGGACCACCTGCTGTCAGACCCTTTCCCCTATCCTGTGGATAGGGGATAAGATGTTCTGTACTGTAGTTCCCCTTTAAGTAGACACCAGTATAATAAATGGCACATGATAGGTGGAGGGTATGATACAGATTGTATATATTGCAGTCCAGAAGCTTTATGCTACTCTTGTGCTGTTCGTGGTTGTGTACAATAATTTCCCAACACAGCACTAAATAAAAGCAGTAGCAGTATGCAAGCAAAAGTACCCGGTGGAGAAACCTAATGTTCGATAGCAGCTCCATTATGGTTCCTGAACTACAATCTTGCCTACAGCGAGCTGCTTGATAGCGTACACACTGGGACCACTGTAGAAATTGCTAACAATATAAGTACTACACTTAGACTTATCACTTTAAATTTACTTTGTTTTATTATTGCATTTTATTGCACAACATTTTGCTTATCTAATAAACATCTGCAAATCATGATGCACTGCTGTTTATATAACTAAAAAAAATTCAACTTTTACATGTATTCTGGGTAAAACAACAGTGACCTTGTAAATGTTGTTTAGTGCCACATTTTTGCGAGGTAAACCAACTTTGAAAATATTTTCAGTAAAAAAATAATCCCAGTGACTTATTCGAGTAAGACCTTGTCTCACAATTCATAGCACACCTAGGACTCTCCAAGTTTAAACCGCATGCTAGGTAGTCAGATTTAATTGAATTTTACAGTGAGTAATAAGTCATTCTGCACACTGCAGAAGAATCTGACCCCTGAGGCTGAAGAGAACCCAAAATGTTGAATAATTCACTTGTACAGAGCTGAAGTTGTGTATATTGCTTTTTACCCTTACTTACAGTAGCTCACTACAGTACATCAGCGGCATTGTTAAACGATTTCTCTTTTTGTCTTTTTTTGTTGTTGTTTGTTCTACCTACATATTTGGAATTTTCATTTGTTTCCAATCACTGTAACTAAATATTCTCGACAACTGCAACAATCCATCAGTGGTATAACGCTATATTTAAAAAAAAAATGTTTCCACTTTTTTACCTCTATCATTTGAAATTCTTATTATGCTTTTATTGAATTTTAAACTAATATTTCGAACTCTGTAAAGAATCAGATTGTATATTATTGCCTATTATTGCTATTATCATTACACTGATATCTACAGAAGTTCCATATCCTTAAAGTGTACCCGTCAGATCCAACAATTTTTTAAAAAAATATATACATATACCGTATTTATCGGCATATAGCACGCACTTTTTAGGCAAAATTTTTTTTAGCCTAAAGTCTATGTGCATGTTATACGCCGATACACCCCCAGGAAAGGCAGGGGGAGAGAGGCCGTCGCTTCCAGCTTCTCTCCCCTGCCTTTCCTGGGGTCTAGAGCCCTGCTGCCGGCCCTTCTCTCCCCCTGGCTATCGGCGCCGCTGCCTGTTCTGTCCCCCTGACTATCGGTGCCGGCTCCCCATTGCCGGCGCCGATAGCCAGGGGGGGGAGAAGCGGCGCTGACAGCCAGGGGGAGAGAAGGGGCAGCGGCACCCATTGCCGGCGCCGCTGCCCCGTTGCCTCCCCCCATTCCTGGTGGCATAATTACCTGTTGCCGGGGTCGGATCCGCACTGCTTCAGGCCTCCAGCGTGCGTCCCCTGCGTCGTTGCTATGCGCTGCACGGCGCGGCGCATGACGTCAGTGCGCCGCGCAGCGCATAGCAACAACGCAGGGGACGCACGCCGGAGGGCTGAAGCAGCGCGGACCCGACCCCGGCAACAAGTAACTATGCCACCGGGGATGGGGGGAGGCAACGGGGCAGCGGCGCCAGCAATGGGTGCCGCTGCCCCTTCTCTCCTCCTGGCTATCGGCGCCGGCAATGGGGCGCCGGCACCGATAGTCAGGGGGACTGAACGGGCAGCAGCGCCGATAGCCAGGGGGAGAGAAGGGCCGGCAGCAGGGCTCTAGACCCCAGGAAAGGCAGGGGACAGAAGCCGGCAGCGACGGCCTCTCTCCCCCTGCCTTTCCTGGGGGTGTATCGGGGTATAGACACACACACACGCACCCTCATTTTACCATGGATAATTGGGTAAAAAACTTTTTTTACCCAAATATCCTTGGTAAAATGAGGGTGCGTGTTATAGGCCGGTGCGTGGTATACCCCGATAAATACGGTATATCACTCAGTATGTAATCCTGACCACGTACATCTAATTTTTATGTGTCTAGCACCTTTATTTTTTTTTTATTACACTTTTAATTTAGCTCACTAGTCTGAATTCCTGTCAAAGGGAGGGGGCGTGGCCTCACTGTGCAGGTCTCCTCCCCTCCCTCGGTATGCTGTCTGCTCACATCTCCCCTAGCATTGGCAAAACTACAACTCCCAGCTTGTCCTCACTGACAGTAGCGGGACACAAGCTGACAGTGGGAGGATTTTTCCTCCAGCTGTGAGCCCTGCGCTCACAGCTGTCAATCAAGGAAGTGTGTCCAGGATGCATGGACACAGCTGGACTAGTATGTGTCCAAGCAGGCAAGGGAGGGGGGGGAGTTGTTTGACTGGCTTTTTCAGTATGAAATACTGAAAATTTTCTAATGAAAGTAATTTAAAAACCTATTGGTTTTGCATGCTTTACAACATATCAAAAGTTTTTTTTATATCTGACAGTGCCCATTTAAAGGGACTCCGGTGGAAAAAAAAAATTCAAATCAACCGGTGCAAGAAAGTTAAAAAGATTTGTAAATTACTACTATTTCAAAATCTTAACCTTTCCAGTGCTTATCAGTTGCTTTATCCTACAGATATAATACAAATAAATTTGTGAAGTTATTTCCAGTCTGACAACAGTGTTCTCTGCTGACACCTCTGTCCATGTCAGGAACTGTCCAGAGCAGGAAAGGTTTGGGGATATGCTTCTGATCTGGACAGTTCCTGACACTGTCAGAGAGCACTGTTGTCAGACAGAAAATAAATTCACAAATTTCTCTGTTTTATACAGCAGCTAATAAGTACTGGAAGGATTAAGATTTTTTAATAGTAGTAATTTACAAATCTGTTTAACTTTCATGCACCAGCTGATTTGAAAACATTTGTTTTCTACTTTTTTTCCACCAGAGTTCCCCTTTAAACTGTATATTAACTTTTTAAGGTGTTTTACTCCTTTATATTAAAATACATTTTTAAACTGCTGTTACGATAGGAACATAATTATAGGCTTTTTTTTTTTCATGTATGTGATGTACGCTTTTTAGCAGGTATACTGAGAAAGCTTCCAAAGTTCATGCAAAAAATGTCCATAGGGTTAAATAGCCCAGTGGAGACCGAAAGTCTGTCTTCTTGGCCTACGCCTGGCTGGTGTACATTATGACATCACAAAAAATAGGGATGGAAGTGCATAGTTAATTTTGCT
This sequence comes from Hyla sarda, assembly GCF_029499605.1. Taxonomy (NCBI): domain Eukaryota; kingdom Metazoa; phylum Chordata; class Amphibia; order Anura; family Hylidae; genus Hyla; species Hyla sarda. The sequence goes on along the minus strand of NC_079191.1, from coordinate 251,655,937 downwards.
TTTTCAGTGTAGTCCATTAAAATAAATAAATTCACAATTGAACCCTTTGGGTAAGGATACCACTGAATGGCATCATTCCCAACCATCTGTCAAATGGATACATTGGCAGTTTTTACCTGCCAGGAAACATTAAAAGACCACTTATTTAATGGTATTTTTTTTATTTTCCTTTGAGTCTCTAATATGGATGGTGGATGTTGCCATATGGTATCTGTCATGGCCATGGGATGTAAACAGTCCCTTATGTAGATTTTCATTTGATTTTCAATATGACCAATCACCAGGGTCCATAGGCCACTCTTTATTATTATTATCATTATTATTGTTGTTTATTTATATAGCACCCTTTCTTCCAAAGCATTTTACATTTGATTACTATCTACAAGTCCTTGACCTGTATTATGTCCCTAATCCTTGACCTGTATTATGTCCCTAACCATTGACTTGTATTATGTCCCTGACCATTGACCTGTATTATGTCAATGGACATCATGCAGGCCACCTGATATTCACATTAGCAGAAACATTTTATTTTTCGATGCATCAAGAGCACATGAACATAGTGGAGGGATGGCAACTGTTGCTAGAGAGAAAAATTATATGGAGTGGTTATCCTGGACAAAAGTGTAACAAATATTGATATTAAAAAAAAATCAATGGTATAAAAAAAATTACAATCTTCTGTGATCTATAATTTTTCTATACCTTCTTATTTTTAGGGAATCTAGTTGATCCCTACGTTTATCTTTTTTTAAACTATCTTTTCTTAATGGAAATTATTAGTGCTTAATGGGTCAATTTTCATTGTTTTTATACAGTGGTTTAGTCTATGTCTAAAATTTCAGATAACCTGCCATTCTATAAAAGCTTTTTCACTGTGATGGCACCTAGGACACTACTGAACATCATTTTGGGTTTTTCTCAACATCCTTAAAACTAGCTATTTCGAAAGTCTAGCTTGTTTTACCACTGTATTATGAAAAATACTTCCTGATGGCCCAACCATGACCTTATACATGAGACAATGTTATCTTAGGCGCTCCGGCCGCGCACACTGGCCATGAGCACATGGTCCCGTTACCTGCTGCTGCTGGAGGGGCTGGGATTCCCATCACGGGACATGCCCGCATGCGAGTCCCAGCCCATCACTCACCTGGTGATTCTCCTGCCCCCGCTTCTGCCTCTCTGCTCTGGCACGCATGTCCCCTTCCCCTAGGGCACGCACGCCGGAGCTTTAAGATTTAAAGGGCTAGTGTGCCCATTAGTGAAGTAACACCTGTGGCTCATTGATAAATTCCTCCACCTCCCACACTTCCCTGCCAGATCTTTGTTGCCCTAGAGCCTTAGAGAAAGGATTCCTTTGTATTCCCTTGCCGTATATCATACCCTTTGCTCCATGACCTGACCTTGCTCCTTTGCCGCCTGCCTACTGACTATTTGCTATGTTCCTGACTATGCTACTGTGCCGCCTGCCCTGACCTCCTGCTTTCCAGACCACGAGTTGCCTTATCCCACCTGTGCCTTGAATCTCCTCAGCCGCCTGTGTGGTCGAGCCAGGGGTAGCGACCTGGGTGCTGCCTTCCACAGCAAGTCCATCCCGCTTTGCAGCGGGCTCTGGTGAAAACCAGTGGCACCTTAGATTCCTCTCCCTGGTACGGTCCGAGTAATTTACCACACAGGTATAGCGGATCCAGTCTACTGAAACGTGAGTGTTACAGACAATATAATGTCTCCTCTTATTTATTTCTCCAAAGGCTTGAGTAACTGAGGAAAAATAAGAAATACTTTTTGTTGCACACATCTGTCATTGACCTTAACCCCTTAAGGACTCAGGGTTTTTCCATTTTTGCACTTTCGTTTTTTCCTCCTTACCTTTTAAAAATCATAACCCTTTAAATTTTCCACCTACTCCGTAAGTACACCATTCCAGACCTACACTCATTTCCATTAGTACAGGTATTGCACACTTGATTTTTATATTGCATAACACCTACTTGTCCTCCCTTTGGTTTACCCCATTGATTTTGTTGAGTTCTATGTTATCATTTTTCTATGACAGCTGCGCCTGTCCCACTGTTTAATTTCTGCCGTTATCTATAAGACAGCTGCGCCTGTCTCGATGCTTGTTTTATCTCGATACTTATTTTGTGTCACTTGAACGAAAATTTCTTAATAATAAAAAAGTATTGAACGTAAATTTTCCACCTAAAAATCCATATTATGGCTTATTTTCTGCGTCACCAATTCTACTTTGCAGTGACATCAGTCATTTTACCCAAAAATTGGGGGCTTCCGTTTCTACTCAGTGCATATTTCGGTAAAAATTACACCTTAACATTATTTTGTAGGTCCATACGGTTAAAATGATACCCTACTTATATAGGTTTGATTTTGTCGTACTTCTGGAAAAAATCATGACTACATGCAGGAAAATTTATACGTTTAAAAATGTCCTCTTCTGACCCCTATAACTTTTTTATTTTTCCACGTGCAGTGCAGTATTTTCTGGACTTTGGAATTTTTTTGCGCGTACGATATTGACCGTGTAGTTTAATTAATGATATATTTTTATAGTTCGGACATTTACACATGCAGCGATACCACATATGTTTATTTTTATTTTTATTTACACTGTTTTATTTTTTTTATGGGAAAAGGGGGGTGATTCAAACTTTTATTAGGGAAGGGGTTAAATGACCTTTATTAACACTTTTTAAAACTTTTTTTTTGCAGTGTTATAGGTCCCATAGGGACCTATAACACTGCACACACTGATCTCTCATCCTGATCACAGGTGTGTATTAACACGCCTGTGATCAGCGTTATCGGCGCTTGACTGCTCCTGCCTGGATCTCAGGCACGGAGCAGTCATTCATCGATCGGACACCGAGGAGGCAGGTAAGGGCCCTCCCGGTGTCCTGCAAGCTGTTCGGGACACCGTGATTTCACCGCTGCGGTCCCGAACAGCTCGACTGACTAGCCGGGATACTTTCACTTTCGCTTTAGAAGCGGCGATCAGCTTTGACCGCCACTTCTAAAGGTTTAATACCGCACATCGCCGCGATCGGCGATGTGTGGTATTAGCGACGGGTCCCGGCCGTTGATGAGCGCCGGGACCGACTCAATGTGGACCTTCAGGGAAGACTTGTTGTGTTAATGCATCCACCACTGAGTCACCACTCAGTCACCACTCAGTCACCTTTCAGCAGGGGTCAGCATTCACTGTTTAAAAAGGGACCAGAGGAACAAGGTAATTATTGCCATGTAAACTCCTTTGGATTGGTAAGATTTAAGACCGGATCAGTTGTTTTTCACAGGTATACCTACATAATTTGCCAATTTGAGTTTCCCTGTAGCCTTTTGCAGATCTGCTGCGGATGTTCCCCGCATGTTAACTTGATAGATTTGTTACCATTGCAAGCAGAAGAGAAAGATTCAAAAGAATTTAAAGTCCTATTTATTTGCATTGACAAGCCAATGGGTTACTGTAAATAAAACTTTTTTCTATAAATATATTTTTTCAATTTAAGAATTAAATCTTTTAATTGGGTTCAATCGCTCTGTGACTGCAGGTAGCACATCCACAGCGTCAAATACGCTGAGAATGCGCTGTGTGTGACCCTACCCTTAAAAATCACCTTCCTTGCAGATACCCTTCTCTGGCTCAAAAACTCCAGTAAGAGTATTTAAAAAAAACTGCCAAGTGAAAACCTGGCCTCTTGGATATTAATTTAACAATATTGTAATAAATCTTTAGGGTACACAGCAATTTCTAACGCATATTTGACAACAAATACAGCAGACTGGTGTCTATAAAATAGTTTTTCTTTTTTAAACATTGACTTCCACTAGCATTTCCTAAATTAAACCAAAATGCATCCACTCATACTCCAGCTTCTCAACATTAATGTTATCCTGATTAGAACATTTAGAAGATCCTATATACTAATCTACCATCTTTATCTAGCCTGCTGTGTATGACACACAACTATTCAATACACAGAAAAAACACCAAAGTACTTAACTACATGATGACATTATCAGCTGCTTGGTGAGTCCAGAATTTTTCATTAAAACAAGATAAAAAAAAAGTGTCATAAGAAGGAAATGCAAAGTAATTTCATTTTTTGCTTGTTGTGTGTGAAAGTATTAACAATTGATCAATGTTTTATATATACAGTATAGGCTACTACTACAAACAAAAAAATTACAGCAGCACACTGCTAATGCTAAGATATATATATGCAATATGACACTTTTTTCATTGCAATACTGCTATAGAGGAAGATAGAGGTTCTTAGCTTACCATTTGTCCGAATAGTGTGTACCATCTGTTACGCCGAGCGCTCCGGGTCCCCGCTCCTCCCCGGAGCGCTCACAGCGTTCTCCTGTTCGCAGCGCCCCGGTCAGACCCGCTGACCGCGTGCGCTGCGATAATGACCCAGCCGGGATGTGATTCGCGATGCGGGACGCGCCCGCTCGCAGTGCGCATCCCGACCCGCTTACCAGTGTTACGCCGAGCGCTCTAGGTCCCTGCTCCGCCCCGGAGCGCTCGCGGCGTTCCTCTCTCTGCAGCGCCCTGGTCAGACCCGCTGACCGGGAGCGCTACACTGACATTGCCGGCGGGGATGCGATTCGCATAGCGGGACGCGCCTGCTCGCGAATCGCATCCCCAGTCACTCACCTGTCCCGATCCCCGGCTGTCACGTCCTGGCGCGCGCGGCTCCGCTCCTTAGGGCGCGCGCGCGCCAGCTCTCTGAGATTTAAAGGGCCAGTGCACCAGTGATTGGTGCCTGGCCAAATCGGCCTAATTAGCTTCCACCTGCTCCCTGTCCGTATTACCTCACCTCCCCTGCACTCCCTTGCTGGATCTTGTTGCCTTGTGCCAGTGAAAGCGTTTAGTGTTGTCCAAAGCCTGTGTTCCAGATCTCCTGCTTTCCTTATTGACTACGAACCTTGCCACCTGCCCTGACCTTCTGCTACGTCTGACCTTGCCTCTGCCTAGTCCTTCTGTCCCACGCCTTCTCAGCAGTCAGCGAGGTTGAGCCGTTGCCGGTGGATACGACCTGGTTGCTACCGCCGCAGCAAGACCATCCCGCTTTGCGGCGGGCTCTGGTGAAAACCAGTAGCAACCCTAGAACCGGTCCACCGACACGGTCCACGCCAATCCCTCGTTGACACAGAGGATCCACATCCAGTCTGCCAAATCGTAACAGTCAGACTCGCTCCCCATCTGTGCTGTCCTGGCGTGCGCGGCCCCGCTCCCTAGGGCACGTGCGCGCCGGTTCTTTGCGATTTAAAGGGCCGGTGCGCCACTGATTGGCGCATGGTTTTTAATTAGTGTGTTCACCTGTGCACTTCCCTATATTACCTCACTTCCCCTGCACTTCCTTGCCGGATCTTGTTGCCATTGTGCCAGTGAAAGCGCTCCTTGTGTATCCCTAGCCAGTGTTCCAGACCTCTTGCCGTTGCCCCTGACTTTGATCCTTGCTGCCTGCCCTGACCTTCTGCTACGTCCAGCCCTGCTCTTGTCTAAACCCTTGTACCGCGCTTATCTCAGCAGTCAGAGAGGTTGAGCCAATGCCGGTGGATACGACCTGGTTGCTTCCACCGCAGCAAGACCATCCCGCTTTGCGGCGGGCTCTGGTGAAAACCAGTAGCAACTTAGAACCGGTCCACCGACACGGTCCACGCCAATCCCTCTCTGACACAGAGGATCCACCTCCAGCCTGCCGAATCCTGACAGTAGATCCGGCCATGGATCCCGCTGAGGTCCCGCTGCCAGTTGTCGCTGACCTTACCACGGTGGTCGCCCAGCAGTCGCAACAGATAGCGCAACAAGGCCACCAGCTGTCTCGACTGTGATGCTACAGCAGCTTCTACCACAGCTTCAGCAACCATCTCCTCCGCCAGCTCCTGTACCTCCTCCGCAGCGAGTGGCCGCATCCAGCCTCCGTTTATCATTGCCGGACAAGTTTGATGGGGACTCTAAACTTTGCCGTGGTTTTCTCTCGCAATGTTCCCTGCATTTGGAGATGATGTTGGACCAATTTCCAACTGAAAGGTCAAAGGTGGCTTTCGTGGTCAGTCTTCTGTCTGGGAAAGCCCTGTCATGGGCCACACAGCTCTGGGACCGCAATGATCCTGTCACTGCCTCTGTACACTCTTTCTTCGCGGAGATTCGAAGTGTCTTCGAGGAACCAGCCCGAGACTCTTCTGCCGAGACTGCCCTGCTGAACCTGGTCCAGGGTAATTCTTCAGTAGGCGAGTACGCCATCCAATTCCGTACTCTCACCTCCGAATTGTCCTGGAATAACGAGGCCCTCTGCGCGACCTTCAAAAAAGGCCTATCCAGTAACATCAAAGATGTGCTGGCCGCATGAGAAATCCCTGCTAACCTTCATGAACTTATTCATCTTGCCACCCGCATTGACATGCGTTTTTCCGAAAGACGTCAGGAGCTCCGCCAGGATATGGACTTTGTTCGCACGAGGCGGTTTCTCTCCCCGGCTCCTCTCTCCTCTGGTCCGCTGCAATCTGTTCCTGTGCCTTCCGCCGGGGAGGCTATGCAAGTAGACCGGTCTCGACTGACACCTCAAGAGAGGACACGCCGCTGCAATGAGAACCTATGCCTGTACTGTGCCAGTACCGAACACTTCTTGAAGGATTGTCCTATCCGACCTCCACGTCAGGAAAGACGCACTCCGATTCCGCAAAAAGGTGAGACAGCTCTAGGTGTGAACTCTGCTTCTCCACGTCTTACTGTGCCTGTGCGGATTTCTTCTTCTAACTTCTCCTTCTCAGCTGTGGCCTTCTTGGATTCCGGATCTGCAGGAAATTTAATTTTAGCCTCTTTCGTTAACAGGTTCAACATCCGAGAGACCAGTCTCGCCAGACCCCTCTACATCGCCTCTGTTAATGGTGAAAGATTGGACTGTACTGTGCGTTACCGCACAGAACCCCTCTTAATGTGCATTGGACCCCATCGCGAAAAGATTGAATTTCTGGTACTTTCTAACTGCACCTCTGAAATTCTTCTTGGACTACCTTGGCTGCAACACCATTCCCCTACCCTTGACTGGACCACCGGGGAAAACAAGAACTGGGGTACTTCTTGCCACAAAAAATGCCTTATGTCTGATCCCAGTCCTGCCAGTCAAAACCCTATGACTCCTCCGATATCAGGTCTCCCCAAGGCCTATCTGGATTATGCTGATGTTTTTTGCAAAAAACAAGCAGAGACTTTGCCTCCTCACTGGCCTTATGACTGTCCTATTGATCTCCTCCCTGGTACTACTCCACCCCGGGGCAGAATCTATCCTCTGTCTGCTCCAGAAACACAAGCCATGTCGGAGTACATCCAAGAAGATTTAAAAAGGGGATTTATCCGCAAGTCTTCCTCCCCTGCCGGAGCAGGGTTCTTCTTTGTCTCCAAAAAGACGGTTCCTTACGACCATGCATTGATTACCGCGGTCTTAATAAAATCACTATAAAAAACCGCTATCCCCTGCCTCTTATCTCGGAACTCTTTGACCACCTATGTGGCGCCAACATCTTTACCAAATTGGATTTAAGAGGTGCATATAATCTCATCCGCATCAGGGAAGGGGACGAGTGGAAGACCGCGTTTAACACCAGAGATGGACACTTTGAATATCTGGTTATGGCCTTTGGGCTTTGCAACGCCCCTGCCGTCTTCCAGGACTTTGTAAATGAAATTTTTCGTGATTTATTATATACCTGTGTTGTGGTCTACCGGGACGATATTTTGATTTTTTCTTCTAACCTAGAAGAACACCGCCGGCATGTCCGCATGGTTCTTCAGAGACTCCGGGACAATCAGTTATATGCCAAGATGGAGAAATGCCTCTTTGAATGCCAATCTCTTCCCTTCCTAGGATATTTAGTCTCTGGCCAGGGACTCCAAATGGACCCGGACAAACTATCAGCCGTGTTGAATTGGCCACGCCCCTCCGGACTCCCAGCTATCCAACGTTTCTTGGGGTTTGCCAATTACTGCAGACAATTTATTCCACATTTTTCCACCATTGTGGCCCCAATTGTGGCCCTAACCAAGAAAAACGCCAACCCTAAGTCCTGGCCTCCTCAAGCGGAAGAGGCGTTCAACCGTCTCAAAACTGCCTTTTCTTCTGCTCCCGTACTCTCCAGACCTGATCCATCTAAACCCTTCTCACTGGAGGTAGACGCCTCCTCGGTGGGAGCTGGAGCTGTACTCCTACAGAAAAATTCTTCCGGACATGGTGTTACTTGTGGTTTCTTTTCTAGGACCTTCTCTCCGGCGGGGAAAAACTACTCCATTAGTGATCGAGAACTACTGGCCATAAAACTGGCCCTCGAGGAATGGAGGCACCTGCTGGAGGGGTCCAAACACCCAGTTATTATATACACTGATCACAAGAATCTCTCTTATCTTCAGTCTGCCCAATAGCTGAACCCTCGCCAGGCTAGGTGGTCGTTGTTCTGTGCCCGTTTTAACTTTGAGATTCATTTTCGCCCCGCTGACAAGAACATTAGGGCTGACGCCCTCTCTCATTCCTCGAATGCCTCTGAAATGGAAGCCTCCCTGCAACACATTATTCCTCCTGACTGTCTGATCTCTGCTTCCCCAGCTTCCATCAGACAAATTCCTCCTGGAAAGACCTTCGTCCCTCCATGCCACACTCCTCACATCTCGCCGGCCATGCTGGCGTCAAAAAATCCGTCCAGCTCATCTCTCGTTTTTATTGGTGGCCTACCGTGGAAGCAGATGTTGCTGATTTTGTTCGGGCTTGTACAGTCTGTGCCCGGGACAAGACTCCTCGCCAGAAGCCTGCCGGTCTCCTTCATCCTCTGCCTGTTCCTGAGCTACCATGGTCTCAGATTGCTATGGACTTTATTACAGACTTACCTTTATCCCATGGCAACACAGTTATTTGGGTGGTCGTTGATCGTTTCTCCAAGATGGCACATTTTATTCCTCTTCCAGGTCTTCCTTCTGCGCCACAGTTGGCGAAACAATTTTTTGTGCACATTTTCCGCCTTCACGGGCTTCCTACGCCTTCACGGGCTTCCTACGCATATCGTCTCAGATAGAGGCGTTCAATTTGTGTTGAAATTCTGGAGGGCCCTCTGTAATCAGCTTAAAATCAAATTAAACTTCTCGTCTTCCTATCATCCCCAATCCAATGGGCAAGTGGAGAGAGTTAATCAGGTTCTTGGTGACTATTTGCGACATTTTGTTTCCTCCCGCCAGGATGACTGGGCCGATCTCCTACCATGGGCCGAATTCTCGTACAATTTCAAAGTCTCTGAGTCCTCCGCTAAATCCCCATTCTTTGTGGTGTACGGCCGTCACCCTCTTCCCCCACTCCCACGCCTTCTGGTTTTCCCGCTGTTGATGAGGTGACTCAGGACTTCTCCGCCATCTGGAAAGAGACTCAAAAATCTCTCATACAGGCCTCATCCCGGATGAAGAAACATGCCGACAAAAAAAGAAGAACTCCTCCTGTCTTTTCTCCTGGAGACAAAGTGTGGCTCTCCGCCAAGTATATCCGCTTCCGTGTCCCCAGTTATAAACTGGGACCACGTTATCTTGGACCTTTTAAAATCAAATGCCAAATCAACCCTGTCTCCTACAAACTCCTTCTTCCTCCTTCTCTCCGTATTCCCAATGCTTTTCATGTCTCTCTCCTTAAATCACTTATCCTTAACCGCTTCTCTCCTACGGTTGTTGCTCCTACTCCTGTCTCCGGGTCCTCTGACATCTTCTCGGTTAAAGAAATTCTGGCATCCAAGACGGTCAGAGGTAAAAAAAAATTTCTTGTAGATTGGGAGAATTGCGGCCCGGAGGAGAGGCCATGGGAACCCGAGGACAACATCCTTGACAAGGACCTTATCTACAAATTTTCAGGTTCTAAAAAGAGGGGGAGACCCAAGGGGGGTACTGTTACGCCGAGTGCTCCGGGTCCCCGCTCCTCCCCGGAGCGCTCACAGCGTTCTCCTGTTCGCAGCGCCCCGGTCAGACCCGCTGACCGGGTGCGCTGCGATAATAACCCTAGCCGGGATACGATTCGCGATGTGGGATGCGCCCGCTCACGGTGAGCATCCCGACCCGCTTACCAGACTCGCTCCCCGTCTGTGCTGTCCCGGCGCGCGTGGCCCCGCTCCCTAGGGCGAGCGCGTGCCGGTTCTTTGCGATTTAAAGGGCCGGTGCGCCACTGATTGGCGCATGGTTTTTAATTAGTGTGTTCACCTGTGCACTTCCCTATATTACCTCACTTCCCCTGCACTTCCTTGCCGGATCTTGTTGCCATTGTGCCAGTGAAAGCGTTCCTTGTGTATCCCTAGCCAGTGTTCCAGACCTCTTGCCGTTGCCCCTGACTTTGATCCTTGCTGCCTGCCCTGACCTTCTGCTATGTCCGACCCTACTCTTGTCTAAACCCTTGTACCGCGCCTATCTCAGCAGTCAGAGAGGTTGAGCCATTGCTGGTCGATACGACCTGGTTGCTACCGCCGCTGCAAGACCATCCCGCTTTGCGGTGGGCTCTGGTGAAAACCAGTAGCAACTTAGAACCGGTCCACCAACACGGTCCACGACAATCCCTCTCTGACACAGAGGATCCACCTCCAGCCTGCCGAATCCTGACACCATCCCAACACGAATAGTGGTACACACGATTTGGCCAAATGGTGAGTTAAGAACCTCTATCTTCCTCTATAGCAGTATTTCAATGAAAAAAGTGTTACATTACATATACATCTTAGTGCTAGCAGTGTGCTGCTGTAATTCTTTTGTTTGTACTTGTAGTTCAGCCGCAGCTTGCACCTGTGTACTGGATGTACAGGGTGGGCCATTTATATGGATACATCTTAATAAAATGGCAATGGTTGGTGATATTAACTTCCTGTTTGTGGCACATTAGTATATGTGAGGGGAGAAACTTTTCAAGATGGGTGGTGACCATGGCGGCCATTTTGAAGTTGGCCATTTTGAATCCAACTTTAGTTTTTTCAATAGGAAGATGGTCATGTGACACATCAAACTTATTGGGAATTTCACAAGAAAAACACTGGTGTGCTTGATTTTAATGTATCTTTATTATTTCATGAGTTATTTACAAGTTTCTCTTTGTTTACGGCCATTGACATGTCACCGAGGTTAACACATGAGGAGCAGATAGAAATTGTGTTGATGTCTGGTGAACGCAGTAACCGGGTCATTGCAGCAGATTTCAATGCAAGACACCCTACGATACCACCCATCTCCTATGCTACAGTTAGCAAACTGCTTGCTAAGTTTCAGAAACTGGTTTAGTGTTGGATTTGCCAAAATGTAGACGCATGAAATCTGTCACTAATGAAGAAACATTAGTGGCTGTCCTATCTTCATTCAGCAAGAGCCCACAGCGTAGCACTCGCCGCATGTCACTGGAGAATGGCATTAGTCGAACATCCCTTCGGCGGATATTAGCTACTCACAAATGGTACCCTTACAAACTCCAACTACTGCAGCATCTCAATGAGGATGACCCAGATCGGCGCACTGAATTTGCAGAATGGGCAAAACAAAAATTGGAACAGGACCCTCAGTTTACGCAGAAGATTTTGTAAAGTGATGAGGCAAAGTTTTATATGAATGGTGAAGTTAACAAACAAAACCACCGCTATTGGTCTGACACTAACCCACATTGGATAGATCCCTCCAAGACTGTTGGAACACAAAAATTGATGGTATGGTGTGGTATATGGGGTACAAAGATAGTGGGGCCATTCTTCATCAATAGGAACCTCAAGGCCACTGAATATGCAAAATTGCTACATGATGATGTGTTTCCCTCTTTCTGCACTGAAGCTGGCATGTTCCCTGAGTTTTTCCAGCAAGATGGTGCACCACCACATTATGGGTGTCAGGTCAGAGCATTCCTAGATGAACAGTTTCCTGGAAAGTGGATTGGTCATCGTGGGCCAGTTGAATGGCCCCCAAGATCTCCCGATCTGACAATCCAACACAATGGGCAGCACATTGAACACATTTTATAAATGGTCAGAAACTTGTAAATAACTCATGAAAGAATAAAGTTATGTTAAAACCAAGCACATAATTGTTTTTCTTGTGAAATTCCCAATGTTTGATGTGTCAAATGACCCTCTTCCTATTGAAAAAACAAAAGTTGGATTCAAAATGGCCGCCTTCAAAATGGCCGCCATGCTCACTACCCATCTTGAAAAGTTTACCCCCTCACATATACTAATGTGCCAAAAACAGGAAGTTAATGTCACCAACCATTCCCATTTTATTAAGGTGTATCCACATAAATGGCCCACCCTGTATATAATAGTGGTATAGAATGTGCTGACCATTTTTTGCTTTTTATGTTACATATATAGGCAACTACTACATATTTCAGAAACAAAGAGAATAGTATACCTAAATGGAGATGTACAGGATTAAAAAAAAAATTTCTGTTCCCACAGAACCAACTACAGTACAGTACCACACCTGTGCGCAAATTGTTTGTGCTATTGCACTATATACTTCAGTTTAGCACTGCTGTAATATCAAGAACATTACAGTGCTTTTTGATAGATCTCATTTTCTATCTTTATTTTATACATAAACTAGCAAAGTACTCGGCGTTGCCCGTCCTCCTATCCCGGTCCTCCTATCCCTTCCTCCTATCCCATCCTCCTATCCCGGTCCTCCTATCCCGACCTCCTATCCCGGTCCTCCTATCCCAACCTCCTATCCCGACCTCCTATCCCGGTCCTCCTATCCCGACCTCCTATCCCGACCTCCTATCCCAACCTCCTATCCCGGTCCTCCTATCCCGACCTCCAATCCCGACCTCCTATCCCGGTCTCCTATCCCGTCGTCATATCCTGACCTGTAATATGTGTACCAGGTATTGAAATATCTCCAGCCATGCAGATGTTATGTGAGAACATACACTTCCCTTTGATTTGCATGGGACTTTAAACAAAAACCCTGACACTCAAAAATTGGGATAATTAGGGGTTAAATTAACCTATATTTTAAGTGGACATATAAGTAACATGTGACCAAGTATTATCGAAATATCTCCAGCCGTTTGGAAGTTATGCAGTAACATATATTTTGCATTGAAAAATAAGTTATATTTCATACTCCATTTGGATATACTCCTGGCTTTGGTTTGAAGGGGTGCTCAGAGGAAATGCCCCAAAGCCACCACAATACCTGTTCTGTAGTTATCATTTTGATTTTGCCAGCTCCTGTGGCCACTGTTGTCTTCTGAATTTTCTTTTTACTTGCTTACAGCCCAGACTACAACTCCCAGCAGTCTGTGTATTGGCTGCCAGACAATTGCTATTACTATCTGTGTGCATGCTGTGTTGTTGTAAACACAGTCAGCATTACACACTGTACATATTTTTTTCTTTCAAATGATCCCTCCCCCAGCAACAAATCATGCTATTCTCTAAATGGCAGCAGTCAGTGATTAGATCTACAGCAGGAAGAGAGCGTTATGTGCTGATTTGTAACTGAGAATCTTTACAGGAGAGCTTTTCTGCCAGCATGATCCTTACACAAGGAGAGGAGGGGTTGGTGAGCGGGAAAGGGTGGGCTATAGGTTTATGGGTTTGCTCGCAAGTGTAAGTTTTAGTAATTTCAGAGTCACGGGAGGTCAAACCCCTTCCAGTGATGCCTCATTCAATTTCCAATAAGCCCCTCCTTTTTGTTAAGAGCTGCAGAACATTTCTGAAAAGTCACAAATCTTTAAAAAAATTGGGCTTGCACACGAGTAGAAGCCTCATAAATTCTCCCTCCCCCCATGGTTTTTGGAATGCTTTCCAAGGCTGCATTTTTATTTATTTATTTCTTTTTGAGGAAAAAATGGTTGCTATGAAGTAAGCTGGAAGTAAACAGGGAAATAAAAAACAATGTACCTTTCTTACAGCATTTTCCCTTTCTTTTTGTGTTTTTGGGTCAGATCTGAGTGTAGAATTTTTTTTGCCAAGGTTTTGGTGTTTTTTTTCCTATGTAGAACTATTTGTTTTATTTCTTATTCAACATAACATAAATACTTTTTTTCATTAATTGTTCTGAAACACTGCAGAGACTTCTTTTTTTTTTTTTGGTTCATTTGTGTGCCGGTTTTTCACATTCTTCAAGCGAAATCCTTGAATCACATAAACAAACGATCATATTTGATGGCCCTGGGAGCTGCGGAAAGTGAGCAAAAGTTTGTTATTTTTCTTTTTGTAGCCTTGGCATAATAGAGAGATAAAACAATTCTGTGAAGTGCCCATTTAAAGGGGTACTCCGGTGCTTACACATCTTATCAAAGGATAGGGGATAAGATGCCTGATCGCAGGAGTCCCGCCGCTTAGGACCCCCGGGATCTTGCACGTGGCACCCCGTTTGTAATCAGTCCCCGGAGCGTGTTCGCTCCAGGTCTGATTACCGGCGACCAAACGGCCGGCGGCGTGTGACGTCACGCCTCCGCCCCCGTGTGACGTCACGCTCCGCCGCTCAATGCAAGCCTATGGGAGGGGGCATGACAGCTAGCACGCCCCCTCCCATAGGCTTGCATTGAGGGGCAGAGCGTGATGTCACACAGGGGCGCAGGCGTGACGTCACACGCCGCCCCCTCTGTGGTGGCCTGTAATCAGACCCTGAGCGAACACGCTCCGGGGACTGATTACAAACGGGGTGCCATGTGCAAGATCCCAGGAGTCCCCAGCGGCGGGACTCCCACGATCAGGCATCTTATCCCCTATCCTTTGGATAGGGGATAAGATGTGTAAGCACCGGAGTACTCCTTTAAGGTTTGAAAAAAGGCATAAGATTGTCTAGAGTGGATCCTCAAACACGGTTTGTTCATGAAGAATTAAAGGTCTTTGCTAACAACCCTTTTAAGGATATCCATTGACCAAAGTGTCATAAAAATTGTAATAGTGCTCACATTTGTACATACATCTCTCTTATATTGTGTGCAACATATCAACTCAGATGGTGTGTCTGAGCTGCAGTTATGTCACATACTATCAATGTTAAACATGTTTGCAGCGGGGACACACTCTCTACTCAATGTAGAGGTGTCCAATGCAATGCACTAAGGTTGAGAAAATTGGACGTCCATGTATGGACCTAAGGTCCGCTGCAATTTTTTGTACCAACAGTTAGATTGGTGACATAGGGAGGTAGGTCGATATTTTATTAGAAAAGCCATTTTATTTCTTAAAAGAAAAAAACGGTCTTCTTATACAGCACAATACATATCCTGAAAGCATTAACAAATTATATTACATTTCAAGGGGAACCTAGGATCTGTGTCACAGGAAACATTAAGCAGGGACATTTTCTGTTAAGAATCTGATCATGGGGGCAGGGGTCCAACCACTGAGGCCGCCCCACAATAAACCCATTCGGGGCCCAGAAACTTACCTGTCCTTGAAGTGCTCCAGCCTCCACCCTCAGAGTGGAGTGGGAGTGATGGCCCGCTGTGCTGGGAAAACAAATTGCTGAAGAGGAGATCATGGTGGATTCCATGCTGTGGATTTGGGGATGATTTGACTTTCCCAGAGTACCCCTTAGGTATCACTTATAATACCAGCCAGGTCCACAGGGCGGTTCCTGGCAATTTCTCTGCCACTCTATAAATGAACATTTAGTGGGCAGTGGAGGGAAGACGTGGTGGATAAACAAGTTTTATGCCCTTTATTTTTGTGTTAATATAAAAGCACCAGGGAAAAAAACTTGTTAATCTAGTGTTTGATAATGTCTAGATTAATATTTTATCATACATTTATGCATAGTAGTCTATGGTGATATTAATCTGTCCATATTAATGTTACCAAAGCCAAATTATTGGTGAAACCTACTAAAATACAATTTATAGCCACCACATTGGGTTTTGTGAATTAAGCTTACAATATGAATTTCCCTGAAACTCTAAATTCTTCTTGACTTGTGTGTACATTTGTCCCTTGGAGCAGTAAACATGCCAGCTGATGAGGAATATTTATAAGACTCATGTTCCGTTAGCCTGGTAATTTTGACCACAACCAAAATCTTATTTGACAGAAAGTGAAAAATCTATTATTCTCTGTGCCGTTGGTGTCAGTCAAGGAAAATGTCACATTTCCATGTACATTTACAGAACCTTAATTATGTGTCTCTCCTGTTTCTCTCCAGGCATTAAACAGAAGACGTTTTACTCCAGAAAAGAATTACATTATTTATTCTTTGTTCATTCACTTAGTCTTCTCGGAAGAATGCTGATATATAAATATGGCAGAATACTGTTTCCTATCAAATTGAAAATCTGAAAAGGTAACTAAGGATTATATTATGACACAAAATATGACAGCAATGTTAGCTGGTATAATTGCTTTTGGGGGCAAAATGTTATTTTTATGGAATATTACTATTGCATTATATTCTTCAGGCTTTTTTTTTCTTCCTCAGTAAGTTTATGATGTGTCACATTATGCATAGTTAAAAACATTACTAAGGGGGCTTATCCGAGCCCATACACTTTTTTAATGATGGAGTCAGAATAAGCTGGCATAGGTCTCCCAAGTTGCATATTGCGGAAACTTGGCTGATTGCTACTTTTCACCCTTTTAGGGGTTTAAATGATTTTATTGGATTTTTTGAGAAATTTATAACTAAGGAAAGCTTGGCCGAAGAAAACAACGTGGCCAATGAACAATACATAACAAATATAACACAGTTACAAATTCAATCACTCAGCTGTATGTAGAAATATTAATTTGCAGAATCATGTCTTTGGATGTTGTGGACATTATAGACATATCCGGAAGATCATTAAAGGTCATCTTGAAAAGTAAAAAAGTCACATAAGCAATTTTAAAGCATTTTATAGTCATACCTAAAACTCTGCAGTGAAGAATAGGATTTTTCATGACTAGGTCCCGTAGTCCTCCCCTCTGTTGTCACAGGAAGACTCACCTGAAATATGTGCAAAGTGTGACACACAGTAATCATAAGTAGTCATGGATAGTTAGAGTAGTACCATTTAATAATATAGGATGAACATAATTTAATGGAATGGATCCCAGAACAGCATGAAACCCAATTACACCATGATAGAAGTGATGTCCATGGTTAATTAGCAACACCTAGGCCAGTGGATAATGTTTTGTCCAGGTCTTCCATCTCGACTCGCAGGTCTTCCATCTGATCCTGATAGATTCACCCCTTACATGCTGCTGTTAAATTGTGATATAAATTCTGTTAAAAATGATATGTAAGGAATCGGTGGGGCCTTGTCACCCTAGTGGCAGCCGAATAATATGACTGCAACATGATTACTAGGTGTTGATGGGCTTCCGTGACAACTGAGGATCCAACATTGGAATTACAGCCATTTTTTAAAACAATATGTACACTGATGAATGCTTCTTTTCATGCCAGGAATACTTTAATACTATTTATTTACTACTAAAAAAAGAGAAACATAGCCGCACATCCACCATTTGTATTTTGATCTACTTGCTACTCAGCACAATTTCAAAAACTAACAGGTTGTTAGTATATATTTTGATCAAAAAGTACTAGGCCACTCGCCACGTCAAGGCCACCTAGTCAGAGTGGGTCCCTAACCTAACACTGGCATAGCGCAGGGCAGCGACCACTGCCTCCGCGACACCAAGCCTACAGGGGGAACCACCCGGTGGCCAGGCAGCCCCACCGCTACCTGACCAAGCCCCCGGCCCCAAGGCCACCCCACCCCACAGACAAAGCATCACAGTAACAATGGCTGCCACAGAGCACCGCACCAGTGTGAGCACCTACCATGTGCTCCCTGCCAGAGGGCTAGGAGAATGCTAGGAGGAAACCCTTATGCAGTCTCTTGCAAATTAAAAGCGCTTGGGTAGAGCATTTTTAATTAGCAGGAGACTGCATATGGGTTTCCTCCTAGCATTCTCCTAGCCCTCTGGCAGGGAGCACATGGTAGGTGTTCACACTGGTGTGGTGCTCTGTGGCGACCATTGTTGCTTTGATGTTTTGTCTGTGGGGTGGTGTGGCCCGGAGTCGGGGGCTTGGTCAGGCAGGAGTGGGGCTGTCTGGCAACTGGGTCATTCCCCCTATGGGCTTGGTGTCATGGAGGCAGTGGTCGTCACCCGTCAGTACTCCAGTGTTAGGTTAGAGAGCCACTCTGACTAGGTGGCCTTGACATGGCAAGTGGGCTTGTACTTTTTAATCAAAATGTATACTAACAGCCTGTTAGTTTTTGAAATTATGCTGAGAAGCAAGTAGATCAAAATACATATGGTGATGTGCGGCTATGTTTCTGTTTCTCTATTTTTGTTATCTATTTTTTTTACTATTTAATGCCACATAGTTTCAAGATTTGACTCCATTGGCTGCATCTATGTCAGGGCACGTTTTTTTTTTTTAAGATGAATCAATAAAGAAGATGCTTTAATCTTTTCTGGGTGAGTATAGACTACTTTTTCTTTTTGTGTTTGTATTTACTATTTGTTGAATTGGGTGTTGCACTATCACCTGGTCTATTTAACCCCTTAAGGACTCAGGGTTTTTCAGTTTTTGCACTTTCATTTTTTCCTCCTTACCTTTTAAAAATCATAACCCTTTCAATTTCCCACCAAAAAATCCATATTATGGCTTATTTTTTGCGTCACCAACTCTACTTTGCAGTGACATTAGTCATTTTACCCAAAAATTCACGGCGAAAGGGAAAAAAAATCATTGTGCGACAAAATCGAAGAAAAAACGCCATTTTGTAAATTTTGGGGGCTTCCGTTTCTACGCAGTGCATATTTCGTTAAAAATGACACATTATCATTATTCTGTAGGTCCATATGGTTAAAATGATACCCTACTTATATAGGTTTGATTTTGTCGTACTTCTGGAAAAAATCATAACTACATGCAAGAAAATTTATACGTATAAAAATTTCAAATTCTGACCCCTATAACTTTTTTATTTTTCCACGTACAGGGCGGTATGAGGACTAATTTTTCTACGCCGTGATCTGAAGTTTTTATCGGTATGATTTTTGTTTTGATCGGACTTTTTGATCACTTTTTATTCATTTTTTAATAATATAAAAAGTGACCAAAAATACGCTTTTTTGGACTTTGGAATTTTTTTGCGCGTACGCCATTGACCGTGCGGTTTAATTAATGATATATTTTTATATTTCGGACATTTACGCAAGCGGTGATACCACATATGTTTTTTTTTTATTTACACTTTTATTTTTTTTATGGGAAAAGGGGGGTGATTCAAACTTTTATTAGGGAAGGGGTAAAATGACCTTTATTAACACTTTTTTTTAAACTTTTTTTTGCAGTGTTATAGGTCCCATATGGACCTATAACACTGCACACACTGATCTCTCATGCTGATCACTGGCGTGTAATAACACGCCTGTGATCAGTGTTATCGGCGCTTGACTGCTCCTGCCTGGATCTCAGGCACGGAGCAGTCATTCGTCGATCGGACACCGAGGAGGCAGGTAAGGGCCCTCCCGGTGTCCTGTAAGCTGTTCGGGATGCCGCAATTTCACCGCGACGGTCCCAAACAGCCCGACTGACTAGCCGGCATAGTTTCACTTTAACTTTAGAAGCGGTGGTCAGCTTTGACCACCGCTTCTAAAGGGTTAATACCACATATTGCCGCGATCGGCGATGTGTGGTATTAGCCGCGGGTCCCGGCCGTTGACGAGCGCCGGGACCGACGTGATGTGATGCTTCATATCACGGGAGCAGGTGCAGGACGTAAATATACATCCTGCGTCATTAAGGGGTTAAGACTATCTGCCACTCTGGACCCCTATACTGCTGGTCTATGATAGTGTATTGCAATAGTGCCTGTCCACACTTCTCTTTGCCTAGTGTGTTAGTGTAGGTGATGCTGGTGACAGACTTCCTTTAAGTTTCATGGTTTAACTTTTAAACCCCATTAGGGGATGTCACAAAGAGATCTCTGCTGATCGCTGACATACTGCTTTGCTATACTCAGTATACCAAAGTGTTATTCCCTATCAGTGTAACACTGACAGTCAATCTACTACACATCTGGGGGCCTGGGGGCCTTTTATTAGGGCCCCTTGCTGCCATGGCAACCACATTCCTAAAGTACCAGGGGGACCTTTTCCTCTGCCAACCCTGTTACATTCTGCAATTGCTTTTGACTATAGCATCTAAGGGGTTAAACTACTGCAGCATAATAAAAAAAAAATGAAAATCCTAAATTTACCCTGGTCTAACTATAGCTAAATATAAAATCATTGAATATTTTACTTTTCTTATGTACTTCCTTTTGCTTTTATGCCAGTCTCCTTTGTTTCTTTACATTTCATTTTGACTTTTAATAAATCTACAAGGATGTTTCTCTGTACCTTTTGAAATCACCTCCATAGCTTATTTTTAGAAGTTTGGTGCATTTTCTAGAAGTGGATGATGTAGCTGTTTTAACTAGCAGCATAACACATACACAATACTATCTAACCCAAGCAGATGTTTCATATAATATTGACCATTACATAAAACATTTATGTTGGTGCCATCAATTTATATTTGTTCTATGCTGGCAGGGATTCACTGCTGACAGGATAATTCCATATGTTACAGGAAATCCCTTTATAGGCATAACATACTGGAAAGTAACTAACTCTGACACAAGAATTCATTGACAACATTATTTAAAGCTATGGCTGTAAAGGGACTTTATCTTATACAGGAAATCACCTTTTTAGCTGGATGGTAGCTTTCAGTCCAATGATTGGCATTGGCATAAAATAATTTCACCAAGAGCAAAAATACAAAGAAAATGTTTATTGTTTGTAACTTAGTGCTGGAACAACTAGGCACTTTAGGCAGTGTTCACACATTTAGGTTTTGAGTTGCAATTATTGGATACAAAGCCAGGAACAGATAATGAATTGAGGGCTAGAGATGAGCAGACTTTTGAAAAGTTCGCAGAACTTGGGGCAAAAGTTTGAGTTCTGATGAAACTAGTTCTATCCGAACCTGTACTTCACCAATAGCCCAAAAATGTGTGTATAACACTGTCTAAGAACCCTAAAAGCCTGGAGCAGCAGCAAGATGTTAAGTATCACTTTCTTCACTGTATACATTATACAGCCAAATAGATGTCTGCATAATGTATACACCCCCTTCCCCCAAGAAGATAACAAGCACTGCTCAGCAGTGCTAAGTAACTCCTTTCTTGCTGGGCTGTACATGCGGCTGTCAGCTGCGCATAGTCCCAACATTGCCCGGTTCGCACGAGCCAGACCTGGAAATGTTCAAAAGTCCAGTGGGGCGCAAACTCTATTCCTAATGTATTGCATAAAAATAATTTTTGCAAAACTGTTGCTCTGAGAAAATCTTCATATTGTTCTTTCAATCTATTCTAAACAAGGAAGTAAATATCTTAATTTAGGAGAGAATGTATTTTGTAACATGTATAAATGTGAATGTATCTGGCACTGTCTATGAATATTTTACCAACTTTACAATTGCATTGTGTGTATATTTTCATATTTTATGAGACTGGCACCATTAGACTTTTTATCCACCCATGCAAGATCATTTGTATATGAAATGATTGGCAGAACAACCAGAAAACATTTAAGTATATAACATTTTTAACCTAATGTTATAGAGTGATGGATGCTTATTTGTAAATGGAAAAAATTTGTAAAATCAAAAATATTCACATCTTTATTTGTACCTAATACGGAAGTCATACTTTCAATAACAAAGCATGTTTCAGGTAAACATTCATTAGGCTATTGGTCATATTAAGATTGATAATGAACCCTCTAGGATGTATGACGTTATTGCTACGGTGCATTTATTCCAATTTACACTCATGCACCAAACTTTTGCACCTTATTGTCAAAGTTTCTACCTTCATCATGACCTTCATCGCTATCATTTAGAAGTAATTTTTTTCCACAAATGAGGCCATTCATTTCCTTACTAGTGAATATAATAATAGTAGTAGTAGATGACCTGTAAACAGTCACCATGTCAGCTTTCTGAAACACAAGTTTAGAAATAAAACTTTGTAGTTCTATCCAAGCTCAATAAATGTTCTGGCACATGAATATAGAAGCAGAGTACAAAGTGTTTAGTCTTTGCCAGCATTACTGGAATAACTGTGATAAAATACAGACCTGGAATAAACACAAAAATTATATTCTAAAAGTGGTTAAAAGCTGAGAATGCAGGTAAACTGCCTTAATGGTCATTTATCATTTTCCTAGCAATATGGGGTTCCTCAAGTTACAATATTATTTGGTTCCAGGATGACCATTGTATGTTAAAATCATAAGACCATAACTCTAGATGGAAACCTGGTTATTGATTCTAAAGCCCCCAAAATGTCATCCAAAAATAGGAAAAAGGTAAGGATTAAATGGACACTGTCATTAAAACGTTGTTTTAATATGTTGCTGCTCTCTTAATAAATACGCTTTCCAATGTACTTGCTGTGGAAAAAATTAATATTCCTATTGGTTTTGTGTGTTTAAAATCCCCACCACTAGGGGGCTCTCTTCCTGTCCTGGCCGCATTCACCCTCTCGCACTCGCACTCTCACAGACTTTGGTCTCCTGCTTGCCAGGCCAGAGACCAAAGTACAGAAATGCGGTCTGTACTTCAGCTATGCACAGAGCTCACTCTCTGCCTGTCAATCAAGCAGCCGAGAGCGAGCGCTGTGCACATAGTGTTTCATGAACATGGCTTGTGCCTCCTGTTCCTGCCTGTCCCTTAGTGCTAATCGGATGTGATGCTTGAAATTTGGTGTAGGCAGCACAGTGCCGCACGGCAAGTCCCCGCTCTGATATTTCTCCTCTCTGTATAGCACTTGTAGTGCTAAACAGAGAGGAGGGGATTCACAAGCAGCCTGTCGTGCCATAGGCTGCCTCATCTATGCCCATTCCCGAGATGGTGGAAATGATCCCCGGCAGGGCTTCAGTTGATGTTACGCCCGATGGGTAATGCCCCTTCCTTCTGCCTGGAGCTCACACACAGTGAGCAGGAAAAGTGGTATAAACACATGGTTTTAGAAGCTAGGAAAATGATTTTTGACAGCAGGAGGGTCATTAGAGGTAGGTAGGGATGTTTATGAGTGATTGGCTAATAGGTTAGTGACAGGTACTCTTTAAAGAAAAATAAGTCGGTAACTAATATAGAAAAAGTAATTCCTTACATATAAAAGTTAGAAAGAGATGCTGGAAGCTGTAAATCCCTGTCTATGTAAAGAACAGAGATTCCTCAGGGTCCTGTACAGTTCCACAGTGTCCCAAAAAAGCTAAATTGAGTTACACTCACGTGGCATAGTACAGAGCATGTAGAACCTCCCTGTACTGTAGGGAAGCACTACCAGACAGCCAGTCAGTACTTGCACTTTAGTAATACAGGTGTTTTACCAGTGAAATGCTTCTTCTGATTGGTCAGTTCTTCCAGCCATTAACACCTTTCACAGTTCTGAACTGTCCAGAGCATTGTTTGTTGAATATGGTTTTAAGTGGCAATGGTCCATTGAATGTTAAGGCCCTTGTAAGTTGAGGGACTACTGTATTAAAATAAATGCTCAAACTCTGGTTAAAAACTGAAGGTAAATTGAGGTGTTTCAAAGCTTACTGTATGTAATAAGAATTGTATATACCATAATATTGTTCCATTCTGTGAAAGCCTAGCCTTTAGTACTTTTACCTTATAATACAATACAAAAATAAAGGAAAAGTAAGATAACACATCCTAGATAAGAATGAATGAACTAATCGTATTAAATACTTTCGTCTTTACATAGTAGAATGTGCTGACAACAAAATCACACAAAAATTATCAATGGAAATCAAATTTATCAACCCATGGAGGTCTGGATATTGAAGCACACTCAAAATCAAAGTGGAAAACCACACTACAGGCTGATCCAACTTTGATGTAATGTCCTTAAAACAAGTCAAAATGAGGATCAGCAGTGTAAGTGGACTCCACGTGCCCAAATGACCTCCCTACAATGCCTGGGCATGCTCCTGATGAGGTGGCAGATGGTCTCCTGAGGGATGTCCTCCCAGACCTAAACTAAAGCATCTGCCAACTGGATGGAGCGAGAAATGATGTCCCAGATGTGCTCAATCGGATTCAGGTCTGGGGAACGGGCGGGCTAGTCCATAGCATCAATGCATTCCTCTTGCAGGAACTGCTGACACACTCCAGCCACATGAGTTCTAGCATTGTCTTGCATTAGTAGGAACCCAGGGCCAACCGCACCAGCATATGGTCTCACAATGGGTCTGAGGATCTCCTCTTGGTACCTAATGGCAGTCAGGCTACCTCTGGTAAGCACATGGAGGGCTGTGCGGACCCCCATAGAAATGCCACCCCACACCATTACTGACCCCCCCCACCAAACCGGTCATGCTGGAGGATGTTGCTGGCAGCAAAACGTTCTCCATGGTGTCTCCAGACTCTGTCACGTGTGTCACATGTGCTCAGTGTGAACCTGCTTTCACCAGTGGCAAATTTGCCAATCTTGGTCTTCTCTGGCGAATGACAAACATCCTGCACGGTGTTGGGCTGTAAGCACAACTCCCACCTGTGGATGTCAGGCCCTCACGGAGTCTGTTTCTGACTGAGTGGACACATGCACATTTGTGGCCTGCTGGAGGTCATTTTACAGGGCTCTGGCAGTGCTCCTCCTGCTCATTCTTGCACAAAGGCTAAAATAGTGGTCCTACTGCTGGGTTGTTGCCCTCCTACAGCCTCCTCCACGTCTCCTGATGTACTGGCCTGTGTCCTGGTAGTGCCTCCATGCTCTGGACACTACGCTGACAGACACAGCAAACCTTCTTGCCACAGCTTGCATTGATGTGCCATCCTGGATGAGCTGCACTACCTGAGCCACTTGCGTGGGTTGTAAACTCCGTCTCATGCTACCACTAGAGTGAAAGCACCACCAGCATTCAGAAGTGACCAAAACATCAGCCCGGAAGCATAGGAACTGAGAAGTGGTCTTTGGTCACCACCTGCAGAAGCACTCCTTAATTTCCAATAAATTCCACCTGTTGTCTGTTCCAGTTGCACAACAGCATGTGAAATTGATTGTTAATAACTGTTGCTTCCTGAGTGGAAAGTGTGATTTCACAGAAGTTTGATTGACTTGGAGTTACATTGTGTTGTTTAAAGGGGTATTCCGCCCCTAGACATCTTATCCCCTATCCAAAGGATAGGGGATAAGATGTCAGATCGCCGCGGTCCCGCTGCTGGGGACCCCTGGGATCCCCGCTGCGGCACCGCGCTATAATTACAGCACAGAGCAAGTTCGCTCTGCACGTAATGATGGGCGGTACAGGGGCCGGAGCATCATTATGTCATGGCTCCGTCCCTCGTGATGTCATGGCCCGCCCCTTTCAATACAAGTCTATGGGAGGGGGCGTGGCAGTCGTCACGCCCTCTCCCATTGACTTGCATTAAGGGGACGGGCCGTGATGTCATGAGGGGTGGCGCCATGACGTCACGCTGCTCCGTCCCCCGTATCGCCCGTCATTACGCACAGAGCGACGATCTGACATCTTATCCCCTATCCTTTGGATAGGGGATAAGATGTCTAGGGGCGGAATACCCCTTTAAGTGTTCCCTTTATTTTTTTGAGCAGTGTATAAAATATGAATAAACCACTTGCTATAACTTGCTATAACTTGCTATAACCTCTTCGCAAGCGCCGCCTTTATACGGTGGATGACGCAATACCTTTGCGCATTCCATCGTATATAGGCGGCGTTCATTAAATGGGCACTCCCGCGGTGCTGATCGGGTTAATTAGCTAAAGTCCCGGGGTGTCTGACATTTGATACCCCATTTGATAAACCCGATCAGCGATCAGGTTAGCAGGGGCGGCGGGTGTGTGGCGGGTGTGCGGCGGGCTCGGTGGGTGCAAGGAGAACCGGAGGTCCGGTGGCCGCAGCCACGATGACGGGGGTAAGTGTCCTCCCCCTTACAAGTTGCAAAACTGCAACGCCCAGCATGTCCAGACAGCCAATGCCTGTCTGGGCATACCGAGAGTTGTAGTTTTGCAAGATCTGGAGGACCACAGTTTAGAAACCACTACACAGTGGTCTCGAAACTGTTGTCCTCCAGATGTTGCAAAACTACAACTCCCAGCATGCCCAGACAGACATTTGCTGTCTGGGCATGCTGGGATTTGTAGTTTTGCAAGATCTGGAGGACCACAGTTTTGAAATCACTGTGCAGCGGTTTCTTAACTTTGGCCCTTCAGATCTTGCCAAACTACCAGCAAGCCTGGCAACAAGCAGCTGTCAGTACATGCTGGGAGTTGTAGTTTTGCAACAGCTGGAGGCACACTGGTCGTTAAACACGGAGTTAGTCTTTTACCTAATTCAGTGTTTTCCCACCAGTGGGCCTCCAGCTGTAGCAAAACTACAACTCCCAGCATGCACAGTCTGTCAGTTCATGTTTAGAGTTGTAGTTTTGCAACAGCTGGAGGTTTTCGCCCGTAAACACCTCCTACCCCCCACAATGTGAATGTACAGGGAACATTCACACGGGCAGGCTTTACAGTTAGTTTCCTAATCCAAGTTTGAGCTGTGGCAAATTTTCCACTGCAACTCAAACTCCCAGCGGGAAACTCACTGTAAACCCATCCCTGTGTGAAAGTACTCTAAAAACACTAAGTACACTACACAAAATAAAAAGTAAAACACTACATATACACCCTTACACAATTACCCCCCAATAAAAATGCGTTTCCAGAACAGAGCCTCCAGCTGTTGCAAAACAAAAACTCCCGGCATTGCTGGACAGCCATTGACAGTCCAGGAATGCTGGGAGTTTTGCAATAGCTGGAGGCACTTTGTTTGGGAAACACTGCCATAGGGTATTTGTGGTGGTGGAGGCAAGAGTAACGCTTGCATCCGTGTCCACCCTTATGCAAATCCCTAATTTAGGCCTCAAATGCGCACGGCGCTCTCACACCTCGGAGCCCTGTCATAGTTCACGGCAACAGTTTAGGGCCACATATGGGGTATTTCCGTACTCGGCAGAAATTGTGTTACAAATTTTGTTGGGCTTTTCCTCCTTTTACCCCTTATGAAAATTAAATATTGGGGTCTACACCAGCATGTTAGTGTAAATTGTTGCCCCATACTTTTCCTTTTCACAAGAGGAAAAAGGAAAACAAGACCCCCAAACAAGGGGGCACAACAAGGCTCAGGAGTGACAGCGCCATGTACATTTGAGGCTTAAATTGATAATTGGCACAGGGGTGGCTGATAGTTACAGCGGTTCTGACATAAACGGAAAAAAAAACACCCACATGTGACCCCATATTGGAAACTACACCCCTCACGGAACGTAACAAGGGATATAGTGAGCCTTAACACCCCACAGGTGTTTGACAAATTTTCGTTATAGTTGGACATGAAAATGAAAAATTTTATTTTTTTCACAAGAATGCTGGTGTTAACCCAAAGTTTTTTTTTCACAAGGGGTAATAGTAAAAAATGCCCCCCAAAATTTGTAACCCCATTTCTTGAGTATATAAATACCCCAAATGTGTATGTAAAGTGCTCTCCAGGAGAACTACAATGCTCAGAATAGAAGGAGCGCCATTGGGCTTTTGGAGAGAAAATTTGGCTGAAATTGAAGGCCATGTGCGTTTACAAAGCCCCCATGGTGCCAGAACAGTGGACTCCCCCCAAATGTGACCCCATTTTGGAAACTACACCCCCCCCCACGGAATGTAACAAGGGGTGCAGTGAGCATTTACACCCCACAGGTGTCTGACAGATTTTTGAACAGTGGTCCGTGAAAATGAAATTTTTTTTATTTTCATTTGCACAGCTCACTGTTCCAACAATCTGTCAAATGCCAGTGGGGTGTAAATGCTCACTGCACCCCTTATTACATTCCGTGAGGGGTGTAGTTCCAAAATGGGGTCACATGTGGGGGGTCCACTGTTGTGGCACCACGGGGGGCTTTGTAAATGCACATGGCCCCGACTTCTATTCCAACCAACCTTCTCTTCTGAGCATTGTAGTGGGCCCATAGAGCAGTTTACTTCCATATATGGGATATTTCCATACTCAAAAGAAATAGTGTTAAAAATCTGGGGGCTTTTTCTCCTATTACTCCTTATAAAAATGAAAATTTTTTGGGGAAAGCCAGCATTTTAGTGAAAAATAATAAAATTTTTCATTTTCACGTCCATATTTAGTGAAAATTTGTCAAACATCTGTGCGGTATTGAGGGTCACTATACCCCTTGTTACGTACCTTCAGAGGTGTAGTTTCCAAAATAGTATGCCATGTTTTTTTTCTTTTTTGCTGTTCTGGCACCATAGGGGCTTCCTAAATGCCCCATGCCCCCCAAAAGCCATTGCAGCAAAATTTGCTTTTCAAAAGCCAAATGTGGATCATTCTCTTCTTAGCATTGTAGTTTGCCCGCAGAGTGCTTTATGTCCACACATGGGGTATTTCCATACTCAGAAGGAATGGGGTTACAAATTTTGGTGAGGCATTTTCTCCAATTACCCCTTATAAAACTTGTAAATTTGGGGAAAAACCAGCATTTTAGTGGAATTTATTTTTCATTGACACCTTCCACTTTAACGAAAAGTCCTCAAACACCTGTGGGATGTTAAGGCTCATTGTACCCCTTGTTACGTTCCTTAAGGGGTGTAATTTCCAAAATAGTATGCCATGTGGTTTTTTTTTTTTCTGCTGTACTGGCACCATCGGGGCTTCCTAAATGCAACATAAGCCCAAATAACCATTTCAGCAAAATTTGCTTTTCACAATTCCATTGTCACTTTTCTGAGTCCTCTAGTGCACCCACAGAGCACTTGACATACACATATGAGGTATTTCCTTACTCGAAAGAAATTGGGGAACAAATTTTGGGGAACATTTTCTCCTTTTACCCCTTGTAAAAATAAAAAATGGCTCTACAAGAACATGTTAGTGTAAAATTTGAAGATTTTGAATTTTCTCCTTCACTTTGCTTCTTTTCCTGTGAAACACAAAGGGTTAACCAAGTTTCTGAATATCATTTTGAATAGTTTGAGGGGTGTAGTTTATATAATGGTGTAATTTATGGGGTATTTCTCACAGAAAGGTCTCTCAAATCCACTTCAAACTGAAGTGGCCGCTGAAAAATTATGATTTTGAAATTTTCATGGAAAACTGGAAAATTGCTGCTAAACTTTAAAGGCATTTTTGTATACTATTTGTATACTATTTGATGTAATGTGGATTGTGGAAAGGTGTGTTCTTATTTTACCGAAAATTATGCTAAATGTCAAAAACGAACATAAATAAAGAATAAAAAAAAAAAGCCCTTAAATGTCTTCAAATAGTAAAAAAAAAATTCAACTTTACGATGCCAACATAAAGTAGACATATTGTGTATGTGAATCAATATATAATTTATTTGGTATGTCCATTTTCCTTACAAGTTTTAAAGTAAAAAAGAAAAAGCTACATTTTCTAATTTTTCATGAAATTTGGGAATTTTATTTACCAAGAAATGATGCATGAAATGATGATGAAATGAAGTATAGACGAAAATTTACCGCTAACATAAAGTAAAATATGTCACGAAAAAACAATCTTGGAATCAAATTCATAAGTTAAAGCATCCAAGAGTTATTAATGCTTAAAGTGACAGAGGTCAGATTTGCATAAAACGGCTGCGTCCTTAAGGTCAAAATGGGCTAAAGGGGTTAAAGGGGTTTTCCAGCGGGAGGGAAAGACACTCAACAATGTGTAAAAAATTATTCTAACGCTCAACCCCCTCTTGCTGCAGCCTTTCTTAGGTTTTGTTGTGGAGTTTCAAATTTAGGTGTGGATGATGAACTAGATGAAATAAAAACTAAACAAAAAACCGATGCTGCTTCTACTCTCTTTTTTTCTCTTTGAATCCATTCACACCAGGAGTGGTTTAAAAAAAAGAGTAGAAGTAACATCTGTTCTTCACATTACTAAATGCATGATGATACACACCTAGTTTTGGCTTCAAAACTGCACCACAAAATGTAAACCAACCACAAGAAAACAGCACATTATAGGGGTACCCTTTGGGTATGTGCACACTACAGAATCTCCAACTGGACAAATTCCGAGCAGAGATCCTAAGGGTGGATGGAGCTGTCAGCGCTAGGACCACATGGTCACAGCCGGTCCCCATAGTGAGCAATGCATTCCGCTCCATATTCATGATGCTAATCCAACATTCCACCACATTCCACTAATCTGTTCTATTGGATAGAAATCTGGTGACTGTGATGGCCACTGAAGTACAATGAACTCACCTAGATCAAAAAAACAGTTTCATATGATGTGATAGAGTATATTGTGAAGATTGATACTTTGTGGTCATAAAGGGATGGACATGGTTAGCAACAATACTTAGGCAGGTTGTTGCTTTTTTTCAGTTGTCAAAACTGTGCCAAGAAAATGTCTCACACACATTACACCACTACCACCAATCTAAACCGCTGATACAAGGCAGGATGGTTTCTGAATGTCTTAGCCAGAATCAAGACTCATCAGAAAAGGCAACATTCTTCCAGTCTTTCATTGTCCAGTTTTGGTAAGCCTGTGCAAATTTTAGCCACAGCTACCTGTTCTTAGCTTAGAGGAGTGGCACCCAGTGGGGTCCTTTGCTGCTGTAGCCCATCTGTTTCCAGGTTGTAAGGAGTGGTCATTTAATTTACTGTTGCCTTTCTCTACAACTGTCGCTCACTGGATATTTTCTCTTTTTTTTGGAGACTTCTCTATAAATCTTAGAGATGGCTGTGCATGCATATCCCAGTAAATCAGCAGTTTCTGTAATACTCAAACCAGCCATTTTGGGACCAACAATTATGCCACGTTCAAAGTCACTTAATCCTCTTTCTTTTTCGTTTCTGATGCTCTGCTTGAAATTCAGCAAATTTTTTGATCTACATGCCTTAATGCATAGAGTTGCTGCCGTATGATTGGCTGATTAGCTGTTTGTGTTAATAAGCTTTAGATGAACCTAAAAAAGGGTCAGTGAGTGTACATAGAGTGTACTATAGGCAGGGCCCGGGATGATGTACAAAAAGAATACCTTTACATACTCCTTCAGCTCATCAACAATCCTAAATTTCCCCCACCAGAATTGCAGAAATAATGTCCCTCGGTCCTCGGTCAATGACATAAAGGAAGAGACTGATGAAGTCAGTTACTGGCTGCAGTGTCACATTCTCAATGTAAAGGGATAGCATAAAAACACTCTTGGTGGGATCATTTGAATTGAAGTATGCACTGCAGCAGATTTGTAAATTACTTCTATGTAAAAATCTTAATCCTTCCAGTACTTATCAGCTGCTGTATGAACTATAGGTAGTTGTATAGTTCTTTTCTGACTGACCACATTTCTCTCTGCTACCACCTTTGTCTGTGTCAGGAACTGTCCAGAGAAGGAGAGGTTTGCCATGGGGATTTGTTCCTGCCCCGGACAGTTCCTGACATGGACAGAGGTGGCAGCAGAGAGCACTGTGGTTAGACAGAAAAGAACTACTCAACTTCCTCTGTAGTATACAGCAGCTGATAAGTACTGGAAGGAATAAGATTTAGAAATAGAAGCCATTTACAAATCTGTCTAACTTTTTGGCACAAGTTGATTTAAAAATTAAAATTGTTTTCCACCGGAGTACCCCTTTAAAGACCAGAAAACAAAAAGTAAAATGTATCAATAGTTACATGTACTGCAAAATAAGAGAATTCAAAGGTGCAACTCCTTCTGCTAAAACATAAGAACGAAAATTTATGGGATCCTTATTGCCAAAAAAGCTTGGTTTTGAGAGATTAATGGTAGAATTTGTCAGTAAATATTGATGTGCTATAAAGAAGTTGATACAAGGAGTAATGAGTCATTTAAAGTATAAGGGACTTTAAATGACCAAATTAGCCCCTATTTTACATTTCTAATTTACAGTAAAAGATGAATAATTATTTGGCTTAAAACATAACTTGCATAATTAAATATCATCTTTTATTCTGTTAAATAAATGATAAATTGATTCTGTAATGGAGAACTGCTTGTGGCTAAAATAAAATAAAGATATCTGCTATCTGAGGCAGTAAAGAGTTTAAGAGTGTAAGGAATGGTTGTTTTGTGTTATATATTTATTTACTATAATAATCTCCTCTTGGTTGTATCTTTAAATGGGCACTGTCATCATCTTTATTTTTTATAAGTTGTACTGCTAATGTAGTACAACATATTGCTAATATACTTTAAAAAAAATGTGTATGTGTGTCTACATAGCTTATTTTTGCACTTGAAAAGCCGGCCACTAGGGGGTCTCCCTCCTAGAGGCCGGCTGCAGAGCGTTGAAATCACCGCTGAATTCGGTCTGATCCTGGCCGGGCATCAGTCCAAATTCTGTCAGCCAGTGCTTGCTCCCTGCCTGTCAATCAGACAGGCTGGAGCGAGTGCTGTGAATGCTGGGGCATGTACACCCGACATGTACAGACTGGTGGCAGGCAGCACGCGCACTGGTACCGGGTCTCGGCAGTGAAATTGTGCAGGGCAGGTCTGGCGATGCTCCTATACTCCTCCCCACTGGATAGCACATGCATTGAGAAACAGGGAGGAGGAGACCCTGGAGCAGCCTGCCGTGCTATAGGGAGCACTGCATAGATGAGGTAAGGGCGGAAGCTGGTGCCCAGCAGGCTTCAGTGACGTCTCGTCTGCTGGGGAAGTTGGCTTCCTGCTCAGTGAGAGTAAGCAGCGTGAGAGGCAGCAAAAAAGACTTTAGAAGGTAGGAAAAAGTTTTTTAAAGGCAGGGAGGGGGTTAGGGAGAGATACCAATCGGTAGGGACAGAAAAAAATAAAAGATGATGGGAGCTACTCTTTAAGAATATGTAATAAAACAAATATCCTACCAGACACCCTTCACTTGCACATTATCCGTAAACTATTATTTTTAGCAATTTTTTGGTCATGGGAGTTTAATAGCTGTGATCCTGTTTTTAAAGGTTATTTTAATTGGTAAGATTGCACTAGATCAAAGTGTTTTTTTATTTTTCAATTTTTATTAGTCTTTTAAATATATAACTTTTAAGTGATCAGGGTGGCACAGTTGTTGTTTTTTTTTTGTGTTTATTTTATATATGTTTTTGTAATTATTGGTGCCCATATACCATATTCATAGACTAAAGTCATCCAAACCTGCTGACTGGAGGTGTGGGGAAAAAGTTGAGCACAATGAATTTCAACTGCAAGATCATTTTGTTTTTGCTGAGATGAGCAACTGCCAGAGCTGTCTAGCTGTGGCTTACCCCTCCTCTCTCCATAGTATAAATGTCTAGCTGTGGTTTACCCCTCCTCTCTCCATAGTATACATAATAACTAGCTGATCAGTGGGTGTCCTACGGCTGGGACCCCACACAGGAACAAAATGATCCCTGAAATAAATGGTGCACATCACGAGAGCACCACAAGCGCTCTAGTCATTCTTTAAGGGGCTTCCAAACAGTAAGAAGTGTTTAAATGTTCAGCAGCCATATTGTTACGCCAAGCGCTCCGGGTCCCCGCTCCTCCCCGGAGCGCTCGCTACACTCTCCTCACTGCAGCGCTCCGGTCAGATCCACTGACCCGGGGCGCTGCGATACCGCCTCCAGCCGGGATGCGATTCGCGATGCGGGTAGCGCCCGCTCGCGATGCGCACCCCGGCTCCCGTACCTGACTCGCTCTCCGTCAGTCCTGTCCCGGCGCGCGCGGCCCCGCTCCCTAGGGCGCGCGCGCGCCGGGTCTTTGCGATTTAAAGGGCCACTGCGCCGCTGATTGGCGCAGTGGTTCCAATTAGTGTTATCACCTGTGCACTTCCCTATATCACCTCACTTCCCCTGCACTTCCTTGCCGGATCTTGTTGCCATCGTGCCAGTGAAAGCGTTTCCTTGTATGTTCCTAGCCTGTGTTCCAGACCTCCTGCCGTTGCCCCTGACTACGATCCTTGCTGCCTGCCCCGACCTTCTGCTACGTCCGACCTTGCTTCTGTCTACTCCCTTGTACCGCGCCTATCTTCAGCAGCCAGAGAGGTTGAGCCGTTGCTAGTGGATACGACCTGGTCACTACCGCCGCAGCAAGACCATCCCGCTTTGCGGCGGGCTCTGGTGAAAACCAGTAGTGACTTAGAACCGATCCACTAGCACGGTCCACGCCAATCCCTCTCTGGCACAGAGGATCCACTACCTGCCAGCCGGCATCGTGACAGTAGATCCGGCCATGGATCCCGCTGAAGTTCCTCTGCCAGTTGTCGCTGACCTCACCACGGTGGTCGCCCAGCAGTCGCAACAGATAGCGCAACAAGGCCAACAGCTGTCTCAACTGACCGTTATGCTTCAGCAGTTACTACCACAGCTTCAGCAATCATCTCCTCCGCCAGCTCCTGCATCTCCTCCGCAGCGAGTGGCCGCTTCTGGTCTACGACTATCCTTGCCGGATAAATTTGATGGGGACTCTAACTTTTGCCGTGGCTTTCTTTCCCAATGTTCCCTGCACCTGGAGATGATGTCGGACCAGTTTCCCACTGAAAGGTCTAAGGTGGCTTTCGTAGTCAGCCTTCTGTCTGGAAAAGCCCTGTCTTGGGCCACACCGCTCTGGGACCGCAATGACCCCGTCACTGCCTCTGTACACTCCTTCTTCTCGGAAATTCGAAGTGTCTTTGAGGAACCTGCCCGAGCCTCTTCTGCTGAGACTGCCCTGTTGAACCTGGTCCAGGGTAATTCTTCCGTTGGCGAGTATGCCGTACAATTCCGTACTCTTGCTTCAGAATTATCCTGGAATAATGAGGCCCTCTGCGCGACCTTTAAAAAAGGCCTATCCAGCAACATTAAAGATGTTCTGGCCGCACGAGAAATCCCTGCTAATCTACATGAACTCATTCACCTAGCCACTCGCATTGACATGCGTTTTTCCGAAAGGCGTCAGGAGCTCCGCCAGGATATGGACTCTGTTCGCACGAGGCGTTTCTTCTCCCCGGCTCCTCTCTCCTCTGGTCCCCTGCAATCTGTTCCTGTGCCTCCCGCCGTGGAGGCTATGCAGGTCGACCGGTCTCGCCTGACACCTCAAGAGAGGACACGACGCCGCATGGAGAATCTCTGCCTGTACTGTGCTAGTACCGAACACTTCCTGAAGGATTGTCCTATCCGTCCTCCCCGCCTGGAAAGACGTACGCTGACTCCGCACAAAGGTGAGACAGTCCTTGATGTCTACTCTGCTTCTCCACGTCTTACTGTGCCTGTGCGGATGTCTGCATCTGCCTTCTCCTTCTCTGCTGTGGCCTTCTTGGACTCCGGATCTGCAGGAAATTTTATTTTGGCCTCTCTCGTCAACAGGTTCAACATCCCGGTGACCAGTCTCGCCAGACCCCTCTACATCAATTGTGTAAACAATGAAAGATTGGACTGTACCATACGTTTCCGCACGGAGCCCCTTCTAATGCACATCGGACCTCATCACGAGAGGATTGAACTTTTGGTCCTTCCCAATTGCACTTCTGAAATTCTCCTTGGACTTCCCTGGCTTCAACTTCACTCCCCAACCCTGGATTGGTCCACTGGGGAGATCAAGAGTTGGGGGCCCTCTTGTTCCAAGGACTGCCTAAAACCGGTTCCCAGTAACCCTTGCCGTGACTCTGTGGTTCCTCCCGTAACCGGTCTCCCTAAGGCCTATATGGACTTTGCGGATGTTTTTTGCAAAAAACAAGCTGAGACTCTACCTCCTCACAGGCCTTATGATTGTCCTATCGACCTCCTCCCGGGCACTACTCCACCCCGGGGCAGAATTTATCCTCTGTCCGCCCCAGAGACTCTTGCCATGTCTGAATACGTCCAGGAAAATTTAAAAAAGGGCTTTATCCGTAAATCCTCCTCTCCTGCCGGAGCCGGATTTTTCTTTGTGTCCAAAAAAGATGGCTCTCTACGCCCTTGCATTGACTACCGCGGTCTTAATAAAATCACGGTTAAGAACCGCTACCCCCTACCTCTCATCTCTGAACTCTTTGATCGCCTCCAAGGTGCCCACATCTTTACCAAACTGGACTTAAGAGGTGCTTATAATCTCATCCGCATCAGAGAGGGGGATGAATGGAAAACGGCATTTAACACCAGAGATGGACACTTTGAGTATCTGGTCATGCCCTTTGGCCTGTGCAACGCCCCTGCCGTCTTCCAAGACTTTGTTAATGAAATTTTTCGTGATCTTTTATACTCCTGTGTTGTTGTATATCTGGACGATATCCTGATTTTTTCTGCCAATCTAGAAGAACACCGCCAGCATGTCCGTATGGTTCTTCAGAGACTTCGTGACAATCAACTCTATGCCAAAATAGAGAAATGTCTGTTTGAATGCCAATCTCTTCCTTTCCTAGGATACTTGGTCTCTGGCCAGGGACTACAAATGGATCCAGACAAACTCTCTGCCGTCTTAGATTGGCCACGCCCCTCCGGACTCCGTGCTATCCAACGTTTTTTGGGGTTCGCCAATTATTACAGACAATTTATTCCACATTTTTCTACCGTTGTGGCTCCTATCGTGGCTTTAACCAAAAAAAATGCCGATCCCAAGTCTTGGCCTCCTCAAGCGGAAGACGCCTTTAAACGGCTCAAGTCTGCCTTTTCTTCGGCTCCCGTGCTCTCCAGACCTGACCCATCTAAACCCTTCCTATTGGAGGTTGATGCCTCCTCTGTGGGAGCTGGAGCTGTCCTTCTACAAAAAAATTCTTCCGGGCATGCTGTTACTTGTGGTTTTTTTTCTAGGACCTTCTCTCCGGCGGAGAGAAACTACTCCATCGGGGATCGAGAGCTTCTAGCCATTAAATTAGCACTTGAGGAATGGAGGCATCTGCTGGAGGGATCAAGATTTCCAGTTATTATTTACACCGATCACAAGAACCTCTCCTACCTCCAGTCTGCCCAACGGCTGAATCCTCGCCAGGCCAGGTGGTCTCTGTTCTTTGCCCGATTTAATTTTGAAATTCACTTTCGGCCTGCCGATAAGAACATTAGGGCCGATGCTCTCTCTCGTTCCTCGGATGCTTCTGAAGTTGAACTCTCTCCGCAACACATCATTCCTCCTGACTGCCTGATTTCCACTTCTCCAGCCTCCATCAGGCAAACTCCTCCAGGAAAGACCTTTGTTTCTCCACGCCAACGCCTCGGAATCCTCAAATGGGGCCACTCTTCCCATCTCGCAGGTCATGCGGGCATCAAGAAATCTGTGCAACTCATCTCTCGCTACTATTGGTGGCCGACTCTGGAGACGGATGTTGTGGACTTTGTGCGAGCCTGCACTATCTGTGCCCGGGATAAGACTCCTCGCCAGAAGCCCGCTGGTTTTCTTCATCCTCTGCCTGTCCCCGAACAGCCTTGGTCTCTGATTGGTATGGATTTTATTACTGACTTACCCCCATCCCATGGCAACACTGTTATTTGGGTGGTCGTTGATCGATTCTCCAAAATGGCACATTTCATCCCTCTTCCTGGTCTTCCTTCAGCGCCTCAGTTGGCTAAACAATTTTTTGTACACATTTTTCGTCTTCACGGGTTGCCCACGCAGATCGTCTCGGATAGAGGCGTCCAATTCGTGTCTAAATTCTGGAGGGCTCTCTGTAAACAACTCAAGATTAAATTACATTTTTCTTCTGCATATCATCCTCAATCCAATGGACAAGTAGAAAGAATTAACCAGGTCTTGGGTGATTATTTACGACATTTTGTTTCCTCCCGCCAGGATGACTGGGCAGATCTTCTACCATGGGCCGAATTCTCGTATAACTTCAGAGTCTCTGAATCTTCCTCCAAATCCCCATTTTTCGTGGTGTACGGCCGTCACCCTCTTCCCCCCCTCCCTACCCCCTTGCCCTCTGGTCTGCCCGCTGTGGATGAAATTTCTCGTGATCTTTCCATCATATGGAGAGAGACCCAAAATTCTCTCTTACAGGCTTCATCACGCATGAAGAAGTTCGCGGATAAGAAAAGAAGAGCTCCTCCCATTTTTTCCCCTGGAGACAAGGTATGGCTCTCCGCTAAATATGTCCGCTTCCGTGTCCCTAGCTATAAGTTGGGACCACGCTATCTTGGTCCTTTCAAAATTTTGTGCCAGATTAATCCTGTCTCTTACAAACTTCTTCTTCCTCCTTCTCTTCGTATTCCTAATGCCTTTCACGTTTCTCTTCTTAAACCACTTATCATTAACCGTTTCTCTCCCAAATCTGTTCCTCCCACTCCTGTTTCCGGCTCCTCGGACATCTTCTCCGTCAAAGAGATTCTGGCATCTAAAAAGGTCAGAGGGAAAACCTTTTTTTTAGTGGATTGGGAGGGTTGTGGTCCAGAAGAGAGATCCTGGGAACCTGAGGACAACATCCTAGACAAAAGTCTGCTCCTCAGGTTCTCAGGCTCTAAGAAGAGGGGGAGACCCAAGGGGGGGGTACTGTTACGCCAAGCGCTCCGGGTCCCCGCTCCTCCCCGGAGCGCTCGCTACACTCTCCTCACTGCAGCGCTCCGGTCAGATCCACTGACCCGGGGCACTGCGATACCGCCTCCAGCCGGGATGCGATTCGCGATGCGGGTAGCGCCCGCTCGCGATGCGCACCCTGGCTCCCGTACCTGACTCGCTCTCCGTCAGTCCTGTCCCGGCGCGCGCGGCCCCGCTCCCTAGGGCGCGCGCGCGCCGGGTCTTTGCGATTTAAAGGGCCACTGCGCCGCTGATTGGCGCAGTGGTTCCAATTAGTGTTATCACCTGTGCACTTCCCTATATCACCTCACTTCCCCTGCACTTCCTTGCCGGATCTTGTTGCCATCGTGCCAGTGAAAGCGTTTCCTTGTATGTTCCTAGCCTGTGTTCCAGACCTCCTGCCGTTGCCCCTGACTACGATCCTTGCTGCCTGCCCCGACCTTCTGCTACGTCCGACCTTGCTTCTGTCTACTCCCTTGTACCGCGCCTATCTTCAGCAGCCAGAGAGGTTGAGCCGTTGCTAGTGGATACGACCTGGTCACTACCGCCGCAGCAAGACCATCCCGCTTTGCGGCGGGCTCTGGTGAAAACCAGTAGTGACTTAGAACCGATCCACTAGCACGGTCCACGCCAATCCCTCTCTGGCACAGAGGATCCACTACCTGCCAGCCGGCATCGTGACACATATAAAGAGTGAATGGAATACTTGCAATGCACACAGTTTGTTATTCCTTCTTTTATGGATAGGGTATAACATGTTGAGATGCAAAAAGTCCATCACTTTAACAACCTTGGAAACTTATTGGTGAAGTTCTCTTATGGACCTAGTTTTTCAACTATATGTTGTTTAGTATATTTTTATAGCCGGTGATAGATAATGACTATTGCCAAAAGCTTATCTAGGCTGTATCAGTGGAATGCCGATCACACTGTGTAATGCCTTAGGCAAACATTATACAATGGATGTAATCTAATGATTTCACATAAAAGTGTAAGATAAAAAATAAAAAAGCCTATAAAACTATATAAAACCCCCTTCCGTAATAAAAAATTAAATGACCCTTTTACCATTTTACAACAGAAAAAGTTAATTAACATATTTTGTATCACCACATGCGTAAATGTTCAAACTATTAAAATATAATGTTTATGACCCTGCATGTTAAACTGTGCATACGTAAAAAAAATACCAAATACCAAAAATCACAGATTTTTTATCACATCAAATATCAGATTTTTTTTAATAAAAAGCAATCAAAAAGTCCCATCATAACAAAAATTATACCAATAAAAACTAAAGATCACGTAATAAATAAAAAGTTACAGGGTTCAGAAAAGGACAATTTAATGCCTACCAATTTTGTTAAAACAATTTAGCATCTTTTTAAATAGTACAATAAAAGAAAAACTATATAAATTGGGTATCTTTTAATGGCATTGACCTACAGAATAAATAATGTATAATTTTAGCAAGTATAAAGTGCACTGCATAGAAACCAACCCCTCCACCCCCCCCCCCACAAAAAAAATTGCACAACAATTTGTTTTATAAATTTCCACCCAAAAATGATAATTTTTTGGTTTTGTGGTACACTTTATAGTACAATGAAAGATGTTATTACAAAGTACAATTGGTTGTGCAAAAAACAAGCCCTCATATGGGTCTGTAGGTGGAAAAAGAAAAAAGTTGTGGATTTCAAAAGAAAAGGAGGAAAAAACGAAAATGCAAAAATGAAAATTATTCTGGTCCTTAAGGCAAAATTTTTTTTGTCTTTAAGGGGTTAAGATTTGGTGGAAGTCTGATATGCAGCTGTGATTTGCTAATAAATGATTGCAATCCGAGCAACCTGCTTTCCATAAGGTAGCTTTCTAAACCCTCATGTATACTGTATGAGCCCCTTTAGTATACAAAGAAGCCATGATTGTTAGCACAAAAAAAGTGCTAGTAGGTATTCTATGTGTACGGTGTCCATTTTAAGATATTGTCAGTCGTCAGCCATAACTCCGTCCTCCGTCAGGTCAAACGGTGTCCCGCCTCCTCCCTCAGGCCAATCTCCGTCAGGCGCAACTTCCTCCCCCCTCCTTTGTCATCCTAAAGTCTCTTATCCGAAACTCCATCATCCCTCAGACGTAAAACTTTCCTGCCGTGTAGCAGGGCTGAGTCAGTGTCGGCTCTCTGCTATATGGGTTCTGCTGTACACGCTATTCAATGTCAGCTCTGCTATACAGACTCTGTAGCACATGTAGTGTCTGTAGTGTACACTTGCAAGTTTTACAGTTTCGACTCTGCTATACATTCTGTGCAGCGTCGGCTCTGCTATGCGGCAGGAAGTTACGTCTGAGGGAGAATCGTCTGAGGCATGATGGCTGAGGGAGGAGGGAGTTGTGGTTGAAGGACGTAGGCGATTGGTGTGGGGTAGGAGGCGGGATGCCGTTTCACCTGATGGAGGATGAAGTTGCGGCTGACGACTGACGGCGATTGGTCTGAGGGAGGAGGCAGAATGCCATTTTCCCTGATAGAGGACGGAGTTACGGCTGACAATGTCCTAAAATGGACACCGTATACGTGACATATTTTTACTTGCCACAACATTTATTACTGTTGAAAAATCAATCATGCC
The DNA here is from genome assembly GCF_029499605.1 of Hyla sarda. Lineage (NCBI taxonomy): Eukaryota > Metazoa > Chordata > Amphibia > Anura > Hylidae > Hyla > Hyla sarda. The sequence goes on along the minus strand of NC_079191.1, from coordinate 251,614,816 downwards.
TTATAGTAAGAAATGAAAATCTGTTGAATGTTCTATTTCTGACAAATATTTTTCCTAAAAATGTTTGCTTACATGTTTAGAAATTCCATCCATTTTAAAAATAAGGTTCAAGATCAGACATTCTGCAAATGACTTGCTGTAATTTTTAACACCTTTTAAGGGTAATTAATCACTATGTTGATGCTGCCTTATGTGAGGGCAGAATGAAATAGTGACAGACACTTTGTTGTCTGGGAATTTTCTGTCATTTTGTTAGAGCCTCAGCCTACTATGAGTTTGAGGCAGGATTCTGATGTATTCATGAGATGTGGGTTCCCTCTGCCCTCCTGTCACTGAATGACAGCTGTCTCCCTATCGCTATGCATAGAGAGTAAAAGGGGTTAATTAGAAGAACCCACATCTCATTGGACCCCCATTTAACAGCTTTGGCATCATGTTGCAACAACATGTGAGTTTACTATTATAATATATTGTTTACAGATAACAGACAAACTACTGAAAGCAGAAGTGTCTGCATTATTTTATGTTACCCTTGGAGAGAACCGCTTAAATGTGGTCACAGATTTCCTTTAAAAGTAAAATTACTTTTTCATTGCCCCTCCATTGATGTATTTGGGTTAACAACTATATAAGTAGGTCAGCAAAAAGGTTTTAATTAAAAATGGCTAAGCTCCAGGAGAGTATAAAAGCTGATAATGAATAGTGAGCCGTGGCCATTATCAGGATTTCATAGTCTTTTTCAAAATTGCAAATCAAATGAGTTTCTTTCAGTATTACTTTATTGAATTAGAACTAGTTCATTGTTTCGGGCCAAAGAAGACATACATGGTTTATTTAGTATTCTGCTGGTTGGCCTAGCTGGGACAAACCTATTTCATCTACTTTAGAGATGAGCGAGTTTATGAAAAATTTGATTCAGACGATTCACAGAATTCTCCGGAAAAAAAATTGGTTTAGTACAAATTTATTTGTGTTGAATGTGTATTAAAAACTGCAATTTCTGGCCTACAGAGAGCCTCAATAGGGGTGTAGAACACTTTGCCTTGCTGTAACATGCATAGGGTGTGTGCTGGGTTAGTGAAATAATACTGTAATTCAGTATTACATGCAGATTTCAGGCATCGCTTTTAAAAACACTGTCGTAGAGCGGCACAATGACAGAGCCTGGAGGTGGCATCAGTATGTGGAGACCATATAGTGGCTGAATGACACAGCGGGGAGATGGCTACAGCATTAGGAGACTATATAGTGCCTTAATGACACAGCGTAGAGGGGGAGGCAGCATAATGAGACCATATAGTGGCTGAATGACACAGTGTGGAGGTGGCAACAGCCTGACGAGACCATAGAGCCTCACAATTGAAAAGATTAAAGATATTTTTTAACATTTAAATTGAATATTTCACATAGATGAACCTAAAAAGTTTTATTTAATGTGCCAGCAGCATGAGGAGACCACATGGCATTACAGTGACACAGCCTGTAGTTGGCGGCAGCATGAGTAGACCATATAGTGACTGAATGACACAGCTTGGAGTTTGCGGCAGCAAGAGCAGACCATATAGTGGCTTAAAAACACAGCCTAGAGTTGGTGGTAGCATGAGGAGGCCATAAAGTGGCTGAATGACACAGCCTGGAGTTGGTAACAGCATGAGGAGACCATTTAGTGGCTGAATGACACAGCGTGGGGGGGGGGGCAGCATGAGGAGACCATATAGTAGCTGAATGACCCAGCCAAGAGGTGGCAGCAGCCTGAAGAGACCAAAGGGCCTCAAAATTGAAAAGGTTAAATATATTTTTTAACATTTAAATTGAAGATTTCAGATAGATGAACCTAAAAAATGTATTCAATATGCCAGCAGCATGAGGAGACCACAAGGCGGTAAAGTGACACAGCCTGGAGGTGGCAGAAGCATGATGAGACCATATAGTGGTTGACTGACACAGCCTATAGTTGGCGGCATCATGAGGAGACCATATAGTGGCTGAATGACACAGCCTGTAGTTGGCGGCAGCATGAGGAGACCATATAGTGGCTGAATGACACAGCCTAGAGTTGTCGGCAGCATGAGGAGACCATATAGTAGCTGAATGACACAGCCTGGAGGTGGTGGAAGCTTGAGGAGACCATATAGTTGCAGAATAGCTGGAGGTGGCTGGAGACTTTAACAGGAACAAAATGGTACACCACTTAGATGTACGCATGTGGTTTGCACTTATGAGGGGAGGACAATGCGCTCCAGTACGCTTAAAAACAATATTTGTCTACAACACCAGCAGGTGTGTACTTTTGTTTGGCCTTTCACAGTATCTGGGCCCTTAAGACTTTAACCCCTTAAGGACCAATACAAGTGAACCTGTACTCCCCTGACAGACCAGACCTGTTTTTTTTTAAATTGGGGATGTCTGACTTTAATAGAGAATTACTCTGGTAACGTTTTGCCAATCACGATAATTCTGACAATGTTTTTTTGTCACAAGTTGTCCTTCATGTACATAGTAGAAATAAGCCGATATCATTTGTAGTTTTTTTTTTTACAATGCAAGAAATCATGAAATAAAAAAATAAAGATATTTTGCTATTTTAACACTAATAGGTTGCAAATATTTATACTTTCTCACCAAATAGTTTATGAAACATATACTTTCAGATGTCTACTTTATTTTGAAAGTATTTTTGTTTTTAATTAACATTTTTAAATGAATTAGAAGCCTAACAATTTAACTTGAAATTTTGAAAAGTTTGAAAATTTGAAAAGTACATCTTTCTTTTACTGTACGTGCCATGCAATGTTTGCAGAAATTTGAAAGTGGTAGAACATAGGAACCCCCCCCCCCCTCCCAAATGACCCCATTCTAAAAATTAGACCCCTCAAGGTATTCACTAGGGGGTACAATGAGCATTTTAACACCATAGTTTTTTGGCAGGAATTATTACAAAGGCAGTGTTAAAAATTCAAAATTTGCTTTTTTTCACAAATGCATCATTTGTGGGACATATTTTTTTTTACATAGCTTCTGAAATTGAAAAAAATGCACCATATATTTTATTGAGCTGCTCAGCTTGTGTTTGGAAATACCCCCACTTAGGCCATATTTGGTTCCTTGGCCACGTGGTAGAACCCAGAAGGAAAGGAGCGCCATTTGGCTTTCAGGGCATCATTTTAGGCCGGATGGATTATAGGCCGCACTTCATGCCTGCAAAGGGTTTTAGCTGCCAGAACCATACAGAACCCCCATAAGTGACTGCATTTTGGAAACAACACCCCCTAAAGTATTTACCTAGACTAAAAGTGAGTACTTTGAGTCCTTTTTGTGTGGCTGGAATGGTTAGAAAGTCAGTGGAAAAATTTTAATTTTCTTTATTTTTTTTCACAAATGCATCATTTGTGGGACATATTTTTTGTACATTGCAGCTGAAAAGTAGAAAATGCGCCCCATATTTTATTACGCTGTTTGTCCTGTGTTCGGTAATATCCCCGCTTAAGCCATATTTGGTTGCATGGCGACATGATGGGACCCAAAAGAAGAGGAGCCCCATTTGGCTTTCAGGATATCATTATAAAAATTATAGGCTGCTCTTCATCTTGCAAAGAATTCTAGCTGTCAGAACAAAACCGAACCCCCAGAAGTTACCCCATTTTCGAAACTACCCCCCCTAAAGTATTCACCTAGGGCAAAAGTAAGTACATTGAGCCCTTATTGTGTGGCTAGAATTATTTTGAAGTCAGTGGAAAAAAATAGAAATTAGCTATTTTTTCCACAAATTCTTTATTTGTGGGACATCATTTTGGTACAGTAAGTTGCTTTTGAAATGGAGGAAATGTGCCCCTATTTTATCACGCTGTTCGTCTGATGCTGGACAGTACCCCTACTTAGGCCATATCTGGTTGCCTGACCGCCTGGTAGGACCAAGAAGAAGAGGAGCCCTCTCTGGCTTTCAGGGCATCATTATATGAATTATGGACCCCCCTCCATGCCTGCAAAAGATTTGAGCTTTCGGAACAATACCGCACCCCTTCAAGTGTATTTGCTGGACCAGGGAACACTCTCATTGGTCCCTGGTCGGCTAGCAGTGAAGCGTGGCTGCAACATACTGTTGAAACGCAGTATGAACAGGACGCAGGGTAGGGTCACATAGAGTACATCCGTTGCTTATTTCACACCACGGATGCTCCCCGGCAGTCACAAGGGCGAGATCACTGCTGCGGCTGGGTAGCTCAATGTGTCTGCTCATGACTGCCGTCGGTAAATCTGCCGATATGAGTGGACACACAAAGTTACCCAGCCGCAGCAGGGAGCTCATTATTGTAACTGCTGGCGGGCATCCGCTGCATCCGCTTCAAATATGCTGCAGATGTGCGCCGTGTGATACTACACATTATGTGTTTTTATTTTTATTTTAATTTATTTAAAAACTGTGTTCTTATTTTTATTAAATTTTTTACACTTTTTTGAATTTTTTACACTTTTTTTTACACTTTTTTACACACATTGTTTTAACACTTCTTTTTACACTTTTATTTATTTTATATTTCTTTACACTTTTTTTATGCTTTGGAATACTTAGAATTCCAAAGCATTGCAGTTATATGCTGTCTGCTAGTTTTACACTGGCAGGCAGCATATCAGGACATGCCTCTGGGGTGCGGCACAGAAGTCAGGGGGAGCTCCCTCACTTCCAACCGAGATTACTTCGGTCCCGGGAGTGTGGCAGGGTCCCGGCTGTGTGTTACAGCCGAGTCCCTGAGGCGATCTTGTGGGTGCACTGGGCAGCACCCACGAGAACCATGGAAGTGTATGGACAAAATGGTACACCACTTAGATGTATGTATGTGGCATGCACTTATGAGGGGAGGACAATGCGCTCCAGTACGCTTAAAAACAATATTTGTCTACAACACCAGCAGGTGTGTACTTTTGGCTGGCCTTTCACAGTATCTAGGCCCTTAAGACTTTAACAGGAGCAAAATGGTAAACCATTTAGATGTATGTACGTGGTATGCACTTATGAGGGGAGGACAATGCGCTCCAGTATGCTTAAAACAGTATTTGTCTACAATACCAGCAGGTGTGTACTTTTGGCTGGCCTTTCACAGTATCTAGGCCAGATGACTTTAACAGGAGCAAAATGGCACACCACTTAGATGTACGTTATTTGGTATGCACTTATGAGGGGAGGACAATGCGCTCCAGCACACTTAAAAACAGTATTTGTCTACAACACCAGCAGGTGTGTACTTTTGGCTGGTCTTTCACATTAACTAGGCCCTTAAGACTTTAACAGGAACAAAATGGTACACCACTTGGATGTACGCACAGATTGCACAATATGTTTTTAGTGCTCTGCTCACACTAACTGGCTGGCTACTATTAGCTTTTCAGTTGTTGTACACACCAGTGCTGCAGCACACAGTCACTGTGTACTACACCAAAAAATGTAGTTTCTCCCTCAATCTCACTCCCTTCCCTATCAGTGCTTCTAGGCTGGATTTGGGCTTGAGGTGTATTGCTGCTGTAGAAAAGCTTTTCTGTGCAACACACTTCTCTCTATCCCTCTCTCTCTGCAAAAGAATGCTGATGAGATTGGAAGGAGAATCGCTGCTGTGAAAATGCTTTTCTGTGCAACACACACTGCTCTCTGTCCATCTCTGTAATAGAATGCTTATGTGACTGGGAGGTGAATCACTGCTGTAAAAATGCTTTTCTGTGCAACACACACTGCTCTCTGTCCTTCTCTCTGCAATAGAACACTGATGGAGAAAAACTGTTCCAGGTTAAACCCCCCCAAAGGACGAGGGGGCACTCCCTCCGTCTGGAGAAAAAAAAGTTTAGTCTCAAGGGGCGACACGCCTTCTTTACCGTGAGGACTGTGAATTTATGGAACGGTCTACCTCAGGAACTGGTCACAGCAGGAACAATTAACAGCTTTAAAACAGGATTAGATACATTCCTGGAACAAAATAAGATTAATGCTTATGAAGAAATATAAAATCTCATCCCTTCCCCAATATCGCGCCACACCCCTACCCCTTAATTCCCTGGTTGAACTTGATGGACATATGTCTTTTTTCGACCGTACTAACTATGTAACTATGTAACTATGTAACTATGTGACTGGGAGGAGAATCACTCCTGTGAAAATGTTTTTCTGTGCAATACACAGCGCTGTCTGTCCCCCTCTCTCTCTCTCTCTCTCTCTCTGTAATAGAACGCTCATGTGACTGGCCGCAAGATGGCTGCCAAATTATGTAGGGCTGTTACATCACGGGGGTGGCTGGCTGCTGATAGGCTGCATGTTATTCAGGGTCATCCCGCCTACCCGCCTTCCCAGGATTCCTTGCTCCATGTCCTCACATGTGGAACCGCCATTTTAGATGCCCGTCCTTGGACTGCACTAAATGGAGTCTAATTAAGCGATCCACGCAATCGCATTCATTACAAATCTAATTTTTCCTGAAATTCGTAATGAATGCGGATTCATCAGATTCAATTTGCTCATCCCTAATCTACTTATTTAACCTTAAACAAAGAGCGTTTGTTTACTTTTTTGGGGGGATGAAGGGATGGAGCCTCCATCTAAGATTTTGTTTAAAAAAATTCACATAAACAATTTTTTAGACATCAAAATGGAAACCAGACTGAACTTATTGAATTCAATGTGTTCATCTGACATGCAGACAATATGGCAACAATATTGTTTTCATATTATTTCATTATCAACTTGCAGTTAATAAAATCTTAGAGGCAGGTGTCATACAAAGCCTGGTTATAGGCCTGCATGTTCTATTAGTTTTATTTTGAATCCTCTATTGCAGTGGTCTTCAACCTGCTGACCTCCAGATGTTGCAAAACTACAACTCCCAGCATGCCCGAACAGCTGTTGGCTGTCCGGGCATGCTGGGAGTTGTAATTTTGCAACATCTGGAGGTCCGCAGGTTGGAGACCACTGCTCTATTGTATTGTGTTTAGGCCCATACTGTAGTGTGTTTGATTAGGTTATAAAAGTGGCCCATATGTGACTGTGTTTGATTTGCATGAACGGAGTTAAATCATTAGCTTTCTCCTTATCTTTCTACATTTCAAGTTCTGTGTATATACAATATATATTGTGACACTGAGGCAGGTTTTAGGGCAATGAAGGGGTGTTTTTCCAAGGCTTTTAACCTAGGTGAGCTAGCAGAGAGGCTCATCAGGTGCCTAATTAATGAGGCCAGCAGAAGTCTGCTTAGAAGGAAAGGAAACAGAATAGTCTGGGCTCTCCCCAGCAGATGGCTGTAAAGGGGGAAGGCAGGGGTCCTTGTGAGGAGCACACTGCCAGGAGCTGTGAGTAACCCAACAGTGAAGTGGACAGACAAGGAGTCTTCGCACACACAGTAAGAGACTGTAAACACTGTGTGTGAACAGTGAGTAAACAGTGTGTGAACATCGTGTGTGAACCAGTTGATAGTCAGGGCATGCTGGGTTGTGTAGTCAGTGACTGGACGGTCTAGGATTTTGTTTGTTCCTGTGTTATGTTTTTTTATTTATCCTGCAATGTGTCTAATAAAGCTGTCGAGTAGCCAGACGTGCATAAAGAACTGTTGTTTACCTGCTGAATGAAGTAGAAACATGTCCTGTGGCTGTGTCAAGGACGATCCCAGAGCTAACCCCAGGGTGAAATCCTTACACTATATATATATATATATATATATATATATATATATATATGAAAAAGACCTCATTGAGCAGGTTGAAACGTTGCAGTTCACATTTGGGTGAATAAAACCACTTTTTGTATTGGATCGCTGGAGTGCTGTATTGTTGTTGTTTTGGAGATTTCTATTCATTGGGACGTGGTCAAGTCTGACGCAGGACTGAGCACCCGCCTGGATCCTGGGATCTTAATCCCACACAGTTCCACTTTAATTGTGTAATTATCATATATATATATATATATACACCTTTGAAACGCAGTACATATTCACATCTCAAGTAGGATAACTGTATGAAATTACATAGGGGGCATATCTGCCCACATATATTTCATTTGCAGGAAGTGAAATAGCATCTAGTGTTTGAATGTGCCATATCTTAATATCTAATGTACGGAGGGTTCATCCTGAAATATATTTAGAATCAGCGGGGTCTCAGCTTCTAAAGGAGACCAAATATGGTTGGCCTAAGATGATGGAACGAGGGAATATCTAGTTGTGGCTTTGTGCTTGTCTCAGACTAGTCCTATCTGATGTCTAACCAATTGACTGGCAAATGGATATATGTCAAGCTGAAATTATTGTACCAGGCGCAGCAGGCATCCTATTGCCCATTTTCTGATCTTGTGCATCAGTTGAACTGTTTTGATCTCACCCTGTAAGTATCATATTCCACTCATCTTCCAGGTTTGCCCCCATCTCAGGAGAGGTACCAGGAAGTAGATAAGAGGAAGGGATAAAAAGATTGTGATAGACAATGTGCCTTACAGCCGCAGCACAGAAAGCCTTCACGGGACATCCTAACTTAGTGTTACTTTAGACCTAAGAAAATTTTTTTTTTACAAGGGGTAAAAGGAGAGAAGGCCCCCCAAAATTTGAATCCCAATTTATCTCGAAGGAAATACCTCATATGTGAATGTAAAGTGCTCTGTGAGTGCACTAGAGGGCTCAGAAGGGAAGGAGCGACAATGAGATTTTGGAGAGTGAATTTTGCTGAAATGGTTTTTGGGGGGCATGTCACATTTAGGAAGCCTCCATGGTGCCAGAACAGCAAAAAAAAAACATACATGGCATGCTATTTTGGAATTCAAGGAACATAACAAGGGGTACAGTGAGCCTTAACATCCCACAGGTGTTTGACGACTTTTCATTAAAGTCAGATGTGTAAATGAGAAAAAAAATCACTAAAATGCTTTCCCCCCCCCCCCCAAACTTTCCATTTTTACAAGGGGTAATAGGAGAAAATGTCCCCCAACATTTTTATCACCATGAGTTTGAGTATGGAAATACCCCATATGGGGATGTAAAGTGCTCTGCGGGTGAACTACAATGCTCAGAAGAGAAGGAGCGCCATTGAGCTTTTGGAGAGAGAATTTGTTTGGAATGGAAGTCGGGGGCAATGTGCGTTTATAAAGCCCCCATGGTGCCAGAACAGTGGATATCCCCCCATGTGACCCCAATTTGGGAAACTACACCCCTCACAGAATTTAATAAGGGGTGCAGTGAGCATTTAATATACTTCTATGGGAGTGCATAGAATTTCAGCAAATGGTACTGGATAACTTTATATAATTGAAAGAAGGATAAATGTGCAAATTTACGGAGACCTTCTTGTTTCTCCACATAGTAGTCGTCTTGAAGCTGTCATTACCAACAAAGGGTTTTGTACAAAGTATTACATAAATATCAGTAAGCGTGTTCACTTCACATTATTACACAATTACACACAACTTAAATTCTGGGCTTATTTTCCTCTTCTTTCTACGTATGGATGTATTGGGTTGTTACCAACATCTAGTGAAAGTTTGTCAATAGCATCTTTGGAAATATATTTAGCGAGAAAAGTTGTAACATGTTCAATACTTGTTTTCGCTGCTTTACTTTAGCCATACGTACCACCAGATGTGTTTCTGATGCTGTCAAATATGTCACAGCTGCAATCTTTTTGAGTTCAGATAAGACCATATTGGTAAATATGAAAGGAGGTTAGGTTATTAGAGCAAGACTTCATATATTTTAATTTATGGAAAATAGATAAAACTTTTGGTATGTAATTTCTAATTAGTTTAGCAGTATTTACCAAATATTGTACTTACTTTGTGTGTACACTTTTATTTAACCTGTTGGAGACCAAGAGCGTATAGGTACGCCCTTGCCGCCGGGTACTTGAGGACCAAAGGGGTACCTGTACACCCTGGTCCCTTTAGCAGGGTTGGAAGTGTGCTTGTGAGCACGCTTTAGACCCCGTGGGTCCCGACTGCTATCAGCAGCCATGACCCAGGGTTAATGCCGGGCACCGCCGATCGGGCCGATGCCCGGCATTAACCCTTTAGACGCCGTGATCACCGCAATATTGCAGTGTCTAAAACAAAAGTAAAAGTGTCCCGGCAGCTCAGCAGAGCTGATTGGGACCATAATGGTGAAACCGCAATGTCCGGCTCAGCTGAGAGGATGGCAGGAGGGCCTTTACCCTTTGGTATTCTGCTGCTCCAGCCAGGCTCTGCAGGCTGGAGCAGCAAGCACCGATAACACTGATAAATACTATGCTATGGCATAGCACTGAACAGTATATGCAATCAAAAAATTGCATGTTATATAAAAAAAATAAAGCGTTAAAAGTAAATTTTTTACCCCCCTTTTTCCATTTTTTTAAATAAAATAAAAATACGCCGCATGCGTAAATGTCCGAACTATTAAAATATAAGGGTAGCTAAACCACACGGTCGATGGCGTACACATAAAAAAATAAAGTCCAAAATTGTAAATTTTTGGTCAGTTCATATACGATAAAAAAAGTTATAAAGGAGATCAAAAAGTCCCATCAAAACAAAAATGGTACCGATAAAAACTACAGACCACTTTGCAAAAAAATTAGCCCTCATATAGCCCCACATGTTGAATAATAAAAAAGTTATAGGGGTCAGAAGATGGCAATTTTAATTTTGGTGCATGTGATCATAGCTTTTTAAAGTTTTACATAAATTGGCTATCCTTGTAATCGTATGGACCTACAGAATAAAGATAAGGGGTCATTTTTACCGAAAAGTGCACTGTGTAGAAACGGAAGACCCCAAAAATGACAAAATTGCGTTTGTTTATTCAATTTCACCCACAAATAAGTAGTTTTTTTTTGTTTTGCCGCAGATTGTTATGAAATAAGTGGTCATTACAAAATACAATTAGTGACACAAGAAATAATCCCTTAAATGGGTCTGTAGGTGCAAAATTAAAAGCTTTATGATTTTTAGAAGGGGAGGAGGAAAAAACTAAAGTGCAAAAATTTAAATTGGCCTGGTCCTCAATGGAAAACTGTCACCTTGATCACCCACCCTAAACCCAATACATTGGCTCATAGTGTGGATGACAAGGGATCCAAAGAGGGGTCACTTATTATAATCAGCACTGTTATTACCAAAATATGCACTGGCAAAGTTCCCCTTCTGAATTCAGGGAGTCGGGCGCAGGAGGCGGGGCCCCGCAGGCTGCTTCTTTCCGTCTTCTCAATCAGCCATCTCCTTAGTTAGCATATTCATATTCTGCAACTCTACGTCCTAATGACGTGAGTCGCATGTCACTTGAGCGCTGCGCTCTGTCCATAGAGCGCATGTGCTGGCAGTTTACATACAGCTCTCATGTCCTGAGCTCTGACTGTTGAAAGCTGTCATGTGAGAGCTGTACTCATGAGAGCTGTAGTCATGTGAAAGCTGCATGTAAACTACCTGCGCATGCACTCTACCGACAGAGCGCAGCGCTTACGTGACATGCGACTCACGTCACTAGGATATAGAGTCACAGAATATGAATATGCTAACTAAAGGGACGGCTGATTGAGAAGACGGAAAGAAGAAGCCGGAGGGGCCCCGCCTCCTACACTCGACTCCCTGAATTCAGAAGGGGAACTTTGCCAGCCAATATTTTGGGAATCACAATGCTGATTTTAGTAAATGACCCCTCTTTGGATTCCTGGTCACCCAAACTATAACCCAGTGTATTGGGTTTAGTGTGGGTGATCAATGTGACAGTTTTCCTTTAAGGCTAAAATGGACTCCATGGTCCTCCATGGGTTAATTTCTCAATAGTGATAACTTCTTTATACACCCATAAAAATAATCAAATATTTTATTTTCTATTTACAGCTTAGATTTGTTTAATGGAGAAAGCTTGTTAATGTTCTAATATAACAATGCCATGAGTTTATTGCCTACATTATAGGTCTTGGTTCTTTTTGCATCTCTTGTCCCAGTGGCACCATTCCAGAACACCACAAAATACATTTTTAATACATAGTTTTCAAAGCTGATTAAATATTTATAGGATAAAAAAGCGTCAATATAAAGAAATATGGTAATTAGGTATAAGAGGTTGATAAATAGATTTACCATTAAAAGTAGTAGGCAGAGAAAGGAATATCCAGCGCAGACTCTTATGCAAAGGAACTTCTTTATTGGCTAAAATGCATGTTGCTAAGGGATACAGCAAGGATTCATGCGGTGTGACGCGTTTCAGCCCGTCGGGCCTTAGTCATACACTTAAAACAATTTTGTGTGAGTCTGCTTATATATGCTAGGTGGAAGTGACGACACAACAGGTGACGCCTCTGCCGCACCTGCATATGTAATTAGCATCACCATCCAGTGTTAAATATGTACACTACAAAATGGAGCATAATACATTGGCAATGCCTTAGCTCTACTTGGACACTCAGGATTTATCGTATAAAGAGTTTATAAAATAGATAACAAAGACTTTCATTATATAATTGTGAGTAGTCACAAAGAGAGAAAAAAATATAATAAAAACAGACACGTTAATATCCATAAAATTAGATGGGAGAACATGTAACTTTGATATTTTGACTTGGATAATCTGAAACAACAAACTTGAGGTATAACAGGTTATTATTAATGAACATAAATAATCGCTGTGGTATAAAGCAAAAGTATACGATAGAAAATGGAGGAAAGAGTTGTTTTTTCTAGACTTAGAGACCATATAATTGCATATAGAGTGGAAGTACGTCGGTTTGCATAAAATAATTTATAAAATTAGTATATATGTAAAGAAATATAATTTTGAACGGACTTCCACTAGTAATGCAGTATGGTGTCAAGTCGTCTATTCAAACCTTGCGGCATGCGTGTTTGAAGCGTTAGGATCCAAAAAATCTCTCTATCGAGGACCTTTTGTCTTAGATCACCTCCCCGTAGTGGTTTATTCACTCTTTCTATACCTTGTAACATGAGGCTGGAGGTGTTCCCTTCATGCATATCTACACAGTGTTTCGTTACTATGGAGACATGCCGCCTCTGGAAGTGGGCAACGTCAGACAGGTGTTTGCGTATACGCACCTTGAGTGGATTAATAGTACATCCAACGTATTGTACATTACAGACGCGGCATGTGAACAGGTAAATAACTCCAACAGTTTTACAGTTTATATATTGTTTAATATTATATGTCTGATTATTGCTGGATGATACAAACGATGTGGAGTTATGCATATATTTACAACATATGCACCTCTGGGACCCGCATTTGTAGGATCCAGGGTGATTAAGCCATGTTGGTTTTGTACAAGGAGACTCCAAGTATAAACTCGGTGACAATTTTTGACCGAGAGTGGGGGCCTTTCGTGAAACACAACTAAAGCCATCACCGAGAGCCTCCCTAAAGTCTGGGTCAGTATGGACAATCGGTATATTTTTCTCAATGATTTTTTTGATAGCTGTAAAGTCAGTGCTATACTGTGTTGAGAAAACTAAAGAGGGGGATTTTTTACTGGTCAATTTATGTGAGACCACAAGTTCGTCACGATCACGGTTTTCTGCAATGGTTTTAGCTCTGGATATAGTCCATTCTGGATACTGTCTTTGTCTAAGTCTGTTACCAAGGGCAACGGCCTCGAATTCGAAGTCGCTATCTTGTGAGCAGTTACGGCGTGTGCGGATCATTTCACCTACTGGAAGATTCTCTATAGCATGTGCGGGGTGGCAAGACCTGGCATGAAGTATAGAATTAACTGCAGTTTCCTTACGAAATGTTGTAGTGTTAATTTTGCCCGTAGTCAAGTCACCCCGCAATGTAAGATCAAGGAAATTAACTGATTCAATTTTGGATGTCACCGTAAACTGTAAATTCAGGTCATTGGAGTTAAGAAAATCAATGAACCCCTGTATGGCCGCCACATCGGACCCCCAGATAAACAGGAGGTCGTCGATGTAGCGGCCATACCATAAGAGACAGTGACTGTAGGGGTTGGTGGGGGCGAAGAGTGTCACCCTCTCCCACCAACACATATATATGTTGGCGAGAGAGGGGGAGAACTTCGCCCCCATCGAAGCTCCAGTGACCTGAATGTAAAACCTCCTGTTGAACATGAAGAAGTTGTGGCTCAGCAAAAATTCCACCACTAGTGAAATGTATTCGCAAAGTGGGGAGGGATAGCGGGAGAAAGTACCAAGAAACCAAGATAACGCCTGTATTGCTAGATTATGGGGGATAATGGAATAAAGGGAGGTCACATCTGCCGTGATCCACCTGCACTCCGGACCCCAAGCTACATTCTTGAGCATGGCAAGAAGATGTTTAGTGTCTTTAATATGACCAGGCATTTTTGGAATAAGAGGTTGAAGCAGGGAATCTACCCAGGCACAGAGCCGTTCATTGAGGGAAGATATGCCTGCTACAATGGGCCTTAGGGGGGGAGGGAAAATACCCTTATGCACCTTGGGTAATGAATGAAAGATCGGTGTAATCGGGTTATCAATAACCAAATATTCAGCTATTTTAGAAGAGATATGTCCTCTTTCTACTCCAAGGTGCACAATTGAGGTAAGTTGGGATTTGAAAAGGGCTGTGGGATCGTGGGACAGTGGCCTGTACGTGGATACATCATTAAGCATGATCGTGTTCAATTTGTTGTACAGGCCACTGTCCAGGATCACCACAGCACCCCCTTTATCGGCCTGTTTGATGACTATGTTGTCCCGCAATTGGAGCTCTGCAAGGGCTTTTCTCTCAGTGAGCGAAAGATTGTAATGGGCTTTAGTACTGCTGGACCTCAGAGCCAACAAATCACGCTCTACAGCCTCCTGAAAATTATCAAGAGCTGGAGAGCGTGAAGAGATGGGGTAGAACCCAGGATTGGGAGTATCAAACGAGGGGATGTCGTCAGAACCGTCTCCCTCGTTTAATTCATATAAACATGATAAAGTAGTCAAATCACCAAAATGAAATCCCTCCTGTAATCCGAATTCTCGCCCCTGATAGTCAGAAACATTGTCAGAAACATCATTATGCTGTAAATTATTTATATGATTAGTATCAGACAAAGTATTATCATTCATTTTGTCAATGCACAAAAAATGTTTCCGTACAGTTAAATTCCTAACAAACCGATTGACATCCAACATGGTATGAAAAAAGTCAAATTTGTTTGAGGGTGAGAAGGAAAGTCCCCGAGATAACAATGACAGTTCAGCTTCAGAAATCAAAGTTGCGGATAGGTTAAAGATGGGAAGACCAATTACCTCTTTGTGTTGTGTCGAGTTGGTCTCTTTTCTGGAACGGTGTTTCCTTCCCGCACGTCGTTTTTTGCATGTTTCTTTTGCTGAGAAGACACATTGTGTGTCACGGGCAAAGGAGAAGATACGGCATTTGGAGTCTCATTCTGTGGATTATCATCAAAATCCCCTGATTCCAATTCCGTAGCTTCTATAGATGAAAAGCTTACTTTGCGATTTCTTTTGTATTTATCTTGAGATCTTGGATTGCCTTTGCCTTTTACATGTTTGTTCTTTTTGAGGATGGATCTCGGTGTTTGAAGAAGGTTGTCACTGTTAGGCCATAGAAAGACTGAATCAGTCTTGTAGTCCTCCAAGTCCCGCATAAATTTTCGCTGTTTGACCTCAGTGATGGTTGTTTCAAGCTTAGAGATATTTTCCATGATTTTTTCATCCAAAACTTTATAGTTAGGAGTATTTTCATGACCTTGTAATGATGCACGTAGCAAAGAGATTTTATTATTTATCTCCACAAGTGCTTTTTCCTCGTATTGGATGATCAGATTTACAAATCTTAATGAAGAGTCAGCTAAGAGAAAATCCCAGTCAGCTTTAAACTCAGGTGAAAAGACCGTGGTGGGAAATTTTCTAAGGCGTAGTCCTCGAGGGATCATATTTTGAGCCACATATTTCTTAAGTGTCGCCATGTCCCACCAGATCTTAGTCTCTTTCATAAGAGAAGTTTCCAAGTCTCCCATCAAAATTTTTTTTAATCCTGAGTGTCCAAGTAGAGCTAAGGCATTGCCAATGTATTATGCTCCATTTTGTAGTGTACATATTTAACACTGGATGGTGATGCTAATTACATATGCAGGTGCGGCAGAGGCGTCACCTGTTGTGTCGTCACTTCCACCTAGCATATATAAGCAGACTCACACAAAATTGTTTTAAGTGTATGACTAAGGCCCGACGGGCTGAAACGCGTCACACCGCATGAATCCTTGCTGTATCCCTTAGCAACATGCATTTTAGCCAATAAAGAAGTTCCTTTGCATAAGAGTCTGCGCTGGATATTCCTTTCTCTGCCTACTACTTACCTGGATTAGTCCAAATCCAATCCGCGCGCTTACAGGAGTGAGCTGGCACCTTTGCTTTTTGCTTCATACCATTAAAAGTAGTAATTTCTACTCTTGTCTGTTAGCAAGAAGGATCCATGGGACCCTAAACTGAGTCTAAAATGAAAGACATTGTTGTTGCCAATAAGGTCACCTTGTGCAATACAAATATCAAATTAATAAAAAAGTACATTGAGGCTTTGCAGGCATGACAAAAAGGAATATGGATTGTTGGTAGTGTTGAGCAAACCAAACCTGTAGAACCTGGTAAGCTATGGATGCTTTAAGCATTTTAATTATTTAAACCCTGAAGAGGGACACAGGCATTCAGGTCAGGGTGGTCAGCACAAGTCCATAGAGGCGGCGGCGGCGACAACTACCTTTTATTTATATACCATCAAAAGTACAAATAAAGACAAGCATCAGACATAACAATATTACTCACAAACGCTGTAATGCTCGCGAGAGCTTACAGACTGAAGAATGGGGTTGATACAGATGGCATAAAGTCCAGCCATATTTCATAAATAGGAAAGGTTACATAAAGGAGAATGAACAAGTCACTAGCTAATCTCCGAATGTCTAAAGTACATAGAGAGTAGGGGGAAGACTGTCAAATATGGAGCTTTTAATATCTCCAAGACCCAACGGTCTCAAAAGGGGCAAAGTGGTAGTAGTGGAAGCCAATTAGGAGATGTTATAGGTCTGCTTGAAGAGATGTGTCTTTAGGGCACGTTTATAACTGTGGATGTTGTGGTTGAGTCTGAGTGATTGAGGTATCACATTCCTGAGAACTGGTGCAGCACAAGCAAAGTCTTGGAGATGGGAGTGTGAGGTTCGGATTATAGAAGATGTTAGTGTGAGATCATAAGCAGAATGGAGAGAACGTGCTGGATGGTAGACAGTGATAAGAGAGGAGATGAAGGAGGTGAAGCATTGTGGAGAGCTTTGTGTGTGAGATGGGATTTTGTACTTTATTCTTAGAAACATAGAATGTATCAGCAGATAAGAAACATTTGACCCATTTAGTCTGCCCAATAATCTCAATCCTATCAATGGTCCCTGGCCCTATCTGATATGAAGGATAGCCTTATGCTTCTCCCATGCATGTTTAATCCCTTAAGGACCAGGGACGTACTCATACGTCCGTGGGAATTCCGGCCCCTGCCGCGCGCCGGGCTGGGACCGGGCCGGGGTGACTGCTGATATCCATCAGCAGGCACCCCACGCAAATGCCCAGGGGGGGTCATCAGACCCCCCCCCCATGTCGGATGCCCAAGACACCCACGATCCCCTTGAAGCAATAGGAGTGAGGAGGTAGAGGTGCCACCCCTCCTATCTCTGCTATTGGTGGTCTAGACGCGACCACCAATAGCAGATCGGGGGCGGAGGGGTTTACTTTCGGTTTCCCCGTTCTGCCCACCCACAATAGGCGGGGCAGGATGGGGAAACCGACAGGGATCGGCGCCGAAGATCCACTTACCCATCGGCGACGGCAGCGGGCGACGATCAGCGGAGGCAGCAGGCGACGATCGACGGAAGAAGAGGACGGTGACGCAGCTCCCTGGATCCAACGGAAACCTGTGAGTTACTTAGCAACATCTGGAGGGCTACAGTCTGAGACCACTATAGTGGTCTCTAAACTGTAACCCTACAGATGTTGCAAAACTACAACTCCCAGCATGCCCAGAGAGCTGTTTAGGCATGCTGGGAGTTGCAGTTTTGCAACAGCTGGAGGTCTACAGTTTGAGACCACTGCATAGTGATCTCTATACTGTGCACCTCCAGATCTTGCAAAACTACAACTCCCAGCATGCCCACATAGCAGTTTGCTGTCTGGACATGCTGGGCGTTGTAGTTTTGCAACATCTGGAGGTCCACAGTTTGGAGACCACTGTGCAGTGGTCTCTAAACTATAGCTCTCCAGATGTTGCAAAACTGCAACTCCCAGCATGCCTAAACAGCAAACAGCTGTCTCTGCATGCTGGGATTTGTAGTTGTGTACCTCCAGCTGTTGCATAACTACATCTCCCAGCATGCCTTTCGGCGATCAGTACATGCTGGGAGTTGAAGTTTTGCAACAGCTGGAGGTTTGTACCCCCATGTGAACGTACAGGGTACATTCACACTGGCGGGTTTACAGTAAGTTTACTACTTCAAGTATGAGCTGCGGCAAATTTTTCAGCCGCGCAGCGCAAACTCCTAGCGGTAAATTCACTGTAAACCTCCGCCAGTTTGAACGTACCCTAAAAACACTACACTACACTAACACACAATAAAGAGTAAAACACTACATATACACCCCCTTACACTGTCCCCCCCAATAAAAATTCAAAACTTATTGTACGGCAGTGTTTCCAAAACAGAGCCTCCAGCTGTTGCAAAACAACAACTCACAGCATTTCCGGACAGCCACTGACTGTCCAGGCATGCTGGGAGTTTAGCAACAGCTGGAGGCACCCTGTTTGGGAATCACTGGCGTAGAATACCCCTATGTCCACCCCTGTGCAATCCCTAATTTAGTCCTCGAATGCGCATGGCACTCTCTCTCACTTCAGAGCCCTGTCGTATTTCAAGGAAACAGTTTAGGGCCACATATGGGGTATCGCCGTACTCGGGAGAAATTGCACTACTAATTTTGGGGGCTTTTTTTTACTATTACCTCTTATGAAAAAGAAAAGTTGGGGTCTACACCAGCCTGTTAGTGTTAAATTTTTTTTTTTTTTGTTTACACTAACATGCTGGTGTTGTCCTTTACTATTTATTTTCACGAGGGGTAAAAGGAAAAAAAAAAGACCCCCAAAATTTGTAACGCAATTTCTCCTGCGTACAGAAATACCCCATATGTGGGCGTAAAATGTTCTGCGGACGCACAACAAGGCTCAGGAGTGAGAGCGCACTATGTACATTTGAGGCCTAAATTGTTGATTTGCACAGGGGTGGCTGATTTTACAGCGGCTCTGACATAAACCCCAAAAAATAAATACCCACATGTGACCCCATTTTGCAAACGACACCCCTCACGGAATGTAACAAGGGGTATAGTGAGCCTGAACACCCGACAGGTGTTTAACAAATTTTCATTTAAAGTTGGATGGGAAAATGAAGAGAAAAATTTTTTTTCACTAAAATGCTGGTGTCACCCTAAATTTTTCATTTTCACAAGGGAAAATAGGAAAAAAAAAAAAAAGTGTAACCCCATTTCTTCTGAGTAAGAACATACCCCATATGTGGATGTAAAGTGCTCTATGGGTGCACTACAATGCTCAGAAGAGAAGAAGCGCCATTGGGATTTTGAAGAGAAAATTTGTCCAGAATTGAAGGCCACTTGTGTTTACAAAGCCCCCATGGTACCAGAACAGTGGACCCCCCCCCCCACATGTGACCCCATTTTGGAAACTACACCCCTCATGTAATGTAATAAGGGGTAGTGTGAGCATTTACGCCCCACAGGTGTCTGACAGATTTTTGGAACAGTGATCCGTGAAAATGAAAAATTAAATTTTCCATTTGCACAGCCCACTGTTCCAAAGATCTGTCAAACGCCAGTGGGGTGTAAATGCTCACTGCACCACTTATTAAATTCTGTGAGGGGTGTAGTTTCCAAAATAGGGTCACACGTGGGGGGGGGGGGGGGCTCCACTGTTCTGGCACCACCGGGGGCTTTGTAAATGCACATGGCCCCTGACTACCATTCCAAACGAATTCTCTTTCCAAAAGCTCAATGGTGCTCCTCCTCTTCTGAGCATTGTAGTTCGCCCGTAGTGCACTTCAGGCCAACTAAAGGGGTACCTCCATACTCGGAAGAGATTGGGTTACAAATTTTGGGGGGTATTTTCTGCTATTAACGCTTGCAAAAATGTGAAACTTGGGGGGGAACACACATTTTAGTGAGCATTTTATTTTATTTTTTACATATGCAAAAGTTGTGATACACCTGTGGGGTATTAAGGCTCCCTTTATTCCTTGTTACGTTCCCCAAGGGGTCTAGTTTCCAAAATGGTATGTCATGTGTTTTTTTTTTTTTTTTTGCTGTTCTGGCACCATAGGGGCTTCCTAAATGCAACTTGCCCCCCAAAAACCATTTCTGAAAAACGTACTCTCCAAAATCCCCTTGTCGCTCCTTCGCTTCTGAGCCCTCCACTGCGCCCGCCGAACAATGTACATAGACATGAGGTATGTCCTTACTCGAGAGAAATTGGGCTACAAATATAAGTATACATTTTCTCCTTTTACCCCTTATAAAAATTAAAAAATTGGGTTTACAAGAACATGCGAGTGTAAAAAATGAAGATTGTGAATTTTCTCCTTCACTTTGTTGCTATTCCTGTGAAACACCTAAAGGGTTAAAACACCTACTAAATGTCATTTTGAATACTTTGGGGGGTGCAGTTTTTATAATGGGGTCATTTGTGTGGTATTTCTAATATGAAAACCATTCAAATCCACTTCAAACCTGAACTGGTCCCTTAAAAATAGTGAGTTTGGAAATTTTGTGAAAAATTGGAAAATTGCTGCTGAACTTTGAAGCCCTCTGGTGTCTTCCAAAAGTAAAAACACGTAAATTTTATGATTCAAACATAAAGTAGAAATATTGGAAATGTGAATAAAAAAATAATAATTTTGAATATTCATTTTCCTTACAAGCAGAGAGCTTCAAAGTTAGAAAAATGCAAAATTTTCAAATTTTTCATCAAATTTTGGGATTTTTCACCAAGAAAGAACGCTCTGGTCCTAAGGTGTAAAATGGCCTGGTCCTTAAGGGGTTAAACTCCTTCACTGTATTTGCAGTGACACTTCTGCAGGAAGGCTATTCCATGCATCCACTACTCTCAATAAAGAAATACTTCCTGCTCTCTCTCTGCAATAAAATGCTGAAATGCCTGGTGGCAGCAATGGCTGTCGATGATATAGGGCTGTGACATCACAGGGCTGGCTGGCTGCTGATAGGCTGCATGCTGCATGTAATTCAGGCTGATCCCGCTTACCCGCCTTCCTGCCTTCCCAGAGTTCCTTGCCAAATGTCCTCACACGTGTATCTGCCACTTTAGATCCCCTGGACCGCACTAAATGGAGTTTAAAGGACAACTGCAGCGGCATTACACTTATCCCTTATCCACAGGATAGGGGATAAGTGTTTGATCGCTGGGACCCCCCCCCCCGATCTCCCTAACGGGGCCCGCCATAAGTACTCATGGGGAGCGCTAAGGTGCGTAGCGACGACCTAGAGGTCAATGGTGACGCCCCATCTCCTCCCCATACAGTTTATATGGGGGATGCAGGGAGGCACGAATGCTGCCTCGCCGCCTCTCCCATAGACATGTATGGAGGAGGCGTGCCGGCTGCAACAGCCCCAGCGTTCGGACCCCCCGCGATCAAACACTTATCCCCTATCTTGAGGATAGGGGATAAGTGTTTGTAACGCTGCAGATGTCCTTTAATGAAGCAATTTGTTTTATCTAATCGCAGTGATATTCGTATTCATTACAAATCATATTTTTCTGGAAATGTGTAACTAATTCGGATTCGTCAGATTTGATTCGCCCATCTCTAATTGTATACAACATATTCAGTATATTCTTTGTCAATTCTTTGAAAAAAAAAAAACGTACATAGTTACATATGCAGGAGGCCTATGTCTAAAATAATTCAATGTGAATGGTATATTATAATTTTAAGAAATGGACTTGAATCAGGGCTCCTAACTTGGGAGCTACACAGCTAGAGGTTGTTGGCCACATGGTTGAGGACCACTGCTGTATAATTATTCCCATGATGTTATTGACATCTAACATCCTCAAAATTGTATTATGGAGGATATATATGGTGGTATGTTTTTAAGTATTCTCTCACATTTTTACAGCATGTCTGATATCAAATTTTAGAGAACATCACTTATTATTACTTTTAACATTAATCTAGGGATTATGCATGATATGATTAATTATAGTGATAAGAACGTCTTTAAAGGAAACATCCCTTTACTCTTGGTAAAAGCAGTTTAAAAGTTTATTTAGAAATTATTTTCTGTAATAATATATACAGTATACCTCTATTAGGTGTAGATAAGGTGCCTTGGATGTTTCAGACCTTTCATGCCTGCTGTACTGTTCACACAGAGGCATATTCACAGTGTAGGGTCCGTCCCAGAATGAGGTCACCTTACCGTGGTGGGACGGTCCACGCTATTTGGCGCCAAATTTGCAAGCTAAGTACCTCATAATTTCATAGTTTCATATCTTCATTTTTTGCATTACAGCTGTATAGCTTTTCATGTTCTATCTATATACTCATGTTTCATCTATATCTTTGTGCTAGCAGTGTGCTGCTGTATTCCCCTGTTGCTATATATTTAGCCCATCAGCCTGCACCTGCATGCCAGGTTTTTACAATAGTTTGGATCAATAGTGCTGGCCAATTTATTCTTTGGCTCTATATATATATATATATATATATATATATATATATATATATATATATATATCAGCAATGATGCCATCTCTGCCACAATTTTTTTTATTTTCCAAAAAAACGCAGTGAAAATGCACGCAACAGTGCCACTATTAAAGTGCTACCAACACAACCTGAGCCCTGTCTTAACCATAAACCTGTATGAGTTCTCTGAAGAATGCAATAATATTATCTCACAATCTTATAACATATGATTAGCATTTTCCTGTCTGAATTTTTCAGGATTTTAAATTGAAGCAAAAATGTAATTTTTTTTTCCTGAAATGGAAAAAATAATGGTGGGGAACTACAACCTCAAAAAAAACACAAGTGAGCTATAGAACTGTGATGAGAAAAAAAATGGTGAGATTTATTATGACTGTAACATAAATAACACGTTTTTGAATAAACCCTCCAATGTTGCCACGTGAGATCTACAATGATTTCCAGTGGGGCCATACAAGGATCACAAGATTGAAATAATTTTCTTTTGCAAAATGCTGTCAGGGAAGCTCATTAGTACAAATAACAGATAATGACAAATAATGACTTAAGAGGTGACACAAATAACACATCATCGATATACAAGGGTTATGTTGTCTCTGGTCAATATAACATCCTTATCCCAAGACGGCCTTGCCTTCTTGCATAGGGCAAATGCAGCATACAGCCATTCCAAGAATATTGTCCTAGAACAAACCTTACTAAATTAACTTGTCATATACTGTGTATAATAGTATTTGCAACATTGGTTAACAAAATCTACAGTAATATATATTTCATTATGATTAATAATATTATTATTTTTATTAATATATATAATTTATTTTTCAGAACTGACATTACATTTATAACTCAAAATATGGCAACTTTTTCTTATTCATAATTTTTCTTTCTGAGAAAATCCTTAAGCCTCTTGAAGATTCATCTCTTTCATCTGAAAACCAGAATTCACAAGGGATATCAGTCTCATGCTCAGAAGTAGACTTTTACTTGTAACTTGTAAATGCATGCCATCTTTCTTGCACGGAGATGGTAATTGAGATGGCATTAACATACCAATTATTCTCAGTATGGACATAATGTATAATGATGCCTGACTTTGCAGATCAGTTAAGAATAAAACAGGAACTTTGTGTAGCGTACAAGCGCAAATAAACACGGATTATGATTTGATGCCCTTATATTAATAAGTTAGCGCTTTCATAATTTTTTTTTACCTCTATTCATACTTCAGTATACAGCATTTCACTCATTATATCACATTAAATCATAGATCCTGCAAACCATGAACATTAAAACATTGTC